>NC_089844.1:107097564-107406314 GCF_035609145.1 Eleutherodactylus coqui | reverse complement strand
ATTCACCGCGCATTATGTGCTCGTACATATGCAATGAAATTACGCTTGTGTGAGTCCGGCCTTATGGCCCATTTACACGTAACGATTATTTCTCAAAATTAGTTCAAACAAACTAATTTGAGTGTTAATCATACAGTGTAAATGCAAAAAAAAATACTCAGCATTCATTTACAAGTCGTTATTCCTGACTTAAAATGCTAATGTGTAAATGCTCCCCTCTCAGCGCTTCACATAGAGGGTGAAGAGCTAAGCGAGAAGCCCGCGATCCAGCGGTGAAGTCTGTTAGTGCAAACAATCTGCACAAGCGCTAACGACCTTAGCAGTGACATCAGCACAGTCGTTGACCCGGCTGTTGGCCCGTGTAAAAGGGCCATTAGCTGTGAACGTCACAGAATTTGTACATTAACATCAATTAACCACATTGACTTTTTATATTGCTGCGAAGACAGACATACATACATACATTCGTTTTTATATATCTAGATGACGGCAGCAGCGACCACTGAGGTTTTGTAGGCCGCTGCTTCCCCCTTGCAGGCTGAATAAAATAGCCGTTGTGTGGAACATCCAATTTATCCGACTGCTGTGGCTTCTTGGGAAGATAGCCTAGTACATGCTTGCCCACTTCCAACTCCAATGGAGACTGACTGTAAATGGCTGGCGTGCTCTAGTACTTATGGTTTCAAGCTGTACGTGTCATTGCATACAGTCTATCTATCTATCTATCTATCTATCTATCTATCTATCTATCTATCTATCTGGGTTATTGCATACAGTCTATCTATCTATCTATCTATGACATCAGGAAATGAGAGAATTAGATTCCGTACGTAAAATTTGAACGCTAATTCTTTGGCGCTTTGAATTGAATAGTCGAGTTGGGACCCATTAACTTTTCCTATTTATGACATAATCAATGCTCGTGCCAAATTTCAAGTTTCTATGACATTGGGAAGTGAGAGAATTAAATTCCATACATAAAATTTGGACGCTAATTCTTTTGCGCTTAGAATTGAATAATCGAGTTGGGATGAGACATAAGGCCTTGCCCATAAGCATTCCCCAACCTCCAAGAACTGAACCTACCTACCTGAATGAGATTTTGTAGGCCGCTGCTTCCCCCTTGCGGGCTGAATAAAATAGCCGTTGGGTGGAACATACAATTTATCCGGCTGCTGTGGCTTCTTAGGAAGATATCCTAGTACTTGTTTACCCACTTCCAACTCCAATGATAATTGGCTGGCGTGCTCTAGTGGTTCCAAGCTGTACGTGTCATAATACAGCCTTAATGACATCACAATGCAGCTTTATAGAACATGTTGGGGCATGTTCAAGGGCGTCCGATGTTGATGACATCAGTGATGACATCACAATAGCAGGTGGCTTACTTATTCGATCTACGTGGGGGGGGGCGTAACTTTCGACGACGCTCGCGCGCCATTTATCGTAGGATATTTGTACTATGCCTATAATCTTCCCAGGAGTGTACTTAACAACTTCCCAAAGTTTCATGGCGATCGGATGAATGGTGTAGTAGCGCATAAAGGACAAACAGACACGCACGCAGACACGCACGCACGCAGACAGACATACATTCAATTTTATATATATAGATGACGGCAGCAGCGACCACTGAGGTTTTGTAGGCCGCTGCTTCCCCCTTGCAGGCTGAATAAAATAGCCGTTGTGTGGAACATCCAATTTATCCGACTGCTGTGGCTTCTTGGGAAGATAGCCTAGTACATGCTTGCCCACTTCCAACTCCAATGGAGACTGACTGTAAATGGCTGGCGTGCTCTAGTACTTATGGTTTCAAGCTGTACGTGTCATTGCATACAGTCTATCTATCTATCTATCTATCTATCTATCTGGGTTATTGCATACAGTCTATCTATCTATCTATCTATGACATCAGGAAATGAGAGAATTAGATTCCGTACGTAAAATTTGAACGCTAATTCTTTGGCGCTTTGAATTGAATAGTCGAGTTGGGACCCATTAACTTTTCCTATTTATGACATAATCAATGCTCGTGCCAAATTTCAAGTTTCTATGACATTGGGAAGTGAGAGAATTAAATTCCATACATAAAATTTGGACGCTAATTCTTTTGCGCTTAGAATTGAATAATCGAGTTGGGATGAGACATAAGGCCTTGCCCATAAGCATTCCCCAACCTCCAAGAACTGAACCTACCTACCTGAATGAGATTTTGTAGGCCGCTGCTTCCCCCTTGCGGGCTGAATAAAATAGCCGTTGGGTGGAACATACAATTTATCCGGCTGCTGTGGCTTCTTAGGAAGATATCCTAGTACTTGTTTACCCACTTCCAACTCCAATGGTAATTGGCTGGCGTGCTCTAGTGGTTCCAAGCTGTTCGTGTCATAATACAGCCTTAATGACATCACAATGCAGCTTTATAGAACATGTTGGGGCATGTTCAAGGGCGTCCGATGTTGATGACATCAGTGATGACATCACAATAGCAGGTGGCTTACTTATTCGATCTACGTGGGGGGCGTAACTTTCGACGACGCTCGCGCGCCATTTATCGTAGGATATTTGTACTATGCCTATAATCTTCCCAGGAGTGTACTTAACAACTTCCCAAAGTTTCATGGCGATCGGATGAATGGTGTAGTAGCGCATAAAGGACAAACAGACACGCACGCAGACACGCACGCACGCAGACAGACATACATTCAATTTTATATATATAGATTTTATTTTTTCTTTTGTTTCACACATTTTCCGGGCTAGAAACAATTATGTAAACTTGCTATTCCATCAAGGAAGAACTAAGGGTCAACTATTACCCCCCCATCCTCATGTTCGCTATCATAGTGGAAGAAAACAAATATAATACCCTTCACATCTAGGCTGCAGTAATGGGGATGGGCCGCATATAATCTACCTGTTTCTTGCCTAATTTGTAGAAATATCGGTGGCATATAGCAAAACTTAGCAGCAGTCTTTCTGTGTAATATCAGGCAACAGTATGGAGAAATCAACCAATATTGCTTGCTGTGGTTTGACCCTTCGTAACCTTGCCTGGCTTAGTAAGTTCCCCATAACATTGCCAACTATAGTCAAGGTACTCAAAAAAGTACAGACCGCAAGAGGGATAGATATACGGTACTTCTGTGAGAGAAAGCCCCGGGGATTCCAGGCAGGTGAGCCTTATTAACAACACGTAAGTCGAACCAACTCTTTCCTCGGGCAAATGTCATGTCAACAGCTTGGTTATACAAACAATTTAAAAGCAAAGGGCAGTGGGAGACAACGAGGTGGCATGGGATGCCATCGGATGAGCCTCGAGCATCTCATGTATGCAAAAGACAATAATTCATCACAAACGTTAATGCCTAAACAAAATAATTACAATATCATTCATATATTGCATATATCGCGCTCGACAAAGTGCGTTTTTACGCTGATGTAAGGTTGGGACATCGAAAACCGATATATTGCTAATGCTTTGGCGATACTTTTCATCGATAGTGTTATGTCCGATATATCGGTAACATCAATAGTTTAAGGCGATATAATAGCGATTTCTGTAAAGAAGAAACGTGTCTTGTGGTCTAGTGACCAGATTCTCTCTCTTTATATTCCGCCCTTTCCTTGGTGTTGGTACAGGATGTAGTTTCGCTTGAGGCACTAATGAACTTATAAACAAGTTCTAGAAACTTCTGGAAAGTGTGAGGTGACTGTCACCAATAAGGTTTGCTCCAGGCAAAACGACTCTCAGAAAAAGTGGGGTCTTAGGCCCCTCCTCCACATGCGTTTGTTCATCGTGTTAGACCCAAGCTCAGTTTATGAGCGGAAAGTAGATGACCTGATGAGTCTGGGGATGTAAGTTTTATATTAGCCTTCCCGGTCATTGCTCCGCTGTCAGCGCTGGAAGTGGCTGCTCAATGCATTGAGTGGCACACTAAGTAGTCCACCCATTCAAATTTTATAGTGGGTGGACTACTTGGCAGCACTGCTCAATGCATTCAACGGCAGCTTCCAGCGCTCAACTGGGGGGAACAACCAGAAAGTATAACACCTACATCCCTGGACTCCACAGATCACCTACTTTCAGGCCATAAACTTAGCTTATAGGGCTAAAAGTAGGTAACAGATTCCCTCTAAATTGTATTCTACAGTGAACAGGTATCCAGTGCAGTGCCCGGCACAGGGTGGAGGGATCAGTGTAGCGGCTGGACAGGATAGGGGAGAGTTTAGTAAGGGGCTGACAGATCAGTAGGAGTCAAGCAGTGGCAATAAATATAAATAACATATAAATATAAAATCTTATGTGAAATAATAGACCTTCATTTGTACGGCATACATTTTATGCACAATACTTTGGATGATCTTTGGACAAACAATGCTAACTACAAAGGGAAAATACACATGGGGTTGGGTAAATTAGAAACAAATTCCGGCATCTTTATTCACATAGGTATTTCCTGTCCAGTATTTGCTATGGAGAAGGGACTTTCTGGCTATGGAGATGGCCCCTCCTATTGCCTCATATTTATGACATAGATAGGGTCATCCAGCAGAGACCCTGGAAGCCACAGCCAAGATCTTAATGTTGCCCAAATAGTCCCTTTTCAGATGTTGCACAATTTCCCATTAAAAGCTAAAAGCTTTTGCACACAGCAGAATTACAACACCCATAGAAATCTATGGGCCCAAACTATATCTCATACAGATGCATGCAGAGGATTTTTATGAAGTATACATAAAGAATCCATGGAATCCATTACAGAACTATTCTCCCCTATAGATATGGTGCCATACAGAGCTTAATGGGTTTTTACAGTTTCATCTAGCTAGAGAAAAGTTTTTCAACTTTCCAATAAACTTGGCGTTTCTGTTTTCCACCCTCTTTCTTGCTGTTGGAGAAAATAAACATTTTTATATACCTCAAGAGGCTCAAGATCATGACCGTCTGACTCAGATGTAGAGCTTGTTACAATGTATCAGCCCTCCCACTTGTATTGTGACATGCACTTACATCAAATACCAATGGTTTTAGCCTCTGTATGGGAACAAGAATGTTTCTATTCATTGACATGAAATCTGAAACAGACTATAAACTGATCAGCCATATTAACATCTTAACCTGTAATACTTCACCTTCCGGCTCACATGTTGCCCAGTATATCATCATACATATACAAACACAATACGGTTTTATTGCAATAAAAGAAATTACATTTATAGAGCTCTGTTGGCAGCAGTTTGGAAATTTTGAACATTTCATTGGGTGAATTTTCAGCAAGGGTAGTATTCTAGTTTGGTACTTAAAGGGGTATTCCCATCTATTCATACCAGAAATGGGAAACTGTTGCCAAGGCCACTGGCCACCTGCATTGGGGGTCCTGCTCTCCTGCTCTGTTCAGGCAGCAGGAAAGGGGAATCCCTGTGGCTAAACGGCTCCATCTCAAAATGCAACTGAACCGTGCCAAACAGACCCCATTGACTATAATGAGTTTGTTCACTTTCCGCCTAGCTGCCCGGCTCTCCAGCATTTTCTGCCAGATCGGCGATGGAACCCCTGATGTGAGACTGGCCTTAGGCTTCATATCAATGAGTCTTGGGAACCCATGATTGTGTCACTAGTTGTCCTACTTTGAATCACTTTTGGTAGGTTTTAACCAATGTATACCGCGACGACCTACAAGCCCTGCCGTTTTGGAGATGCTCGAGCCCAGCCATCTAGACGTCAAAATTTGGCCCTTATTAAAGTAGCTCACATCCTTACATTTTCCAATGCATCACTTTCAAGAACTGACTGCTCTCTTGCTTCCTAATCCTAATCTATCCCACCTCTTCACAGATGCCACTGTAATGAGATAATGTTACTCTTGCAATAATTTCACTGATCGGTGTATTAGGAAGATGCAGAACTTGTAAAACTAGCAAACATTGGCAATTCCCTAGTGCAGTATTAATGTAAAAAATCCCCCTCATCACCAGGAAGTTTCCCCTAACAGGAAGACAAGTGTGGCTTTTTTTAAGCTTTGTCCGTTGTGATTATTTGCTGCAGCTGGCAGATTTGTGCTATTTTAGTGAAAAGGATTTATAAAAGTCCCGGTTACATGATTCTGCCAAAACTGCTCTTCTTAGAGCAGACTGCTCATTTTTAGAACTTCTGCATGTCCTAATTCTGGCAGCTTTGTTGTAGTTCTACCCTGGCCCCTCTCCATTGTCATCAATGGGGAAAACTGACTTGGATCAGCTCTGTTGTCTTCAGTATGGGGAGAATAAGTAGCTATCGCTTAGGAACTTCTTCTAGATGTTTCTTCATGGTGTGGCATGAACTGCATGAAGACGATGGGTCAGAATTTGGTACAATCACCACAAATCTATTCCTTCTTGTGAACATGCCCCACATGCACAACAAATACAGTAAAATGTACTGACATGTGCGCAAATTAACCTTGTCTACAGTGAAAATGCGTTGTGCTGAAGCATACGCAATTGCACATACAGTAGTGTGAAGAAGCTATAGGGCTTATTCACACATACGTATTTGAACGTGCAATACGCACTGAATAGAACAGCTAGATTTAAATGGGCTCATTCACATACGCGTATTTGGCGCTCGCAATTCCGTTATGAAACATAAAGGCTTCAAAATGTTTTCTTTCCTTGCACAAATGCACAGGAAAATAGAATATGCAACAGAATTGCTGTGGTAAAATTAGTGCTTGTGAACTAACCCACTGAAATCAATGGGTTCTATTCACTAGATATAGCGAACGCAAATTTTCACGTGCAAATATGTTTGTGTGAATCCGGCCTAATGTTTTTGGGACACTCCTTTAGCAGTTGTTCCTGTGATACTTCAGAAGCCGCACACTGGCACAGATTACCTTAACATTGTTCAAAACTTCTTTATGGCTCCCAACCACCTAACCTCGAGTGGATAATTTAGATCTCAGCCTGTTCAGTATGAGGTGGAGATGGGCTTTACCCAGCCTATGGACCACTGTCTATTTTAGGAGGTGCATTCTAATTCTAAGTTCTCCTAATTTTTTTCTACTTACCCCAGAAAGCTGAGAGTGTTGTCACTTCTCAACAGAATCTGCTTCTTGACGTACAATGCTTCTTTAGGGGTCTGCTTTGCCCACTGGAGAATCTCTGATGCATGAGTGGAAAATATGTGACCATAGAGAGCGTTCTTCATCATTGGAAAAAGCCAAAAGTCGCTAAGTTCGAGGTCAGGTGAGTAGGAAGCATAAGGAACCACTTTTAACTTGTTGCCATGGAAGAAGTTCTGAATACGGGCCGCCAGATGAGCAGGATGGAAAAGCACATGTACAGCCTTTTTCGGCCATTTTTCTTGAAATACAGGATGAAACTTCTTCATCAAAACATCTTCATAGGATACATCCATCACCGTAGTGCCCCTTGGAATGCAACGAGTGAGAATTATGCCTTTGATGTCCCATGGTTACCAACATTTTCTTGGCACTGGAAGTTCCTTGGTGGTGGTAAGTCAGTATGCTTCCATTGCACCGCCTGCCGTTTGCTTTCAGGACTGAAAAGTAGCATCCACATCTCATCCATTGTGACAACTGATGGAGTGAAGGCACCATTCATGTTGTCATCACATGTCAAGATCGCCTGACCCACTGCTACGTCCAGCCTTGGGATCATTGGTCAACATTCGCAGCACTCACCTGGAGTAATCTTTCAGCATCTTCATGTCTTCACGCAGGATGTTGTGCACAGATCCTTTGCAGGCAGCCACTTCCACAGTCAATCAGCGGTCCTCCATAACTATTTGCTCCACTTGCGCAATCATGTTGTTAGACTGGCTTATGCATGGCTGAAGCTCCTTTGGCTCGTTCTTTTCATCCTTCTTTCCACTATGGCATCCACAAACACATTTTTCTCGTCCAGAACATCTTCACCAGATGGCTTACTCAACTCACAATGAAAGTCAAGTGAAGAAAACGGATGATTACACGCTGTTCTTGGAACTCAAATGTCGCCATTTTAAGTATTGAAAACGCTTCTAATTCCAACCGCTGTCATGTGGGTTCTGTGCGCTGGACGATGCTGCCATCTGTCTCACTCATCCCCAAAGAATGCCAGCGTCTTCTAAAATGTGCCTGTGTTCATTATCTGCTCCTATCCTCAAGAAAAAAATGAGGAGACCTTGGAAGATGAATGCAGCTCGTTCAGGAGTTGCCTCTTAAGCTGGCGGTGCATATTACATAGAAATGGGTTAATGGTTCAACAACTGTTGAACGAAGGATTGTCTGGTGAACAATCACTTCGCAGATGTAGCACTACACCGTTTAGTCCAGACCAGCAGTCACTCACACGGCCATGAATCTTTCTGGGCGCGTTCTTTCATGCAAAGATCTTTTGTCCGATCAGCGAACAAACATTTCAAAGGTGGCAAACTTTTTTACCGGATGATGACAGTTTGTCACTGCTTGGCCAAAATGATAGTTTGTTGTTAATTTTCACCCAACGTGTATTTTTTTTTGTCAAAATTGTTCATTTCCATCCAAGTTAGTCTAATATGTATGGGCACCTTCAGGCTACTTTCACACACATCGTAGAAAATCCACATATGATTTTTTACGGATTTGCTGCTTATTTAGCCGCAGGATTTCAATCATTATATTGAAATAAATGACCCCCGCAGTGACTTTTCTGCAACAAAAAAATGCAAAGTATTAAAAAATTTGCAACTTAACTAATTCGCAGCTGAATTTTTCTGCTATTAGTGAATAAGGTTTGTTATAACTCTATTCACTAACATTGTACTGTACATAAACTATAAGGCAGATTTTCACAGCATTAGGGCTTATTCGCATGTCCGTATATCAGCTGGGTTTTCACGCCCGGCCGATATACGCTGTCCCTTTCTGCAGGTGGAGGAGGTGAGCCGGGCTGGGAGCAGTGCCACGAGCTCCCGCCCCCTCGCCACTGTTTGCAATGGGAGGGTTGGACGGGGTGGGGAGAAGGCTTAGTACCGCCCCCTCCCATTGCAAATAGTGGTGAGGGGCAGAGAGAGGGTAGAGAGGGGGCGGGAGCTCAGTGCACTGCTCCACGGCCCGGCCCGCCTCCTCCCCCTGCAGAAAGGGACACCGTATATCGGCCGGGCATGAAAGCCCGGCCGATATAAGGACGTGTGAATAAGCCCTTAAATTGCCAAACTGGTGTGGATTTCACTGTGGATTTGCGTGCGGAAACCATGATTATGGGCTGGCTGCAGACACCGGAATCCAACCTTGTGCCTGGCTGGTGACCCCGCGTACCTGTCATTTCTTTGTCATTAGTCTGGCCAGCGAGCTGGGGGATATGTGCAGTAGAGATTTTTCCGTGCCATCGCTAGGTGATGACACAGGTCCCCCGATCTTTCTGCAATGGAAGCCGTCCGTGCAGAACTTACACGCAAATGGAGCATGCTGTGACTTTTTCTCCGTGAGTGGAAAATCGCAGTCGCTGTCCGCTCATGTGAGTGGACATGCGGATGCTCCATTGATTTAAATTGGTGCAAAATGCCATGGATCGTCGCAGATTTCGCAATTTAAACACGGTCGTTTGCAGCCGGCCTAAATCTATAGCAAAATTACGCTGTGTCGATGAGGTTTTAATCCACAACTAGCAGAAGCCTAGCAAGAAATTGAGCATTATTTGCATCCACTGACATCTAGTGGCTATCTGTAGAATTATTCGCATTTATGAAGTTCCTACAAACTAACGTGACCATATTATGCCAGCAGCATACATTTGCATAGGGGAGAGCAGAGTAATACAAGAATGGGGTAATAAGAGACAACAACTCCATAGCCACTCCTATCAAATGCAGAGGGTCTGTAAACTGAACCTCCGCTCAGAAGTGTATATGGTGAAAATTACAGACCTGCTAATTGCAGATTCACAGGCCGAAATGGAAAAGATTAAAATTGTACACGTAAACCATAGAACTGCTATAGATTCGCACCCGGTCGCTGCAGTCTGGTGATGTTGCTATTAAAATGATAGAAAATGCATAGAGGGAGAAAACCAGGAAGAAGTTGTAAGCAGTGTGTTGTGTGCATGCGTCTCTTATTACCCCATTTTAGGGTCACGTGTGGATAATAAGAGATCTTCATGCCTGGTATTGTTTCTTGCATGATAAGTGCTTGTAAACACCATCAGGATTCCTAGAAAGTAAGCCTAGGAAAACATCCGCTGCAACTACCGCATGGACGCTCCTCTTAGACGATGGACACATGCTTCATGTCACAATGTGCCGGAGTCTTCACTTGGAAAATCCTATATATGTTGGAGGAGGAAGGAAACAATAGTTATCAAAGGAGGATAAAGACAGCTTGGCCGAATATCTGCGAGTGTGTGGGTGCTGTGGGGACATACAAGCACAGCATGAATTACTCACTCTTGTGACACAATTTGTGAAAAAGAAGAACCTGAAGACTCAGTGGGGCGATAAAGGTCCTGAACTTCAGTGGTTGCATCGATTTATACTTTTATTCAAACTGATCTATCTCAAGGTTCCCGGAAAAGTGGTCTTCCCAAAGTTGAGTTGTAAGGCTGCATTCAATGCATCAGTTTGGCCCAATGTCCACGGGTGGATTTGAATTGGGGAATCTACGTGGGGCACCTGCAGTTCAAGCCACCCATAGGGAAGCATGGGGTGTCCGCACCTCAATTTACTCATGTGGATTTGATTTGCGGATGCCCCATGCGGAAAAGAAATCGCAGCATGCTCCATTTTAGTGCGGATTCCGTGCGGAGGGACTCCATTACTTTCTATGGAAGTGAGCGATCCGCAATGCATCTGCAATTCAATTGCAGATTTGTAGGCAGAAACCTCTCTGGTTACTTGGAGACCAAGCAGGGAGGAGGGTGAAGGCAATCACTTGGGGCTTGCAATGTTTTTTCCGCGCAGACGATCCGCGTATATCCGTGCAGAAAAAAAATTGCATCCACGATCGCCGGCAAGCATTTAAAAATCATTTCCGCACTGACTTGCAGGTCTTCCGCTGCGGAAATCCGCGTGTGCCGTGGACATGAGGCCTAAGGGCTGTCAGTTCTAAGTTCTGTTTTTGGGGCAGAGAAACAGAATTAAAATGGAAATAAACAGATCCTTTTTTTCTCTCATAGACTTCAATGGCTGAAAAAATGGACGGCAAATGGAAAACTTTCAGTCTGCTCCCATTCCGTTAGTTTCAGGTTTTTAACTGAAAGATTGCGCTGCAGACTGTGCTATTTGTTCAGTTAAAAAAGAAAACAAATAGAGATGAGCGAGCGCACTTGCTAAGGCAAAAAGATTCAGGTACCGGTGGGGGGCGGGGGAGGTCTCTCTCTCCCCCCCTCCGCTCCTCTCTGCTCACTCTCACAACTCCCTGCTCTCCCCCGCCGCCACCCGAATCTTTAGAGACGAGCGGGCAGGTACTTGCATAAGGCATTACTCACTCGAGTAGTTAGCCTTAGCGAGTACGCTCGCTCATCTCTAGAAACAAACGTAAGCAAACTGAAGGCTTTCCATTTGTCCTACTTTTTTTTTAACCTGTAGAAAACAATCGGAAAAAAAGGATCCATTTATTTCTGTTTTCATTGTGTTTTTCTGCTCTAAAAATGGAACAAAGAGACAGAATTATAACTGTCAGCCCAAACTGAAGTGTGAATGCAGCCTAACTGCCCTAATTCAATTCTCAACTTTTAGTAACGTTGCTTCTAATAAACATAAGCAAACCAAACTTAATGCAATTGTCCTAGCATTGGTACCTTGTCTCTTATCCCCCCTCACATCTTACTGCATGATTGTATAGGGAGAGGCTGTCATGTCTCTTATTAACCAACGTGGGAAATAAGAGACACTCGGGGTAATAGACATTTTCATTCTGTTACATGATATGCATTATGAAATGGAATATGATATCAATGTAGTACATGATGTCCATATGAGACCTGTGCAAGCTGTCACTGAGCCACAAAGATGGGGTAGACTCTTATTACCTCCCCTACTTCATATGCTGCATTTTGGTCCCTATTTCATGTGCACTAGCTCTGAGTTTAGTCTAGTGGATCCATCCTGTGTGAACATACCCTAAACGGAAATTATGCCCACATTTTCTTCAGTAAATTTATACCATTTTGCTGCAGTGGATTATTTAAAAAAAAAAAAAAGTATCCTCGCCCTCTCCCTGTCCAATCTGGTCCATTTGGATCCCTCCTGACCTCCAGTGACGATGTATGTGACCGCCGCAGTCCGTGACTGGGTGCAGCTCTCACAAATCTACGACATGAATTGACACGCTGGCGATTTAAAACCCACGCGGCCGGTCAGTTTGCAGGGCAGATTCACATGCACCCCGTGGCGACGTAAGCTAGCCTCTTACTGAGCACCAAGCCCCTCCAGCTAAAGGTGTAGACTCATTTTGACAACCACTTTCCAACCCGCTTCACACGGGCGATAAAGTTGCGCAAGTTAGTGCGTTGCGAGATGCCTAAATCTCGCACAAATGTGAACTCCATTCTTTGGAATGGGGTCATGCACATGAGCGATGTTTTCCTACATGGCACCACAATGTGATGCTGTGCAAGAAACAAATGGCAGCATGTTCTATCTAGCTGCGAGATCTGGCATTGCAGCGCCCATTGTCCTTAATGGGGTTGTTGGCAGCAGCGCCGGCCGCATTGAAAGCAATGGGAGGAACTCCACGCTCCTCTGCCACATGAAAACGCCTGGCATCCCTGGGGCTTCACATGGTGGGGGCGTGATAGGGGGGCGGGATTCACGGACAATACTTATTTATTGCACAATAAATCGCCCGTGTAAATGCTCCCTTAGGCAGATTCACGTAAACCTACTTGTGCCGCAATACGCAGAGCATATAATCCATTGGTTTCAATAGGCTCGTTCACATGCGTGTATTTAGCATGTGCACTTTGGTCGGTCAAAAAAATATGCAGCATGTTCTATTTTCCTGCGCATTTCCGCAGGGCAGGAGTATATATTGAACCAATCGATCAGAGAATCAGCGTGTGTTTTTTGCGCACACAAATGTGCACAATTTGCATGCACAAAATTCCTGCCTACCGCTGCATTACTGCAGCGCAGATGAACACTTGTTCGATCCCTCCCCTAAACCCTGCACTCCGCCAGACTCCTTGTCAGGACACCCTTCATGATAGTACGGGCTTAGTGAATGTGGACGTCCCCTTTAAGAATATGAAGGGCGGACCCTGATTGGTTGCTATGGACAACTCTTCCTTTTTTTCTTTTATCAATTTTACTAAAACCCTACTATTACTGGTGTACAGTGATGAAACTGCATATAACAGTCTGCTCATCCTCATAGACCCCAACATTACGCCTTCTTCCATAGCCTCGCATTGCCCACTACTAACATGGCCGCTGCTGGTATCAGCAATAACAATACGTCCACCAATCAGATCAACACTCTCCTCCAATCAGAGAGCAGCTATTCCATAGCAACAGCACCCGCCCTCGCTCACATAGCAACTGATGGGAGGACGTGTGACTGCTCGTCACTGCGGAGAGGATGAAGCAGGTAAACGTGTCGCCCGGTGTCCTCTGCCGGAGAAGGCCGGTGATACACGGGGAGTCGCCGTGAGGAGTCAGCAGTGTGCAGTGGGGGAAGGAGGCCTGTGCAGTGACATGGGACTGGGGGTAACCCCCCCTGCAGCAGTGGTTTATTCCGCTCTAGGTCTGGGGGCTGCTCACATATGGGGGACCCTGTAGATCCTAATGAGGAAGTTATGTGTTATGGCAGAATTAGGAATTATGTGTGATTGTTATAAAGAATGATGCGTCCCAAACTGCAGATTTATTAAAAGGGTGTCACATGATAAATATAGTTACATCCAGCCCATAATTCTAAACATGTTTGTATTTATACAGTTATTGCTATCCCCGGATATCCCTGGAGTGATGAATAGAAAAAATCGAACATTCTGCGTATTTTTTTTTGTGGCACGGACAAAATGTGCACGCCAAATACGCTGCTGCGAACCAACCAATGAAAGCAATCGGTTCTGGTCGCTCCGTATCGCATTGGGGCGGCACAAATGGAGTCCTATGATTGGGCCCTTAGGTTAGCGCCACCTGCTGGTTCTACAGATATGCACTGTTATGGGAATCTGTGGGAATGCTGATATATGTATATATTTCTGTATACATTGTAGCACTTTGTGACGAGCGGACCATGTTCCTTTCAGGTTCCTGTAGATGACACTGAGGACGTCTCACTGGATATAGGAAATGAGGAGGAACTGGCACTAAGAAAAGCCAAAATCAGGTAGACAAAAACTACAGTATGATGATGTGTGGTACAGGATTTAGGGGTCATACACACTACATGTTGGCAGCAGATATCCAGTATATGGGGAGGGCAGCAGTGAGAGTTTAGTATGCCCAATAATTTGCACTAAAGGGAGGTAAGCCACTAGTGGCGTCTGGCTTACACTTTCTCCCCTCTCTCTGTTGAGAACGCATGTGCATGGGGGGAGGGGGGGGGGCAGGATAATAGCTGGTGGCATCTAATGTGTATGGCCAACCTTTTGGGTATTTTCACGTCTTTTTGTGGATTTTCCACTGCACTTCATTTTGCATGGGGGTTAAGACCTGAAGTAGTCATCGTTTATATACCCCACACAATATTATGGCTTTCTATTGAAACATTCAGATCATTTATAAACCTGCCTCTTTACCCCCATGAGGAAATAGAGTATTTTTATCCTTAACTTTTTGTTTTCACTTAACTTTTTTTTTAACCACGTAGCGCTGAGGTTATTTTGAGCGATCCTTCTCTCACAGCGATGTCTGTATGTTCTTCCCGTGTCTCCTTCCACATAGGCACACTATATCTATCTATCTATCTATCTATCTATCTATCTATCTATCTATCTATCTCTCCTATCTATCTATCTCTCCTATCTATCTATCTATCTATCTATCTATCTATCTATCTATCTATCTATCTATCTATCTATCTCATATCTATCTATCTATCTATCTCATATCTCATATCTATCTATCTATCTCATATCTCATATCTATCCCATATCTATCTATCTATCTATCTATCTATCTATCTATCTATCTATCTATCTATCTATCTATCTATCTATCTATCTATCTATCTATCTCTCATATCTATCTATCTATCTATCTATCTATCTATCTATCTATCTATCTATCTATCTATCTATCTATCTATCTCTCATATCTATCTATCTATCTATCTATCTATCTATCTATCTATCTATCTATCTATCTATCTCTCATATCTATCTATCTCTCATATCTATCTATCTATCTATCTATCTATCTATCTATCTATCTATCTATCTATCTATCTATCTATCTATCTCCTATCTATCTATCTATCTATCTATCTATCTATCTATCTATCTATCTATCTATCTATCTATCTATCTATCTATCTATCTATCTATCTATCTATCTATCTAAATCGGACTGTAGTGTCCATGCTCCCTGTGATGGGACTGTGAACCTCAATGTGGACAGTAAGGGTAGATTCACATGGGCTTATTTTACGCCACATAATCAACATATATGACGTACAGATTTGGATTTGCCCCTGAATTGCTGCAGACTATGATGGCAAAGGGTGAAATCCGCAGCAATTCCTCCACATCAGAGTGTTAGAAGGAGATTTTGTCTCTTAAGGTGATGCCGGTGTGATTCCGCCCTCGCTGATATAACCGTGTTGTAGAATACACTGTATCCGTTTATTCTCATGACTGCGGCCGCTGTGACCTGTATTGTATTGCCTGCCTCTAAGTGTTCTGGGTTGTTTCCATAGGCACCCCCTGGCCACGTTTTTTCATCTATTTTTTCGAACTGGTGCTATTGTTGCTTATTTGTTCTGTGACTGGTTCAGCAAAAGCTTTGTCACGTGTTTTGTCACTATCCTGCTTCTTCTGTCCTTTGACTTTTGGTCTGTCAAGGTAAGGTTCTGTCATTTTTAACAATTGCGTTATTCCGTTAACCTTTCTGTTCCCGCATTAACCAGACGGATGTGTTAATAGCCGCCAATGTCTGTAGTGCTATATAGGAGTCCCTTCAGTGTGACACCACTTCTGCGCCTCTGCCTGGTGTCTGTGTTGTCGGAAGGACATGGTGAGAATTTAAGACTTCATCCACATCCATCCATGGTCTACAGTCCTTGTGTGAAAGTCTTGTCGTGGGGTCACAGGCGCAGAAGGGTTTCACACAGCAGCCAGTGAAGACTTGGCACCGCAATGGACTATTAGGAGAGAAGTTTTCTTTTGCATAAAACTTCTGGGGTGCTTTCACCACTCGAATAAAAAGAAATCAATCACAAGAATTAGGGATTTATACGCACAGACCCCACAAAAACAAAAAACTGTGATAAAATGTAACCTTTTTATATAGCGTAAAAGATTGTGATATTCTACTAGTGTACAAATATATCACTGGACGCATTCAAATGACAGGAGCGCCTGAGAAAATACATGAATAAACTCCACTCCTAGCTCCGATCACAAGTCTAGGGCTTATTCAGATGACTGTATATCGGCCACGTGTTCACACCGGCTGATATACGGCGTCTTTCTGCAGGGGGAGGAGGCTGGAAGAGCCAGGAGCAGTGCTCTGAGCTCCCGCCCCCTCGCCGCCAACTCTCCACCCCCCCTGCACTATTTGCAACGAGGGAAGGTGGGATGGGGGTGGAGCTAATTCCTGGAATTTAGCCCCACCCCTATCCTGGCCCCTCTCATTGCAAATAATGCAGAGGGGCAGAGAGGGGGCGGGAGCTCAGAGCACAGCTCCCGACTCTTCCAGCCTCCTCCCCCTGCAGAGAGAGACGCCGTATATCAGCCGGTATGAATACCCGGCCGATATAAGGTCGTCTGAATAAGCCCATATACTCAGTCGTGGTGTCGCATCTCAGTAGACAGTGGAATTATACTTGCAATCCTAGCAGCACCCCAATAAGTAGTGCATTATAAATCTAAAGTCATCCATTATAGAAAAAAAAAAGCCAATCCAGGGAGTTAGCTTGTATTGATCAAAGTAGAAATAGACCAAAGTGACATACAAGAGATAGGAAGGACTAAAATAAAGATCTCTGTCCCTATTAGCACACTATACAATTATTTTATTTTTTTCCCTACAAGTTGAGTAACCGCCCTGATAAAGGCGCCCCTACTTATTGGTGGCTAAGCCCTCTTCCAGTTCTTTATTGAACCCTGACAATAAGGTTAAAGATCACTCAGTCACTTCTTTCACACCCAACGCATTTCCCCACGGTTTCCGTGCTTCATTCAGGGGATTTTCACGTGGTTTTGACATGATGGACAGATACGATCCACAAGCATATCCTGTGGGTGTCATATCACACTTGAGTGATTTATGGAAAGAAAACAACTTTTTTTTTCTGTTGCACAATTTTTTTTATCAGTAGGAAAAATAAAAATGATAAAATACTCCACACAACTGTTATCGTCATCCATTACCACTCATACTATAAAGTTAATGGCCTTAAGAAACGTTTAAGTGGTATAACATGCCACATTCACTGACACGAAAATACTATTTATGACCTATCCTCAAGATGAGTCGTCAATAGCTGTTTGGTTGGGGTCCGCTGCTAGGGGATAGTATGTAGAGATGAGCGAGCACCAAAATGCTCGGGTGCTCGTTACTCGAGTCGAACTTTCAGTGATGCTCGAGAGTTCGTTTCGAGTAACGAACCCCATTGAAGTCAATGGGCGACCCGAGCATTTTTGTATATCGCCGATGCTCGCTAAGGTTTTCATTTGTGAAAACCTGGGAAATTCAAGAAAGTGATGGGAACGACACAGAAACGGATAGGGCAGGCGAGGGGCTACATGTTGGGCTGCATCTCAAGTTCCCAGGTCCCACTATTAAGCCACAATAGTGGCAAGAGTGAGACCCCCCCCCTCCCCCACTGTCAGCATAAAGATCGTTCTCCTCTGCCACAGCTGTAACAGCTGTGGCAGAGAAGAACGATGTTAGCCCATTGAATTCAATGGAGCCGGCAATACAGCTGGCTCCATTGAAAGCAATGGGCTGCCGGCGATCGCGGGATGAATTGTCGGGAAGGGGTTAAATATATAAGCCCTTCCCTGCAATTCATCCAGAAATGTGTAAAAATAAAATATATATATATACTCACCTGGTCCCGGCAGGCGGAGTTCAGCGCGGCCAGCGGCAGTCCTCCTGAACTGCTCTGAAGAGCTGTGAGTAGTATTCAGCAGTCGGGGATTTAAAATCCCCGCCTGCTGAATGAGCTGCCTCTAATTGGTCACAGCCTGGGGAGGCCATTGCTTTCAATGGAGCCAGCTGTATTGCCGGCTCCATTGAATTCAATGGTCAGTGCTCGTTTAATCGAGACGAGTACCGCGTGGTGCTCGTCTCGAGTAACGAGCATCTCGAGCACCCTAATACTCGAACGAGCATCAAGCTCGGACGAGTACGCTCGCTCATCTCTAATAGTATGTCCTTGGAAACCCCCTTTAACGTCTATAGTGAAATATTAAGAAGTTTGTATGCACAACGTTTTTTGGTTTTTTTTTTGCCATTTTTGTTGCATGTTTGAGGTCTGTGGGGTTTTTTCTTTTTTGTGCTTATGCTGCAGGTATTGCCTTTTTCTCTGGTGTTTTTCCAATAAGCTCCTCTATAGGACTTCAAATACACCAAGAAAAAAAATTACATTTACAAAGCATAACAAGAGTGAAAAAAAAGATATGCCATGGAAAAAACATATTAAACACTTACCATTTTTTTACGTTTACAAAAAACATGAAAAAAACTCTGTGAAAGAAGGGCAGACGGTGAGCTGCATAGAGGCTGCATGTGGCTATTGCAATTCTCCCATTATTAAAAGGAACGCTTGTCATAAGTGTCATCCAGAACATTAATTACAGGGGGAAATAGAAATAATAATCTATATTATTAGTATCTTTTATTTAAACCATTTGTGTGGCTCTCGCCCCCAGAATGTTACTGGCCGACTGCTGGTTGGATTACGCTGGTGGAACCAGATTGATGAAGATGGAAAAAGTCATTGGATATTTGAAGCCAAAAAGGTATTTTCTGTAAATGTACAGTGTTGCCACACCAGATTAGTTTTCATAAGGTTTAGAAGAGAATGGTTGTAGCAGTGTACAGTTAGTGGATTCCCGGAGGTAGGTGCCACACAGTTGAGAGGACAAGGGATGTCCTAGCTCTTTCCACAACTCTTCCAAACTTCACGGTGAAGCCAAGCTATAGTCTGGTTTGGCAAGCCATATTCTTCTTCAGGTAAAATTTCTTTGCCACAGAGAGCTTCTGTTATAGTCTGTCTTTGGAAGAGCGTGCAGCCGATGGTGGTGGTATCGAGTGTATCTCACTGCCGTTTGCAACAGTTTACTGAAGCGAGCAGATAGCCAATACCTCTCCTCCAGTCAGCAGGAACAGCTACATGATCAGCACCAGGGTTGGGATTGTCTCTCCTTAAGGTGGACACCTAGAAGGTGAGTTAGGAGACTTATAAGGCCATGCATGCTCCTCTGGGAAATATGCAAATAAGGAAGATGGAACAATACCTCTGTAGCGCCACCTATCGGATGGCAGCATTCCTGCAAATCAATGTCAGATCCTTTATTCAGGTCTTTAGAACAATGAGTGGGAATTGAAAACCAAGCCACAATCCATACACAGACAGCTGTTTCGGGGTTTTGCCCCTTGTAGGTGTGCAGTAGGATCCTGGCTTGGCTAGTGAGAGTCCTATGACGTGAGTCAGTAAGGGTATTATCACTCCTTAGAAGGTCCCACATCATAGGCCTCTCACTAGCCAAGCCAGAATCCTACTCCACACTGACGAGAGGCAAAACCCCCAAACAGCTGTCTGTGTATGGATTCTGGTTTGGTTTTCAATTCCCATTCATTGCTCTAAAGACTTGTACAAAGGGTCGGACATTGATTTGCAGGAATGCTGCCATCCCAAAGGTGGCGCTGCAGAGGTATTGTTCCATCTTTCTTATTTGCATGATCAGCACCAGTAACGGTTGTCAGAGGTGGCCAATCCACCAAACAGCGGAGTGCTGCGCTGTCTGCTACATTCTCTTTGTGATACAGACTGTAGTAAGATTCTTCCTCGCTGTGCCACTCTGGTGCAGGAATAGGTTATTTGGGCAGCCACATGTAGCTTCCTATGGGTAAGGGTGGCTTTACAAGGAACAGCCATCAGGCACGTAAATGCCTAACACTTGTCCCAAGACGTATCGCTCCTGTGCTTTCTCTCGGGAGCAACAGTCGTTCAGTGAATGGTGTAGGAGCTTGCCAAAGATCTCTTCAGCCACCTACCTACCTCCATCCCCTGTGAACATGCAGTCGTTCCAAGTTGAATGACTCCTGTTAACACCGAACGAGAACTCGCTCACTAGTCACTTTGTTGTGAGTGAGTTGATACAAAGCAACTACTGAGCGATTTTATTTATTAATTTTTTTAAATTTATTTATTTTTTAAATTTTTTTTACATTTTTAAATTTTTTTATTTTTATTTATTTATTTTTTTGCTCCGTACCGTTGGGTTGTGTGTTTTATATGGGGCAACTATCACTGAAAATCGCTTGTTTGAGCATTTTTTTTGTCCTGGCCGATACTTGTCCTGTATAAAGCCACCCTAAGGGACCTTTTACACGGGATGATGTATCGGGCCACAGATGCCCGACAGGTAGTCCCTGCGATAATTGTTTACTGTGCTTTTACAGAAGGAGCGTCAATGAATAAATGGAGGAGTGGGCCATGGATGATAATAATCTCTATTTGTATAACGCCAACTGATACCGCAGCGCTTGAAGGATCATTCCGGCCCATCCACCTCTATTCACAGTAAGCAGGCAGTCGGCCACCAGTTTACATGGAACAATACGTTCCTGCAGGCAGAAACTCAACAGCCAATAAGAAGTGAAAGACTTCTCGTTGGTCGTTCCTTGCTTCATGCATTTACACTGAGCGATAATCGTTCAAATGATCAGTCAGATTCCCGCAATCCAGCGCTAATCGTTCGGTGTAAAAGCACGTTTGCTCCGGTGACTGCTATGGCCAGCCCTGAAGACACAAAATATCAACGCCCTTCCGAAATGTATGTAAAACGTGAATCAAGGTAATAGCGTTACAAAGCCGTAGACGCAGGGCGATTTAGAATTGTGATTGATTATAGCTCGGCGGTGCTGGACTACATTTTTTAGGGGCGTTGGGTTAGTCAGTAACCATGCACAGTTCGGGGTGTAGTCGGTGGAGGTAATGAATTATCCTTCCTTTGTTTTCAGGCTCCACCCAATAATTCCACATCAACAGAGGTTGAAGCTCGTATCTTCTGGCTGGGCTTGATTATTTGCCCCATGATCTGGACGGTGTTCTTCTTCAGCACATTGTTTTCCTTGAAGTTGAAGTGGCTGGTATGTTCCATGAGGCGTTCTGGCGGTGTGATGAGGCCTCTCTACTGTGCTACAGCTGGAGTCTAGGGGAATACATTGCCTCTATGCAATCTTGTGGACTGCAGCCAATGCTCAGTGAGAAAAACTGCGAGAATTCCGCTGGAAAAGCGCAGCTTCAAAACCTGCGTCCTTTAGCCGCGGGTTTTGCAGTGGTATCGCCATTGGCATTCCGCTGCAGCTTTCTCTCCCCATAGAGAGGAGAGAGGCCGCTGTGGAAAAGGGGAAAAGAATTGACATGCTGCGAAATTGAATTTCGCACCACATGTTTGATTTCGTACGGCTTGGCCGCAGAGCGTGGACGAGATTTTTGCAAAATCTCATCCACTTTGCTGGCTTATACCGGGATTAGGTGCTGCTGGCAGAATTGCTGTGCATGGAAATTCCGCCCCGTGTGAACCCAGCCTAAGTTTTCACAGCCCAGGCTGAGGATTGAACTTGCTTGTATCCTCTCTGCATGTGATACCACGTCTGCCCCAAGTCTCCTTCTCAGTGCACCGCTCGTAACTTTTCTAGTCGTCTGACTTGGCAAGCTGTATCACCTTACCTAACAAAGAGAAGCTGTTTACTTGGGGGACTACTTCTGTATATTTAGCCACATGTACTTACATGGTGGTCACACAGGTGGTTGCATGGCAGCACCTTGCAGAATAGTCTAATGAATAGTTGGTATGTTCACATGCGAAAATTTGGTGTAAAAAATGTCTACAACTTGCGCCCATCTCCTATAGTTGAGGGGTGTTTGGAAAAATCCATGCATTTAGATGATGATCATTGATGTTACTGGATGATTAGGGTGTATCCACATGGGCAAGTGAGAGCTACGTCAATGAAAGACCGTTTTATCTGAGATCTCACATGTGAGCACACAATTTGCATCAGATTAACATCTGCTTTTCAACTATGTGGTCCCAGTAGTAAAATGCTTTAAAAACAGATCGCATTCACTTAATGGTCGGCATGCGTGAAGGGTTTTTTTTAATGCTCCCGTAGAAAATGAAAATCGCCCAAAAATAGGACATGCAGTGAAAAATGGCCTGTTTGAACCTATTTAAATAAATTGGTTCTTTTTACTGGTGACTTTTGTCCATCTCGGAATCAGACAAAACTTGTACGGGAACACTGCCTGTACGGATATGTTAAACGGCCGTGTTTACACAGGCAGGACGCTTGGACCGGTATCGCATTTGTAAAATTGTGATTTTTCTGAGTAAGTGCAATGCAGCTTATGCGAAAAATCGCATCATCACATTTGTGAAAATCACGTTTTTCGATAAAATTGTTTTTTAACTCACTCCTACAAAACAGTCCAGTTTTCTGCTACACTGCAGAAAAATAGAAAATCACAGCATGTTCCATCTCACAGAATCCCTGCGAGAGAAAAATCACACATGGAAATATTCCTATTAACCCCTTGAGTGGCACGCCCGGAAATTTTCTGGGACGAGCTCCACTGCTCATAGCGATACTGCCCGGAAGATTTCCGGGCTATGTATCACTATGGGAGCTGCAGAGCACAATGCCACAAGCTGTAGCAGTGTGCTCTGCCTGCATAGACCCACAGAGAACAAAGCAAGGGCTTTGAAAAACCAGCAGAAGATATTGCCGACATGTCGGCAAACTCCTGCACTGGTTTGTTTACAAGTTGCCATAGAGACCATCGGCTTGTCAGAAGCAAGCCGATGGTCTCTGTGGCAGGGAGAGCTGGTTGTTAGCTGTCAGAGGACAGCTAGGTACCATCTCTTACAGCAGAGATCAGAGAAAACCTCCGATCTCTGCTGTATTAACCCTTTGCATGCTGCAGTCTGTGACTGCAGCATGTAAAGGGCTGTCACTGCAGCATGTAAAGGGCTGTCACCATCGGACCCCCGGAATGTGATCAGGGGGTCCTGATGGGTCCCTGTGGAAGTCCCCTAAAGGGACAAAAAATAAAAAAAAAATTTAAAAAAAGGAAAAAAATTATAAAAAAAATTATAAAAACACTTGTCTCCTTTTACTTTGTAAAAAATCAAAAATACAATCACACATGTGGTATCCATGCGTCGTAATGACCCAGAGAAGAAGTTAAAGGGGTTGTCCCGCGCCGAAACGGGTTTTTTTTTTTTTCAACAGCCCCCCCCGTTCGGCGCGTGACAACCCCGATGCAGGGGTTAAACAAGAACACCGGACAGCGCTTACCTGAATCCCCGCGCTCCGGTGACTTCTTACTTACCTGCTGAAGATGGCCGCCGGGATCTTCTCCCTCGGTGGACCGCAGGGCTTCTGTGCGGTCCATTGCCGATTCCAGCCTCCTGATTGGCTGGAATCGGCACGTGACGGGGCGGAGCTACACGGAGCCCCATTGAGAAAAGAAGAATAACTTCTGTATGGCTCATAATTAATGCACAATGTACATTACAAAGTGCATTAATATGGCCATACAGAAGTGTATAGACCCACTTTGTTTCGCGGGACAACCCCTTTAATACATTATTTAACCCCTTAATGACATGGCCCCTTTTCTTCTTTTTTCCCCATTTCTTTTTTTCCTCCCCCCTGTTTAAAAAATCACAACTTGTCCTGCAAAAAACAAGCCCTTATATGGCCATGTCAATGGAAAAATGAAAAAGTTATGGCTCTTGAGACGCAACTGCAAAATTAGTTGAAATTCAATGATTAGACCATTTTAAAAAACCTGCCCTGGTGGGCACGACAGGGTGGTAGGAAACCCGCCACTCAAGGGGTTAAACAATGGGGCCTATTTCATGTCAGTTTTGTCCGTCTCGCACTGCACAAACCTCACCCGTGTAAATGCAGCCCCAGTCGGGTAAAATGAAACGTGTTGCTGTAATAACATGGGGAAGCACAATAAAAGTGCATTCACCTGCATCCGCCAGACATATTCATAGGCCCAAATTCACCCAATAGGGGCCATAAAAAGTGGTCTTTTTGAAGTATGGAATCAACTATTCTACATAGAAGTATACAGTATAAAAAAAACTTTATCATGTGGTATCCTTTTTTTTTACAATGGGAGCCTATGGACGCTGTACGCCACATTATGCCTATACAGCGGTGTACATCGGTAGGGTCGTAAACGCACTGTGAATGCACTGATTGACATGTCAGTGGAAACAGGATAAATAATGTAGGACCGTGCTGCAGCCACCCACATAAAATAGGAAGGTAATAGTTCCTGTTTAAGGTTCCCAATTGGTTCTGAAAAATCACAAGAAGGAAGATGAGAAATGCACAACTTTACAGCTTCCGTTCTCTTATGTATTTACCTTTGTCCTCATTACTGGTCTTAAGACCCATTTACACGGAGCGATAATCGCTCAAACGACCGTTATAAACGATCATCTTTGCATAACTCTAAGTATCTAATTAGCTTCTTAAGAGTTAATGCAGGTGGAGCAGGATACCGCCGGAGAACAATGCAGCTGTTTTGAATATGCAAACAGCTGCATTGTTGTCAGTCATTTCAGGTGGTGTCCCCCTGAGAACTGGCAGCGTGATACCAGCTGAAAGAATGCTATCAGCACGCCCACTGAGATATCAGTGGGTGGCACCGATAAGGCTAGAAATGAGCGATAAATGAGCCGTGCATGAACAGTGGACAATGGCTGCACGTTTAAATGCAACGATTATCGCTCAAAAGTCGGCTTTTGAGCGATAATCATTGTCTAAATGGGCCTTTTACTCTCAGATGCTATTAAACATTAGCCAAATGTGCTACATTCAACTCACTGATCCTTTTTTTAAATCCACCCATGTAAGTGGTCCATAAGTTTTGGACTAGACTGATTATGTTCTATTCGACAGATATAGTCTCAACCAATTATCAAAGCTATGATCTGTTCTGTGGCTTCCTTAGGGCTCCTTCACACTGGTGAGTGCGATTTCTGGCCGTGAATATCGCCCTCGCCATCCATGTGAAAGCCCCGGCAAGCGAGACAGTTTCACTTGAAAACAGCCTCCTATCACTGCGGGGCTGAAGGGATCCCCGTTCCAGCTGTGGCAGAGGATCCTGGAGTTCTCCCATTGCTTTCAATTGAAAGCGCCGGCCCCATTGAAAACAATAGGTGTTATCACTGAAATATAGGACATGTGGAGCCCTGCAGGAAAACACTGCAAATGTTCAAAAGAATGGGTTTCATACATATATATATTTTTTTAATTATTTTTACAATGTTTTTTTTTTTTATGCATATAAAAGAAAAGGATTTCTTCTTTTTATAACAGAGAAAAAAAAACAATCTTAACATAAATAATAAATAGCTCAACAAAAATATTGGCTTCTAGGTGTCCTTATCCTTTCCTTAAAATGGGTTTTATATTTCTGTGTCTCGCAACACACTAATCTCGCACAAATTTCACGCCAATGTGAAGGCCCTTAAAGACATTGTCCCACTTCTCGCTGTTTCGCTGCAGGAAGCAGACAGCTCTGTACTTCGCATAGTGGCCTGAGGTGGTACTGCAGGCTGAGTCCTACTGAAGTAAGTGGGGCTTGGCTTCAATACCAACCCGGGCCACTGTGCAAAGTACAAAGCGGTCTGCATTTGTAATATAAGGTCTCATTGCAAGCACAGAGAGGATAGTGTAAAGTTAGAGAAGTTATATAAAATTGTCCATAGCTACATTTTATGAAAAGAGGTTTCAAACCCACAAACAGCTGCTGACTTATATCTTTTTCAAGCATCTCAAGAAGTTTCCATCAGTACAATTATTGTATGCATGCTGCCATTCGTAAACACAAGTTTGATTCTAGTCTCCTATGTAATGTAACGGTTTCTTCAGCTGTCGTGGATTATAATGATATTGGCACGGATTGCGTAACTGTCATTTACGGACAGGTAATTTCCCAGTGTATAGACCCTTATGGTTTGGTAATGGCAGTCACTGTCCAGAAGTAATGGTGTGAGGAGGGTTAAAATAAAGAATTTGCCACAGCAAACAGAGCGATGTGAAAGTGTCTGTGCAGAACCCAAGATCACTGAAAAACCCCCGTCTTCCTTTTTCTCTGAAAAGAGGAAGAATTGGCCGCATCAGATTTATTTTTTTTCTTAAATCAGCTGTTGGAAATGATTAAAAAGGGCCGATTCCTCCCCCTGGGGCAGATAATATACATCTTGTACTGCATAGGGCTACGTTGTGTACGGGCTACATATGGCAAGAATGACTGTCTTGGCATATAAAAAAAAAAGGATTATTATTAACTACCGATCCTTTGTCACTTCTTTCCTGCCGCTCATACAGGCTTTGGTGATTGCTGGCATCTCTCTCCAATCAGCAAATCTTTATGGTTATCTTCACTGTAAAACCGGCGGCCAACAGAACGTGGGGAAGACGGCGTCACGATTCCTGTCCCAGCAGCTCTTTCAACGGGTGAGTTGTGTAACCGGTCAATCAGCAGTGGAGGCTTCTGCAGTGGGGATGAGGGCCAGTTCACAGCAATGTACAGCGCCATGTAAATGAATTAGATGTTAGCAAATCACCCCGAGGGCTCCTATCCACTCGGGTTTTTTTTTTATTTTTTTAACGCACATGTCAATGGGACATTCTGATGTTAAAAACGCATCGCACAAAAGTCGCAAAGCACAATCTCGCTATGTGTTAACATTGGAAAGTCCCATTGACAATTGCGTTAAAAAGACACGAGTTGGTAGGAGCCGTCCCTCACAGCAGACTAAACACAGTGGAAGATAGTCATTCTGTTGATCTGAAAATCCACAGTCTGCTTGGTTTGTTGTATATTTGCACAACAGAATTCATTTATGACAATTGTTATTCCTCTTAAGGCCTCCTGTCCACGGGCAAATTTTCACGGCGTTTCCTGCGGCGATAATCCAGCTGTGTTGAACGCAGTGACCGCTTTCCGGCAGCTTCCGTGGCGGAGATCTGCCGGTGGATATTGCTACGCCCGTGAACAAGTCACTGGTCAGACCACACATTGAATATTGTGTGCAGTTTTGGGCACCGGTACTCTAGAAGGACATATCAGAGCTTGAGTGGGTACAAAGACTGGCAACTAAAGTAATAAACGGAATGGGGGGACTACAAGACCCAGAGAGGTTATCAAAACTGGGGTTATTTAGTTTAGAGAAAAGCTGGCTGAGGAACGAACTAATAACTATATCAGGGGACAATACAGAGATCTCTCCCATTATCTATAAATACTCAGGACTGTGACTATAACAAGGGCGTGTCCTCTAAATCTAGAGGAAAGAAGGTTCTACACCGACATAGAAGGGGGTTCTTTACTGTAAGAGCAGTGAGACAGTGGAACTCTCTGCCTGAAGACGTGGTGATGGCAAATTCAATCAAAGAGTTTGAGGAGCATGGATACCACCTTTCTTGAGTGTTTTATTACATGTAATAGTCAGTAATTAGTACAGAAAAGTTAGTTGTCGGGAATTTATTCTGATTGCCAGATTAGAGCCGGGAAGGAAGTTTTTCCCTTTGAATGGAGAAAATTGGCTCCTACCTCATTGTTTGTTTTGTTTTTTTTTTGCCTTTCTCTGGATCAACATTGCGGGGGTAATCGGCTGAACTGAATGGACATATGTCTTTTGTTGTCCTTGCATACAATATTATTTTTGTAATGTGTGAATGCTACAGTGAAAATACACAGAAATCTGCATATGAATTTACTCTGCGATGTGTGATCGCACCCTTAGATTGAACCAATTTAAATAAATGGACAACCATGTAGAAGACTTGGGAGACGTGGGTAGAGTGCCGTCAGCAGGGGTTACCAGATTCGGATGGTGTATGGGCATGCTGGATTTAACCCTTTCCAATCCACTGTCTGAAGACCTTCTGATTAAAGGCTGTTCAGCTTTGATGTCGGAAGACGTTCAGCAGGGTGGTATTACTGTATATTTCTGTCCCGCTCTGTTGTCAGGGGGCTTCTCCAGCATGTCTCATACTGCAGTACTGGCTCTAGACAGCAGATGGCGCCATTGTATAATGGCAGAAAGAGAGAGACCCCCTAGGAAACCCTGAATCCAAAATTGGATTGCAAAGGCTTAAAGATGTGTGTTTGGGAGAGAGAAGTGCTTTCCAGTACGCTGGAAGACCAACGGTCAGATTAGGGTATATAGGAATAGTGAAGAGGAGGAAAAAAAAAACGGACACTGGCTTCACCTATAGTCAGTCATGGGCTTAGATGGAAGTAAAAACAATCTTGTGTAGAATCCAAGGATTCTTTATTTAGACCCAGCAAAGGAATGTGTTTTCAGGTTCACAGAACTCATCAGAAAGCGGGATAAACAACTTCCCGGCTGTAAGAGAAGCTATCTGACCCACTGCTTTTTGCCCTCTGTCAGGGATGATGATGATGATTGATGATTATGATGCTGCACATGCACATATGACATGTTTACCCAGCTGTCTGTTGAAGAGGTTTATGAACATAGAAACGCATAACATTGCTGGTTTTGAATAAAGAATCATTGCATTCTACACACCATTGCTTTTATTTTGATCTAAGCCAGTGTTCCCCAACTCCAGTCCTCATGACCCTCCAAGAGGTCATGTTTTCGGGATTTCCTCAGTGTTGCACAGGTGATGTAATTATTGTTGGTGCCTCAGACATTGCCACAAGGGTTCTTACCATAGGATATCTTGAAAACATGACCTGTTGGGGTCCTTGAGGACTGGAGTTCAGAAACACTGATATAGGCCAACAAAAGACTATCACTCATGCTAGTGTCTGGGCGAGTTTTTTCTTCTCACTACAACCATGTGGCAGAAGAAACGGTTTCCAGTAGCAGCACTAGAAGCCTTTAGGGGATTGAATATGATTTTCAGAAGACTGTAGTAAAATAAAAGTATTATCCAGTAACTGACTTAAGGCTTATTCACACGTATGCCTGCCAGCGCCGTAAAACTGCGTGAATGGGTGCACAAAGTTACGTTTGTGCGCCGGTTCAGCCGGCCCAAGCCCAGCGCATATACGCCGAGCCCGCTATGCCGCTGGGAGACAGTTTAGCTCTGCTAAACTGTTCTCTCCTTTCCCAGATCTCTACAAGGGGAGGAGCTGGGACAGGGCGGGAGCTAGTGTGCTAAGCTCCCACCGCTTGTTGCAGCCTGCAATGTGCTACGCCACGCCACCTTTTATTGCAAACAGCTGGCAAGGGGCGGAGAGGAGCACGGAAGGGGGTGGTAGGTCACGCTGCTAAACTCCCTCCCACCTCCCTTCTCTGGCAGCTGTCATAGGCTCCCATAGGAGTCTGTGCAGCTGGCGCAAAAGCGCTCAGCCAAAATATACTATCTTGGCCGGCCGGGTACTGTTGCGCCACAGAAATACACCCATGGGAACTGATGCATTGTAAACCAATGTATCAGAGGGACAGTGTAGATCAGTTGGGGGTGAAAACCTGGCCTATATACGCCAGTGTTAAATTTCTTTAGTAGTATTGCAGAATGTTCCCACTATACCACCCACCTTCCCCAGCAGCAGCTTACATCCCTTTAGTGGTAAAATCCAGTTCCTCGCTGCACTGCAGCCAATGTAGACATGGAAGAGGAAGGTCCACGGTTGCCATCAGGTCGGTACTGTAGGTGAAACTGTATAAAGTGTTGAACTAAAGCACAGTTGGCTGTATACTAGGCACCTGTCCACAGTGTACACATATCATCTATACATACCATACTTCAGTGTGACCTTTTGTTTATCTTGCAGACTCTATGAAGGGAAGAAGGAAGCCAGCTTTCCAAATATCCTCTTGCTTTACCACCAATACAACATGAAAGGACTCGAACCCGAATATATTTTAGTGCCTTATAATGGTTCACTCATAACTTATGATCCTGTTTATTTATTACATCTATTAAAGGTTTTTTTTTTTTTTTCATGAAACCAAACTGTGTTCTCACTAGTCTAGTGTACAGGCAGTAAGGCCAAGCCTGATTTGGTGTGGCCGATTCTCATCAATCCACAGGGAAATCCACACGACCAATGAATCCTGCCGACTTGCTGCTGTGCAATTTCTTATTGAATCTAACAAAAAAGGTAAATGGTTTTAAAATATTCAGTTGTGGATTTCGCTGTGAATCTACAAGTAATCAACAGCAAAATCTGCAATGGCACATGAGTTCCAAGGGCAAAGTCAAAAGCCATGGTGAGACCTGTAAGTAAAGGGGGAATACTTACAACAAAACAGCAAATATGCAACAAAAATGGACCTGAAGCGGACTTTGATTTGCTCTACAGCTTTTAATGTCCATGCAAAAAGTTTCCGCAGCATATGGATGACATTTTGTTCTAATTTTTTTTTGCCTTGTAGGCCAAGAGTGGCTGTGCTCACAATGGGGAAAGGGACTGAATTACTACTGGACACCCTGTTGGTTTCTCTCTTGTGAGAAATAAAGTATCAAGCATGTTGAAATCAAACAAGCCTAAACATCATCTGTCATCGGAGGAGAGTCACCCATAGAGATCAGACAGGCAGTCCAGGCCAACGTTTATCTAATATGTATGGCAACTTTCCCTTACCTGTAGGTGTACTTCATACTTTGCATTTTCCTTCTTTTTTGTAATCCATGTAGATAAATTTCATAATCTCCTTCTACAGGGCAACTTTTTTTTTATTGCTGCCTCTGGTACAATTAGGCTTTAGACCCGCTCACCTCAGACTACCTTGTAATTTAATCCCTTAGTGACTGCCACATTGCCTTTTTACGTCCAGGTTTTAATCCTCAGGGCCATCTAAAACACGCTTGCCCTGAGGTTTAAAGCCCCCAGCAGCTGTGGACCTGAGAGCTCCATGCTGTCAGCTGCAAGAAATGGCCGACAACATGGAGCAATCATGGAGGTGAGGGGGGCAATAGAATGCGACCTCCAGTCATGTGATCCCAGTTATCCAAAAAGTCAGGCGCATGTGCAGAAGGCTGTGAGGCCCAGGACATACAAAATGACCCTGCTCCTGGCTAGAATGAGTAGCTGAGAGCAGGGAGCTAGCACCTGGAACCACTGTATGCGGTTCCCAGTCACATGATCGTTATCCAATGAATAACGGCAATCATGTAAACAAAGAAAAAAAGGATCAGATCTGTGAGTGGAGGTGAAATTACTTACCTGAGGCCTCCGGCAATATACTCCGACAGGATCTTTACCCACGGACCTTTCCCCAGCTTTGGCGCATGCAGTCGTCGTCATCGTCGTCAAAATGGCGGACGCAACCTCAGAAGCTGGGGAGGGTCCGGGAAATTTAAAATCTGCTTGCTCCTGGCTACTTAAGTTAGCAGAGAGCCTGGGACAATGACTGAGAGCCGCGGGCTTAGCGCTCCCCAGTCACGCGATCGCAGTTATCCAATGGATAATAGCGATCACGTAAAAGTTAAGACTGTTGAATTTTAAAGTTCTATTCAATTTGGGCCCCGTTGTGCATACAGACAGAAGATTAGGGCCCCAATGGGTATGTTTCTGAACACAGGACAAAGACGGTGATTGATTTTGGAGTGCAAGTTTTCATTTATATGTGTGCTGTACAAAAAAAAAAAAAAATTTTTAAATGACAATTGCCAAAAAATTAAAAATCATAATTTTTTTTTTCTTTTTGCTTAGATTCATTCAAAAACGTGTAGGGTCAAAATATGCAGTACACCCCTAGGTGAATTCTATAAGGGGTCTAGTTTACAAAATGCGGTCATTTGTGGGGGTCCTCCATCATTTTGGCCGCTCAAGGGCTCTACAAGTGTGCTATGGGGTCTAAATCTCCTTCAAGCACAATGTCTGTTCTGACAGCCACTGACTACTCCTTTCAGTTTCGGCCCCATTGTGCATACAGACATAAGATTAGGGCCACAATGGGTTTGTTTATGAACACAGGACAAACAGGAATATCCATTTTGGTGCAAATCCTCACTTTCATGTGCACTATAGAAAAAAAAGTCTTTAAAATTATATATTTGCAAAAATATGACATTTTTATTTTTTCTCCTATAAATTGCATTAACTCCTGAAAAACTGTGGGGTCAAAGTACACATGACCCCGCCTCGGTGAATATACTAAGGGGTGTAGTTTTTAAAGGGGAGGGGGTGGGGGGGGGGGGGGGGAAGAGAACAGAGGTAGGGAGTTTAGCAGCCACACTGCTAAACTCCCTCCCACCTACGGCCACTGCCATGGGCCTTCTATAGGAGCCCATGCAGCGGCTGACATATTCCAGCTCAAAAGATAGTTCCAGGACTATCTTTTGGGCCCGGCCTTATAACGTCTCAGACATACGCCCATGTGATCTGATGCATTTCAATCCAATGCATCAGATCACAGCGCATATGAGCTCGTGTGAAAGAGAAGGGGAGCTTGTGCTGGCAAGGTCCTCCTGACACACATCTTAAATGGAGGACTTAAGACATTACAAGTATAAGAATTTCCTTTCTAAGTGCACGATAAGGAAGACTCAATGCAAAAACAGATAAGTATATAATTTTTTTTCTGTGGAGACATAGCGCTTATCGAATGTGTGCTTAAAAGGTGATGGAAACTTCTGTGCATAAAAAGTTAATACACATATTCCTCATTCACATCAGCACTGGGGCTTCTGGTCCTGCTCAGTTATGAAAGCAGCAAAATAGAATCCCCCTGACCAAAATGATCCGGCTTAAAACAAACCCGGGCGGACCCAACGGATTAAAAATGGTGCCTGTTCGGTTTCCATTTATGGTGTCTGCCATAATCCTGGATTTAAGTGAAAGTTGGCAACCTCCAACAGTGAACAAACCCAACACACCCAAGATACTCGGCCCTGCTTCATAGGGTCAAAGGTAAAGAGAATGCAATGGTTATGGATTAAATGGCATTTATTCCGGATACGAATGACCAGTCTAAAAGTAAATCCTAGTTTTCTTCTTTCTTGGTCTGGTATCCTTACGACTGTGAGATTCCACTTTTTAACCCTTTTCAACCCAATTTGTTTTCTGGTTTTCCTAGGGGGCTTACTCTTTTTCTGCAGTTATACAACGGCGCTATCTGTTGGCTGAAGCCAGTACTGCATGAGGTGACACGTTGGATAGGCTCCTACAGCAGAGAGGCTGGCAATATACAGTAAGACACCATGACAGATTTCTTCCAACATCGGAGCTCTGCAGCCTTAAATCATAATGTCTTCAGAAGTCAGACAGTGGATTGGAAAGGGTTAAAGTCTTTTTGTCATCTGTAAGCCTTTTGCGCTTGTTAAAGAGTAGAACAATTTCTTAACGTGTTTGCTCAGTGAGAAAATGTACCAATACGCCATTACTTGTGTCGCCGCCGATTTTCCTTCAAATAGTGCCAGACTTGTACCGAATATGTCTAGAAACCGACAACTGCTCAGCGACCAGTCTCCAATGAAGAAGTAAAACATTACATCACCTAATAAGTGATGCGCTGATTAAATATTACTTGTCCGGTAATTTCAGGAACTGAAGTATTCATTTTATTGAAAAAGGAAAAATTAAGACGAAAAGATACAAAATTATGAGTGTCTCAGAGAACAAAATTCTTGAATTTCTGTAGGAGAAGCAAAAGAGAAGCAACGTTATTAAACATTAGTAATGGCTGCTCCGTTTTCTGTAACTTAGATGCATCATATATTCATCCCTACAACTCCCGCACCCGTGGCCGTTGGTTTTACACGCCGTGCGTTTTGGGATTCAAAAGCTACAGTGTTTTAAAGCTAAAAGTCAGACATGGATTCGGAAATACTAAGAAAGGACGTCTTCCTGTTAGATCCAGTTTTGGCTTTAGCTGAAAGTGTAACTGCGCTTTTTAGAAACTCTTTGACATGTCAAATTTTGATTGCGGAGACCTCCACCAAATCCCTAGAACGAGTGCCGCCTCTGCTAACTGCAGACGAGCCCATAGATTTATTGAGTCAGCCTTCAGCCAGCAGCTCGTGACCGTATTTGAACTACCGCTTCTTCTAGCGATCAGTGGAGGTCTCAGCAGCTGGACCCTCCAACAATCAAAATTTGATAAAAGTTTTTAAAAACTGCAGCTACACTTAAAAAACTGCTGTGATGTTTAACCCCTTAACGACACAGGACGTAATGTTACTTCCCTGCATGTTTGGGATGTGTATGGAGGGAGATCGGGGGTGATCTGGCCATAGACATGATACTTATCTGCAAACCATTGGCAGATCCAACTATCTGCTGACAATCTGATGTCTCTGGTGCTCATACACGATTTACAGCTGACGTTACAAAAAATAAACTAGATTCGCCATATTGTAGGTCTGTGGCAAGCTTTACACGTCTTCCTTCAATTTTTGCATAAATTGTAATATTTTGTAAAAAAAAAAAAAGGCATCACTATACTGGCTAAAAGTCTGATTGAAGTAAAGACCATACAATACCACCAAAAGATAAAAAGTTCTAGGTGTGCCGAGTTCATACTTATGATGAAAACAGGTTTGGTACAGTGTTAGCCAGTAGAGCGAAATGTGATTGTTCCCAGCAAGAGAAACCAAGTAATCTTGTAGATATGATACCTTTAAACAAAAATACATGATGTTAGTGCGAGCTTCTGAACCAATGCAGGGCTCTAATTCAGATTTTTATATATTTTTTTTAAGCCTGAAGAGCCATGTGTAGGTTTGAAAGCTCGCATTAACATCATGTATTTTTGTTAGCCATTAAAAGGTATCATATCTACAAGATTATTTGGTTTCTCTTGCTGGGAACAAGTTCATATTTGTAACTTGTACCTATTTCAACTTCCACATATGTTCACAAAATCTCCAAGACTTAAAAGGTGTTTTCAAGGAAAATACTATTGATGATATATCCTCAGGATCGGTCATCAATAGCTGATCAGCTGGGGTTCACCTCTCGGGAACCCACTGTCAACGCCGATACACATAGGGGTATGGAGTGGAAGCTGCTGCTCTGACTAGTGTAGTGGCCGATGCTTCTAACTGCAGGTGCAGCTTACATAGGTTTTAATGAGTTTCCAGCCTGCAGTTAAAAGTGCCAGTCACTACACAGGGGTCAGAGCAGCAACTTCCAATCCATACCCTTGTGTGTAGCAGTGCCTGATCAGCTGATCGGGCAGGTTTCCAAACGGCAGACCCCAACTGATCAACTACTGATTACCTATTCTTATAGGTCATCAATATTATTTCTTTTAATTTTCAATTTGCAATACACAAGTAGTCCCAATTAGGTGAAGGAAGGGACTGGATGTTCAACTGCTCATCTAACCCCTGTGTGACAATGAGAGCACATACTCTATCCATGGTAGGGTTCCTTCTAGAAGGAGCGATTTATCGCATACTCGTGCAGCCCGTTTATACAGGCAGATAAACCGTTCACAGTTCCTGATACAGGGACTGAACGACTAAACAATCGCTGTTCACACACAATGACATCTAAACAAGAAAAACAGCATTTTTACATCTGCATTAAAAGGACGAATGAGAAGCGAATAAATTCTCATCTGTTGTTGAATCGTTGGCCGTGTTTACACTGAAGAATTATCGGTCAAATGCCCACAATCCAGCGATTTTTATCACCAATTGTCCTGTGTAAAAGGGCCCTAGAGGTCTAACATTAAAGAGTTCCTGTACCCCCCCCAATAATGGGTGCAGTGGGGAGACTGGACAGGGGAAGAGATGACAGAAATAGGCTGTGATGTCATTTTCAGTTTCCTCTTTCAACGCCCTCCCTTAAAGGGGTTGTCTCGTGGCAGCAAGTGGGGTCATACACTTCTGTATGGCCATATTAATGCACTTTGTAATGTACATCGTGCATTAATTATGAGCCATACAGAAGTTATTCACTTACCTGCTCCGTTGCTGGCGTCCCCGTCGCCATGGATCCGTCTAATTCTGATGTCTTCTGGCGTTTTTAGACGCGCTTGCGCTGTGCGGTCTTCTTCCTGGTGAATGGGGCCGCTCGTGCCGGAGAGCTGGTCCTCGTAGCTCCGCCCCGTCACGTGTGCCGATTCCAGCCAATCAGGAGGCTGGAATCGGCAATAGACCGCACAGAGCCCACGGTGCACCATGGGAGAAGACCCGCGGTGCATCGTGGGTGAAGATCCCGGCGGCCATCTTGGTGAAGGAAGACGTCGCAGAGCGGGGATTCGGGTAAGTAATAAAATGTTTTTTTTTTACCACAACCTTTGGGGTTGTCCTGCGCCGAACGGGGGGCCTATGGAAAAAAAACCAAAACACGTTTCGGCGCGAGACAACCCCTTTAAGGGCTCATTCACACAAGTGTAAATACGCAGCGAATAGAGCCTCTGATTACAAAAATATCGCAGCATGTCCTATCTTGTTGTGTATTAGGCACCATAATAGTCCATCTTCGTATTCGCTGCATATTTATGCACAAAATTTACAGGACGGCATTCGATTTTTATGTGTGAAAATACACTATGTGTTGACATGTAGAGAGACTGCCAACACTCAGAAAAACGCAAGGCAACAGCGTATTTCGGTCAGTGAATCTGCTGCGTATTTATGCATACGCCCAAGTGAAGGCACCAAGAAGTCATCTACAGTGTGACGTGTATTAGACTCATATCCCACATATACACGCACATACAGTAGTCTGGGTTGTGGTACAACATTCTTCAGAAGCAGCAGATTACTACCATGAAGGGTACATACTTTGTATTATGGTTCGGTAGGACAAGGTTGCTGGAGAATCCGGAATTTCAGTAAAGAACGATTTGCCTGCATCACAGCTCTTTCCTTAAACAAAGCAAAAAAAGTCAAATTACGACTAATTTTCTACCACAGTAGCTTTTTGGGCCAGGGCTCCATAGCAGTCATGGGAAAAGCCACCGCTTCCAGTTACCAATTATTTCCCTATATGGTGACGTTGTAGGACAATAGAAGAAAAGAATTGGCTTCAATTTCACATTGAGGTTGTCGGAACAAGTTGGCGTAGTTTAACCCCTTAATGCATAGCAATGGTACATCATGCCGCACTATTACTACTACTTCATAGCTGTGTGAATGAACCTTTGGGTTGTAAATCAGGAGAGGGTTTATAATGCGCGTTGCATTAGCATCATATCGCATACCTAAAATAAACAAGTGAAAGGCCGTACAGCTGCGTTATTGTCCTCTGTTATAAAGGAAACCTACCTATATTAGGGTCCAAGGGAACCCTGCCCAGCAGGGGAATGTTGAGATCGCTGCACATTTTCTCGGCTCCCCCTGTAGTTGGAGGGAAAATCTGAGATTCATTCTGAAAAGTGAGAAATGGGTTATAAATAAACAGATCATCGGGTTGAGCTCCACACAAAGATTCATCATTGGAGTACGTAAAAGAAACACAACTTGTGTGACACATTAGTGCAAAGCAAGTCTTTTCTAATCAGTTTAATATCTGAAGCCTGGTTTAGACAACGATTATCGCTCAAAAGATGTCTTTTGAGTGACTTTTGAGCGATAATCGTTGTGTGCCCTTACAGCGCAAGGCGATTGCTCAAATGTTGAGCGATCACTTTGCGCTCCGAGCGGCGTATACAGAAGACAAGCAGAGCCGCTTGTCTTCTGCATCCAGCTGTTCTCTGCTCGGAGCGCCTGGTTGTTATACAGCTGGGCACTCCAAGCAGGGTATGCAAAACACAGCTGGACCGCTGTGTTCTTCATACCCCGGTTGTTCACGGAGCACTCATCTGGTATACAGCTGTGTACTCTGTGCAGAGCGTGAAGAACACAGCTAGACCGCTCTGTTTTTCATATCCCGCCCTTGTTCAGGGTGCGGGATACAGCTGAAAAAATAGTATCAGCTGTATCCCGCTGTGAATTCCTGATCGCTGTCTTTCAGCGATTGGTTAACGATAACTGCACGATGTCAGTGCAGTTACACACAACGATTATTGCTCAAAAGATGGCTTTTGAGCGAATTTTGAGCGATAATCGTGTCTAAATGGGCCTTAACAGATGGACAAGAGCAGCATGTTTGGCGTTAAAGGTCCATTTACACACACAGATATCTTTCAAAAGATTAGCGATCGTTTTGCATAAAAGTACTAATGGGCACTAATTGCTATTAGTACTCATCAGGTTAATTTGCATGCGATTGAGCTTCAGTGAGTTGTTACAGAACTCAGCAGGAGGTCTGAGCTCTGTAATTAGCTGTACTGTTCAGTGAGAACTGAGAACAGCTAAGAGAATGCTATCAGCTGTTATCGAATCTCCACTGGCAGAGCACAGCGTGCGGTCCTGCTTTTCAATTGTTCTGCTGAATGACTGTTTTCAAGCAGAACTGAAATCAGTTGTTCGGCAGAAAACTGAAAGATGGGCACATTTAAGGTCCATTTAGGTGCAATGATTATCGCTCAAAATTCGTTTAAGCGATCAAAAGTGAGCAATGGTTTTGCTTTTAAAGACGACCGTTTAACTCTTTGCAATCCAATTTTAGGTCCAAGGTTTTCTAGGAGGGGGGCTCTTTTTGCCATTTTACAATGGCGCCATCTGCTGGCTAGAGCCAGTACTGCAGTATGTGACATGTCGGAGAGGCCCCAGACAACAGAGTGGCAAGTAATATAAAGTAAGAATACCCTGCCGAACGTCTTTCGACATTGGAGCTGTACAGGCTTCAATCAGAATGTTGGAAGATGTCAGACAGTGGATTGGAAAGGGTTAAACTTAATGACTATTGTTGGAAAATGGACGATAAACGATAATTGAGCAACAGTTGGTTTGAATGGCGTGTGCATCAGTGGAGGTAAAAATCGTTAAACGACTGAACGGTTTTAATTTAAACCAAACAATAAGCAAACTACCGAACGATGGATTTTAAGTGGACTGAAAGACAACGATGAACGAATTACTAACGAAAAGAGCATGATGGGCGCGTTTACATGGAAAGATTATCGCTCACTTTCGACACTTAACGAATTTTGAGCGATAATCGTTGTGTCTAAATGGGGCTTACCTAATCTGTGCATTTGAAGTTTCCAGGTAAAGATATGAAAAAGTGTTGTAAAGTTTTTGGCTGTCTGTGTCTTCAATTCCAACCTATCCTCAATCAAGGGAGCATAGCTGTGCTGCAGCTCCAACAAAGCTCCAGTCAAGGTGTCACCACTGTTATACAGAGATCAATGTGGCCATATACACTTCTAGACGTGTGCTCTGGTAATATGATTGCAAGCTACTCCGGCACATCTGTAATTCTGGTGCAGATCTCTGTTAATATCCAGAATAAAGTAGCACTGCATGCAGCACCTCTTCATCCTGGAAAATGCCAGGAGGCATAATAGAATTCGGAGGGACACTATTATGGTCAATTGTGTCTATCTGGTGCCATTCCGGTATGGCATGTGTTGGATGTGGCATTTCCAGGTTTTACCATTATTTGGCTCATAGGATAGAGCCGAACAACGTAATCATATAGTGCTAGTGTAAATTAGCACCAAGTAACGCCATCTTCACAGCTCATAGAATGGTAGAGCTGGACCCCTCCAGGGTCATAGGGTCCAACCTCCTGCTCAGTGCAGGATTCACTAAATCATCCCAGACAGATGTCTGTCCAGCCTTTGCTTGAAGACTTCTATTGAAGCAGAACTCACCACCTCCCATGGTAACCTGTTCCACCCATTGATCACCCTCACTGTCAGAAAGGTTTTTCTAATATCTAATTTGTGTCTTCTACCCTTCAGTTCATTTGTGCCTTCTCCTGGAGAGACACGTTGAGATGATTTTCTGACATAGATCTCTGATGAAAACCAATATATAGGCGTACAGTGACATAAATCACCAATAGAACCTCAGAGCAGAAAGAAAATAGAAGTATTATAGTGCATGGTTTATGTTTTTTTTTACTGTATACCTTTGCATGGAATCATGAAGGGTATTGTTTCTCTTTAAGAAGAGCACCTACAAAGTGTGTGTGGAGACTTGAGGCCATCAATGCTCCTTTGAGAAACATGCAAATAGCGAAGATAAAACAATACCTCTGCAGTGCCACCTATGGTGCTGCAGAGGTATTGTTCCATCTTCCCCATCTGCATGGAATAGCACAGTCTGCTACACTAGTCTGTACGGTGGAAAAAAAAGAATGACACAGATGCATAATTGCCTGCCATATGCCTAATGGACAGTCTTTTGGCATATACTGGGTGAATGGGGCTCTGTGGGCACATTGGGCATATGCGCCAGAAGCTTTTCCAGTGCAAAGCCAAATGTAGCTCACAAACTAAGTGAGAAGAGAGCCTAAAGCTGCAAGTTATGAAATGTCAGAAGAAGTGCCTTTGTAATATAAGCACGTCTATTTTGCATAATTTTGCTGTTCTCCGCATGCAGCCTGCAGTGTAAACAATGGGCGCTTTCATTCTGGTTGCCATGGTGCCATCCAGGGACGTATCTTTTATTTATATTTTAATCATAAACAACATCTACAGGCGTACTAAACAGCAGAGAGGTAATAAAGCACATCTGTATAGCAAGCGCAGACTAAAAATGTGCTTATACATAGAACTTGACCCTGGATGTAACCATAGCAACCAGAATGAACGCATCCATTGTGTACTCACCCACTGCATTTATATTACACAATTATTCTTATAGTCACCAAACAACTTTATTTATTGAAAAAAAAGCGATCTACCTTTTAACCCCTCAAGCACCCGTCATTTTTTTTCATCCCCGTATTCGAAGAGCTCCAACTATTTTTTCGTCGACAGAGCTATAGGATGGCGTTGTTTTGTTGGACAAGTGGAGTGAAAGGGAGAAAATTCAATTCCTCCATGAGGGAGGGGGGAGGCAATTTACTGTGCGGTGGAAATGGTCACTTTTTATTCTTCATGTCAGGAAGACTACAGCGATGCCACAGGGATGTGGTTTGTGTTTAACTTCTTGATTATTTTGTTTTTTTTATTAACTTTTTTGTCGCCACTTTCTCACATCCATAACTTTTTTTTTCAGTTGATGGAGCGCTGTGAAGGCTTGCTTTTTTTTTTGCAAAGCGAGATGTAGTTTTTATTGGTACCGTATGCAACTTTAACTTTTTATTGATTTTTATGACAAAACTTGCAATTAGGCATAATGGACTTTTCTCTTCTTATGGAGACAACGACACAAGATCAATAATACCGTGTTTTAATAGTTCCGCAGATGCTCTCATACCAATAAGGTTTTGTTAATTTTAATTTGAAATGTTGGAAAAGGTGTTTTTTTTTGTAATATTTATTACCGGGGAGGAAGTGAGCTGCGGGTCACTGCAGGGGCACGCGGTGCATCCCGCTGCTAGAATTCTCGCAGCGGGATCTGACCCGGCCGTCTCCATTCACCCTTAACTGGTTCTGCAACTAACAGTTTGAAGCGTTTCAATGGTTTACCATTTTAAGATCTCATTAAATGTATCAGTATCTACACGTGAAATGAGTTCCACACTTGTGACAGCAAGAGATCTTAAGAACTGGCAGACCCTGAAACACAAAGTATTTTATAAAGCTGCATTGGTGTATTAATATTAGGAAGTTGGTTTCTTTAACTCCTTAATCATTATACTGGGGCGTTGTTTTCCCCAAGCACGATTCTATGTCACGCTTCTACAGATCTGGGGATGTCTACAGTCTAAACAGTCATCTTCACAGTAAGGCTGCAGTGATTGCAGCAGCTTCGCTGGGGGGGTAAAAAGGCTGAACATTACTGTAATAGGTGGTTGAACTAAAACGAAAACATTCCCAGTTACTGAGTCACACAAAGATTACTTGACAACTGGCTCATCTTTTCCCAGCATCTGTCTCACCAAATGCTATAACATACATGTGTATTCTAACACGTGTGCAACGTCCCACATTACATGTTAGTAAACTTCAGTTACGGGATTATAGGATGGAAACAATGCAATGGAACTTAGTACGTATTGATCTCTATATCGGTAGTGAACACGCACCTTGCATTTTGGGCAGATAAAGCCACTCATGTTTTCTACCACTCCTATAATCGGCAGTTTTACTTTGCGACAAAAATTGATTTCTTTTCGTACGTCCTGCAGCGACACCTCCTAGTTAAGTGGAGAAAAGACAGATTTTAAGTAGCAGAGCAACTATATATAAGTGGACTCACATTGTGACTAGCCTACTGCCAGAGCCAATACTCATATTTAGTCTAGGACTACAAGGTGACATTCGCTCATCCATTAGTTGGGCATTACTACAACCTTAACGTTTCCCTATGGAAAACCAGGTCAATGATGATCTGACCATCACAAAATATACAATCTGGTCAGAGTTTGTGCAGTAGTAAGCAAGGTCTCACACAAGCCCCAAAGGGAAACAGAGGGTTTGTAGCAATGCCTCAATTATCCCAAATGTCCCTGTGAGGAATGAGCCTCATATGACACCATAGGCTGAAATAGCTTAAAAGTATAATTATTAATAATTAATAGAATTAAGATGAAGTGGATCTAAAGGTCTTACCTGTGGGGTAGTGATGATTACAGCGCCATCAATGTGAGCCGCGCTAAGGTACTGTACTACTGAAAGATGCTCATCGGAGGTGCCCGGAGGAGTATCTACTATCAAATAATCCACGTCTCCCCAGTCTACATCTCTCAAAAACTGCTTAATCATTCCTACAGGATTGGAAAAGCAAACTGTAGACACACAATAAAATATTCCCCAACCATTCGGTTTTATCACATATATTCTATGCCCACAGGAGAAACTACTGTATGCTTGTAGCGTATGACCTCTACTACGGCAGAGGCCATATGCAATCATTGCCACAAAGTTTATTCTCACTTCTCAAAACACTATAAACAGTTTTGCTGAAGAACTTTACAGTAAGATAAAATGTATGTATGCACTTACTTTAGTGACAGCCCTATCGTAAAACTACGTCCTGCTGTTTCAGGACGTGTATGGAGGGAGGTATCGGCGCTATCTCCCTCCATACAGCGCGGGCATCAGCTGTTTATTACAGCTGACACCCGCGGGCAATAGCTGCGCTCGGCCGTTCGCGGCTATTAACCCTTTAAATGCCGCTGTCAATCCTGACAGCAGCATTTAACTCCCCCGAACGCTGTTCGGGGGTCCCGCACGGCCCCCCCGCGGTGAGATCGGGGGAGCCGTGCAGGTGTCATGGCAGCCGGGGGCCTAATGAATGGCCCCAGGGCTGCCTTAGCAGACTGCCTATCAAGCCATCCACACAGGGTGGCTTGAAAGACTGCCTGTAAAAAAGCAGTATGACATAATGCTATAGCATTACGTCATATTACAGGAGCGATCAAAGCATCGCATGTTAAAGTCCCCCAGGGGTACTTCAAAGTAAAGTTAAAAAAAAAAAAAAAATCAATAAAGTTTTTTTAATTGTTAAAAAAAAAATAAAAAAAAATAAAACTTTAAATCACCCTCCTTTTGCCATATACATTATTAAAAAAATCAAAATCCTAAAATAAAAATATGTATTTGACATCGCCGCGTCCATAAAAGTCCGATCTATCAAAGTAGTGCATTATTTTTCCTGCACGGTGAAAGTCGTCTGAAAAAAAAAAAAAAAAAAAAAAAAAAAGAACGCCAGAAATACACTTTTTTAGTTATCCTGTCTCCCAGAAAAAACGCAATAAAAAGCGATCAAAAAGTCGTATGTATTCCAAATTGATACTAATCGGAAACTTCAGGACATCACGCAAAAAATGAGCCCTTGCTCAACTATGTCGACAGAAAAAATAAAAAAGGTATTGTGCGCACAAAATGACCGCAGAAAATAATTGAAGAAAATTAAATATCTTAAAAAAAAATAAAAATAAAAGTACTACAGCAAAAAAAAAAAAAATACTATACAAGTTTGGTATCGTAGCAATCGTACTGACCCATAGAATAAAAATATCAGGTCATTTTTGTTGCAATTTGTGTGCTGTAGAAACAGGACGCACCGAAAGATGGTGGAATGTTGTTTTTTTTTTCATTTCTCTCCGCTAAGAATTTTTTAAAAGTTTTTCAGTAAATTATATGGTACAATAAATGATGCCATTGAAAAATACAACTCATCCCGCAAAAAACAAGCCCTCATGCAGCGACGTCGATGGATAAATAAAGGAGCTACGATTTTTTAAAAGGGAGTAGGAAAAAACAAAAATGGAAAGAAGCAAAAAAGCTCCGTCACTAAGGGGTTAAGGCTGGGTCCACATGGGGAATGATCTGCAGTCTAATGTCCGCACTGAAGCGGGTTAATCACCTATTTTGGGCAGAATTCACTCCCTCATTTAGAAGAGGTGAATTCTGCAACGGCGAAAAAAATTGGCATGCTGCGAAGTTGAATTCCGTACTGCATGGCAATTTCTGTACGGGTTTTGTGCGGGTTATTTACACACTTGTGAAAAAAAATAGTAAAACACAATAAAAGCTCTAAAAATTTGGTGTTGTCATAATCATACTGTCCCGTAGAACAACAATATACCACATTGGGAACACCATAAAAATGAATCCTAAGAAACAAGGATGAATCTGCTAAATCTGTAACAGTTGTTACATACATTATATGTACCTGAAATCTGTTCCTACAAAAACTAGAACTCGTCCCCCAAAATAAAAGGTATCATACAGCTACATTGATGACAAAGTAAAGTTATGACCACTGGAACATAAAAGGCAATATCATTTATTGGCTCTTAACCCCTTAGTGACCAAGCTTTTTTTTGTTTTTTTTCCTCCCCCTTTTACAAAAAATTGTAACTCCTTTATTTATCCATAGACGTTGTTGTATGAGGGCTTGTTTTTTTTGTGGGACGAGTTGTATTTTTCAATGGTGCCATTTAATGTACCATATAATGTACTGAAAAATTCTAAGTGGGGTAAAATGAAAAAAAACAAACAAATAAAATTCTGCCATCTTTCAGTGCGTCTTGTTTCTATGGCGCACAGACTGCAATAAAAAAAATGACATGATAACTGTATTCTATGGGTATTACTATGATACCAAACTGTTTTTTTTCTTGCTGTTCTACATTAATCTTTTTTCAAACACATTAATTTTTTTTTAAATTATTTCCTACCGCCATCTTTTGCACACAATGACTTTTTTATTTTTCCGTTGACCTAGTTGTGCAAGGACTGATTTATTGCGAGAATGTCCTGTAGTTTGGGTGGGTACCATTTTGGAATACATACAACGTTTTGATCGCTTTTTATTGCATTTTTTCTTGGAGACAGGGTGAGCAAAAAAGATCATTCCTGGTGGTCTTTATTTTGTCTTCGTGCGACGTTCACCATGTGGAGTAAATAATGCTTTACTTGGATAAATTGGATTTTTACGGCCGCAGCGACACCAAATATGTATTTTCAGTTTATGATTTAGATTCTATTATAAAAATGGCAAGCTTTTTTTGTTTAACCTTATTACTTTATTTTTTTTAATAATTTGTAAAACTTTATTGTTCTTATTTTTACTTTTTTTTTTTTTTAGTCCCCAGAGGGAACAATAACTTTGATCACTCCTGCAGTATGATGTAATGCCAGAAGGCCCCCAGCTACCATGACACCTGCACGGATCCCTGCGATCTCATCAGGAGATGAGTCAAAAGGTGTATCGGCGGTCACAAAAGGGTTAAGGGTAAAATTAGTCATGTTATTAAGAGGTTAAAATGCACTTAAGGCGACAGAGTTCTGCGCCAGATATTTACATGACATAAAATCAAAATCTACAATAAAAAAAGTAACATTTCCAGGAGGGTTTTTTTTTAATTTTATTGTGACTGTTAGGGGGTTAATTAAGATAACGACTTTCCACTTGTCCTTTTAGGGCATACTGGTGTTATTAGAAGGAGGTCCTCCTTCCATAAGCCACCACGCAACATTACAGCAAGCACTTTAGAGGAAATGTATGGGTGGCCCTAAATTCAGAAGCTGGGCCTGTAGCAATCATCTGATCACAAGGCTGGCTTCATTTAGAAAAGGGGCTGCCCTGCCTGATCGCAGCGTGTACGGATGTGTAATACCCTATAAGCCAATGTGATTCTCCCACAACTTTGGCCCCTCTGGGTTGGGGAGAACGGGGTTAGATGAAGTTAAAGAATAATCATCTTTCTACAGCATAAGTCCAGCACCCCTATATATTATGTATATGAATTTCATACTCACCACTTTTCTTCGGGCCCCTCCATATCACTGCATCATCTGGACTACCAAGCAAGAAGCCGACAGACATCACCGCCAGGTTGTCCTCTACGTACTGAAAAACAATCAATCACAGGAAATTCACAAGTGAGAAGGGTTTTGGAATGAAGATCCTATAATAAACAAGTGATGAGGTCATTGCTCTAGAATATAGGATGTCACACACACACTTAGATATACTCCAAGACTGACAAAGCTAAAAGAGACGTAGTAATCAACTTATTGATATAAACTAAATATTTGGAAATAAAAGGGATAATATGCTTAACATTGTGTAGACTATAATGGCCGGCAACTTTCTACACTGCAATATCTATATACAGAGATGCAGTGTAACCACTAGGGGTCACTGCGGGATTCCGGACGTGGCAGCGAGCATACTTATAATTTCATACTATAAAAGCCCTGTAATACCAGGCAGAGTTCATTAAGTGTGATGAATACTTACAACAGGTGACCATCCAGAGCCACTCTGATGAACCTAGAGGGGGAAATAAAAGGATTAATACTACATAGGCGAAAATTTAACTTCATAGTTACACTTTTTATACTATGGTGGATGAGCTAGTGTCCGATAAAGGAGTAGTTGAAAAAGGCAAAAAAGAAATAACAGATGAGATCACCAATGATGATAGGAGGCGAATTCTCACAGATTCTAACTTTTCAATTTCCCTATAGGTTTAAAGAAAAAAATATATATATGCGAAAAATAAAAAGTGTTACGAGCATGTGATAGAAAAGATCTTCTGCAGTTACCTGTTCACCTTCCAGACCCATTATCCTTGGAATAGACGGCCCACAGATGTCCACATCCAGCAAAGCAATCTAAAAGAGAAATTAACACTAGCTTTTTAAATGCTAGAGAAACGGGTTGTATATAAAAAAGCTTTTCCGTTTTAGTCACCCCCACACCCCAGACTGTAACGTCTTACGTAGCTCTAGCTGTCCAATTTTTTGCATGGGCTCTTCAACTCCCTAAGGGGTCCCATGTATCCCCAAATGAAGCAGTGGCCAATAGAGATGAGCGAGCAGACTCGCTAAGGCAAACTACTCGAGCGAGTAGTGGCTTATTCGAGTACCTGCCCGCTCGTCTCTAAAGATTCGGCTGCCGGCGGGGGAGAGCGGGGATCTCTCTCTCACTCTCTCCCCCTCGCTCTACCCTGCTCACTGCCGCAACTCAACGCTCACCCTCGCCGGCAGCCGAATCTTTAGAGACGAGCGGGCATGTACTCAAATAAGGCACTACTCGCTCAAGTAGTTTGCCTTAGCGAGTATGCTCGCTCATCTCTAGTGGCCAAGCATGAGCGATGTTGCTCAATGCATTTTAATAGGGCTGCCAGACAGCGCTCAGCTGTCGCCGTCAGCCCCACTAAAACAAATGTAGAGCGGTGGCAGAAATCCCAGTGGTCAGACCTCTACCAAATCAGACAGTTATCCCCTATCCGCACAGTGAGGGCCAACTTCATCTTGTTGGAATACCCCTTTAAATCTTCAAGATTTCTGCTGTCAGTGAATTGGATAACGGACAGAGAGAACCCATTCAGATCTAATACTACTCACAGCCAAGGGTTTTCTACAAACAATCCTGTGTGAGCTAAACCCTCTACTTACACAGATACATTGTAGCAAACTATCAAGCAGAGTGCTCTGCACTGATGATGTGTTTAGCTCACAGAGCATTGCCTAGATGGAACTCTCCAGTCTGGGGGCAAAATTTGAAGTTCTGCCATAAATCCACCAGTTCATCAGTCCTTCTGTCTTCTAAGATAGCACAGCGCTTCCCTGACTACCCAGTGTACAGCGGTGATTGAAAGTTTGTGAACCCTTCAGAATTTTCCGTATTTCTGCTTATATAGGACCTAAAACTAGATCACATTTTTACACAAGTCCTAAAAGCAGGTGACGAGAACCAAATCAAAACAAGTTATTTATTTATTGAGGAGAATGATCCAATATCCCATGTCTGTGAGTGGTAAAAGTATGTGAAGCTTTAGGATTATGGGATGGCAATCAGATAGGAGTGGGATCAAAGTCTGATCTTCACAACTTGTTTGGGTGCTATCATGGTAAGAGCAAAGGAGATTTCTGAGGACCTCAGAAAAAGATCTGTTGATGCTCATCAAGATGGAGAAGGTTACAAAACCTTCTCTAAAGACTTTGGACTTCACCAATCCACAGTCAGACAGAATGGAGAAAATTCAGGACGATTATTAACCTACCCAGGAATGGTCGACCAAAAAGGATCACGCTAAGAGCAAGGCATAGAATACGCTGTGAGGTTACAAAGGAACCTCTAAGCAACTAAAAGCCTTTTTCATATTCGATAATGTTAATGCTCAGGAGTCCACTATCAGCAGGACAGTGAACAACAATGGTGTGCTTGGTAGGTCTCAAGGAGACTACTCTCAAAAAACAACAATGCTGCCCACCTACAGTTTTCTAAAGACCATGTGGACAAGCCAGAAGCCTTTTAGAACAATGTTTTGTGGACAGATGAGACCATAATAGAGCTTTTTGGCTTAAATGAGAATCGTTATGTTTGCAGAAAAAAAAACACTGCATTACAGCATCAAAACCTCATACATCTGTGAAACACAGTAGTATCATGATTTGGGCCTGCTTTGAGATGAATGTCAAGGACACAAAGCACACAAATCATTCCATAAAAGAATGGTTAAAGAATAATAAAGTTAAAGCTTTTCCATTTCACTCTGCTTAGAATTTTTAAAAAAGTTTTTCAGTACATTATATGGTACATTACATAGTACCATTAAAAAACATAAAACTCGTCCCACAAAAAAAAGAAGAAAAAAAAAAAGCCCTCAAGACAGCTACATAGATGGATCAATACAAGTTATGATTTTTTGAAAGTGGGGAGGAAAAACCCAAAAATGAAAAATAAATAAAATAAGGGCTGCATCCTTAAGGCCGCCTGCAGACGGCCGGGTCGGATCCGGCTGCGAGAATTGTCGCAGCAGAACCCGACCCGAGCCCCTGCAGAGAGCAGCGCGGGCACTCACCTGCTCCCGCGGCTCTGGATCTTTCATGTGCCAGCTGCAGGGCAGCCTGTGCATGCGCAGGCCAGAGCCGGCGGCCAGGGAGTGACATAGAGCATGCCGCGATTTGTTTTCTGCACGTGATTTCGCGCAGACAAATCGCGGCCGCCTGCATAGGATTGCGTATTGTAATGCAATCCTATGCAGGTGTGTACGGACGGAAATTCTGCGGGAAATCCCGCCACGGAATTTCCGCACTTGTGCAGGGGGCCTAAGGGCTTCATCCTACAGAAATGTGGAAGGCTCTGAAGCAAGCAGTTCACGGGAGGAAATTCACCAACATAACAGAGTTGAAGCCATTTTGTATGGCGGAATGGGCTAAAATGGCTCCAAGCCAATGTACAGAACTAATCAAAAATTTCTGGAAATGGTTAGATGCAGTTATGGCTACACAAGGGGGTCATGCCAGATACTGACAGCAAAGGTTCACATATTTTGCCACTCCCAGACATCTGATATTGGATAATCTTCCTCAATAAATAAATGACCAAGTCTAATCTTTTTGATTTGGTTCTTCATCTACTTTCAGGGCTCGAGTGAAAATCTGATGTCATTTTAGGTCAAATATAAGCAGAAATGTGTAAAATTATATATACACACACACACACACACACACACACAGTGTGATGAATTTGCACTTAATACTAGAACAGGAGGAGTAAAGGAGTAAAGTAAACTTAATTAGTCCACTGATAAGGATTTAAAAGTTTTATGGTCTCTGAATTGGTGTTAGGGGGGTCACCAGGCCTGTGAGTTATCTGTGCTAGTGATTTCTCATAATCTCCAATGCTGAATGAATCCACTTCCAATGTTAATTGTCTTGAGAGTGATGGCTACAAACTTGTCCAACATTTCTCTATGCTATTTAGATCTGAAGTTGCCTTTTAATATAGTAACCTTCACGCTGCTCTTCGATTGGCCAACTCTGCTCACATGAGAAGCGCTGGACAATCCAAAAGCAGTAAAGTGCCTCAGACTACTGATGCATATCGTGACGAGAGTGCTGCAGTCATCCTGGAAGACGGGCTCAAGAAGCATTCGATCTACAACAGAACAGCACAAATACATGGCATCAGGTAATTTTACTTCCCTCACCCCGGTCTAACGACAAGTTTTGTCCCCAGGAACAATTGGTTACTTTACCACTCCAGGTTATAAATGAATCCATTCTGATTATAAAGTGGAGAATTGCTGTAAAAAAGTGAACCTGCCCTTTAAGGGTAACTGTTCCACAATTCATGCCTGTTCTGATGAATGATCCCACTGCACCAATACAAGGTATTACTAGATGTATGTCACATCCAGTGCAGCTGTGTGTAATACAATCACTGCAATCTTTCTTCCAAGTAAAGGAGAAAAAAAAAACGCCCTTACACTACGGCAAATATGATGAATTTGCAGGAGTAAAACTCATCATTCTGGGAAACTGCACAATTTGTAACTGGCAAGAAAAAAACTAACCGACATTGTATTTCCATGTTGTGACAGTAAACATGTTCCCCATGTTGGATTATCGCTTGCAGCATGTAGCAGTCAGCAATCATCACACCACACTCCTCCCGCCAATGTCACTGAATGCTCATCATGACCGCAGCAGCTGTTCTCTAGTACCTGCACTTAATGACTACAAGGGAGGAAGAGGAAACAAATCCCAGCCCTTCCCAGCCTGAAATGTCATTAGGCAACTTTGATCCAAGCTAACAAGGGTCCAGCTGCCAAAAACGCAGCCCCTTCTTAAAAAGTAATTGGTTATGTAATGGGAGTTATTTTCACACCTCCAAGCACCTGTTGTCATGCCTCGTCCACAGAGGATGGAAGGGGAGCATTTCCGAGGAACTCTCAATGAAGACTATCTAGTAAAACTATTACAGTGTCCTCAGGTTACCCTGCACTTACTAGAAGATTAATAAAGACAAGGAGACTGGGAGTGGTAGGAGATCAACGAAATGTGCTTTCAATTATCCTCCCCACAGCAGACAAATAGCTCATGTACGTCATAATCTGGACGTATTCTTACCAATTATCAAGAGGAAAGCAATTAAAAAAAAACACGGAAATAAAAATACACCAACTTAAAAAGCCAAAAATTATTTAAAAATGAGCATTAATAAACTGCAGTTCCAGCAGTGACCACCAGGTGCTGTATAGAGACTTAGGATTTAATAGGACATTATTGCTGTACAATACAATTTGTAAGGACCACATTTGAAATATATGAAGGAGCCCCTTTACAGAAAGGATTAGGGAACTGCTGAACTAATTCAACACTGTGTTATGGTTCAACATTAAAGGGGTTGTCAGACTTTTTTTTATATAACTAAATAAAAGCAATATGCATAGTAACTTAGTATGTTAGGCTTAAAGAAGACAATGTTCATCCAGTTCAGCCTGTTTCCACTCCCCCTTGTTGATCCAGAGGAAGGCAAAAAAACACCAATGATGCAGGAGCCAATTTAGCCTATGTGGGGGAAAAAAATTCCTTCCCAACTCCATAACGGCAGTCAGAATGATCCCTGGATCAATGCTTTAAAAGTTCCTACCTGACTGTAAGTCCCGGATCAACAACCCCACTGGTTATTTAGGGTCTATATCCTGTAATATGATAATATACTCACCGTGACACCGGAGCGCCATTTTGGCCCCACGGGATCTGACAGGTGGAGCCACCAAGTCTTCTAGACTGGTGAAGTCCCGTAAACCTGTCACAAGGGTTTCTACTCTAAAATCCCAGGCAGTTTCACTGAGGACGTCCTTCAGTGGGGACTGTTGACTGCAGCGGTCAAATGGGTAAACAATAGAAAATAGAAGACCGGAGGACTGGAGCGGCAGGACAGTAGGGAGCTGAGGGTTTGTTGTGTATAATAAATGAGTCAGCCCTCTACTGCCACCAATGCCTTTATTACTCGGAAAACTCCTTTAAATTTGCTGTGCCCCTTTGCATTATACATTAAAGGGGTTGTTTGGTTGCAAAATTGATTCAACAAGTGCATGGAAAAAAAGCTATGGAAGGGGTAATCTGGGAACAAACTAATATTTTAATATTTAATGTACATCACCACAATAAGTGATCGTGTAATAGGTTGACTGTACCCAGTCTAGCTACTTTCTTCCTTTTCTATATGTGTCATGTGACCGCCCACCTGAAAAATATCTTCACTTCCTCTGACATCCTGTCCGCATTGGCTACTTCCTTCCGTCCATAAACTAACATCCTGTGAGCAGTGCATGATGGGAGGAGGGGGTGGAAGCACTGCACTGTATTGCTCATGTGCAGTGCCGGACGGTTCTGTCTGTCTGCTTCAGCACCTTTCTCTGGCCCTCTCACTGAGAAGGAGGTTGGTGCTAGTAAGTTGTAGGACCCGTGAGCTGGGGGCGGAGCTACAGTGCTGGCCAGTAGACAAGCTCTATGCATGCTGGAAGTTGTAGGCAAGTCGGTTGCTGTGTATTCTGTAGAAGTGATGCATGTAAACACAGCGGCAGATCACCGGCTGCACGGGCCGAAGAAGCGGGTGCAGAGAGGTAGATAAAAGGTCCAGGTTGCCGCTACTTAGCTGCATCTTCTAGATTTCAATGTTTTCATTTTGTGCCTGGAAAACCCCTTTAAGCCACGCCCTCTGGATAGTCAACCACAACTCCATGGTATTTGTAGGTGCAGGATCTTGGATGCCAATGGACCTCTTCACCACATCCCATAAATGTTTGCAAAAGCGCAGACTACACCATTTGTAGAAACTTCCAAAATGTTCTTTGAACCATTTCTGGACAACATCATGGGGGCACATGAACTTGTGGAATGTGGATGCCATTTCTGGCATAGTTGCTTGTCTGTACACAAAGACAATTCTAACGAGATGCTGCCGGTTGCGATCATTAAGCGTCCGTGGGCAGCCACTGCACTGTTCACTGCGGTTGGTAAGGCCTTCAATTACGTTTTCTCTGTACACACATTACACTATGGATCGAGGAATGTTAAGAACCTGCACAACTTCAGAAATGAAATGCCCATCCGCCTGGCACCCACCATCATGCCTCATTCAAAGTCTGATAATTCAAGATGACCATGCTGGCAAGTGTTTAACTTCACAAGATCACACCTCACAACTTATACAGGTGTGGGCGTCACCAAGCTGTCACTTGAGGTAAGTACACTTCATAATTTACATACTGCTATCCCATGACTTTTGGCATGTCAGTATATAGTTGTGTTGTGGCTTTAAAGAGGAGACAAGTGGAAAAAATATGCTGTAGGGCACAGGATTTGCTCCAATTCATTTTAAAACAGGACTGCGATAAGAGATTTAGCACAAAGAATGGACAACCCCTTTTCAAAAGGACTCCATGAGGTGAAATAATAAACTTATCCCTCCACGGACGTCGGGATCCAGTGCTGTCGCCCACGGCGATAGATGATGTCACAGTAAATCACGTGACCACTGCAGCCAAAGAGCAGCTGCAGCGCCACATCCTTGCGCGCCTGGCATCACGGCATTCAGCATGTGAGTGCCAATGCAGGAGAAAGGGCGGTCACACTACAGCTTCTCATTGGCTACAGTGGTCACCTGATTTCTGGCATAGGAATATCCTGGACCGCAGTGGGCTACAGCGTTGGATCGCGGCGGCTGCGGAGGGGTAAAATATCTCTCTGTTTATAAATTCTACCCCAGGGGTTCTATTGAAAATGGGTTGTCCAGTAATTGGAGCACCCCTTTAAGTGATGCTCAAAGTTCAAAAAAGCTATAAGGGGAACTCAAGAAGTACTGGAAGTCTTGTTAATGACTTCATCTATGCCATATGCTGTTCGCAAGGATTTATGTCCCTAGTGCTGCCCTCATAGGGATCAAACGCTACCGAAAAAAATACACATATGGAAAGTTTCAGGTATAGCCCTCAGCGACAAATGACATCAATAGTCCCCAATGTCTGCCGGCACTTACGTAAAGCTGACTTCAGCAACTCACGCCACATACAAAGTGTCCACTTCATATTCCCATAAATCGATGTAATGAAACATGACTTGTAGCTGCGGTAATAATCACTTGGGACGCTCCGTACAGTAATGGTTAACACTGAAGTTCAATGGAATGCACCCAAGTCTGAAGGCCAAGGGGAAATTTACTGATTAATGCCGTGGCTGCCCGGTCTCATTAAACCCCAGCGCTCTGACAGCGCATAGGAACCAACATCTGCTCCGAATTAACGGCCATTAACTTATTTTCTAGATATTGCAGCGCAGCTCGGAAGATATTTGACTTGATTCAGAACTTTTTGACTCTGACCCAACCTTTCCAGCGCTCCGTACTTCTGACTCTTCTATAAACTGTTGCTAGGAACATTACTAAATGTCCTGTTTGTTAGTCAGCCTGATGTCATGTCACTGGAAGATGCTTGCAGCCAAGAACGTTTGGTTGCCATGTTAGGTCACTTCTGACAACAATCTAACCAGAATGGATAATGGCCCGAGCCAAGAGGCAGAGACTGTTGGCACCATTTTACCCGCATGGCTCAATGTCACCGAGTCGACTGCGCCCAAGTCTAAATTCACAGGTGTATACAGAAAACTTTACCAAGGAATAGCTCTAATGTGCTGATGTTTTTGCGCTGTGCGCGCGCAATACGCAGTCAATAGGACCCACTGATTTCAATGGGTTTGTTCACATGAGTATATTTTTTCACGTAACATGCAATTGCGTAAGAAAATACACAGGGTATTTGTGCACATAAAGGATGCGGGATCAGCCGAAAAACACGGGCGTTAGCGACTTTTGGTCAGGCAAACATGCAACGCATTTGCACAACCAAAATGAGCTTACGCCCTTTAGAACGAGCCATAATAGTGAGCCCCCATGGCAGCCCCAGTAGCAACCACAACCCCCACAGCAGCCCCAGTAGTAACAGTGTTCCCCATAGTGGCCCCAGTAATAAGTTTCCGCCATAGTAGTCCTAGTAGTAACAGCAGCACTATATTGGGCCCAGTAGCAATAGTGACCCTAACAGTAGTCCCAGGGATGCTGCCTGACCAGAGGCCAATAGCAACCCCCCTTACTGACCTCTGGCCAGGCAGCATCCCTGCAGGCTTTACACTCACTCCGCTTGCAGCTCTAGTCTGGTGGCGCAGTGCTTAGTCTTTGACCGCTGACCTCTCACCTTGGTTTAGACGTCAGCAATCAGGAGAGGTCAGCAGTCACAGACTCTGCACTGCACGACCAAGCAGGATGAGTAGAATTCCTTTAAAACGGGTTATCCAGAGAAGACCTGCCAGGATATACTGGGATCAGAGCACCTCCGACCCCTGTGTAGTGGCTGACATTCATAACTGCAGGCACAGTTCTCATTGAAATCAATTGATCCCATTGATTTCAATGAGAGTTGCGCCTGCAATTACGAACGCCGACCGCTACACAGAGGCCAGAGCAGCGGCTTCTACTCCGACCCCAGTGTATCTCGACGGGCACTGCCCTACTCTATGGTTTAATGCACGGCTGGTTTAATCTGTAAGACTGGTCCGCATCCAAATATAACTTCCAAGTTTCTTCAACTTTTTGTTTTCATGTTCCCTATAATGCTATTGTCATCCCGATCTCCTTCAGGTGCTAATCAATCACAGTGATAAAGGAGACTGTCAGAAAGTTTTTTTTTAACTTAATCGAAATCGCACAAACAGACTTGCGATCGCGCAAACAAATGTGTGATCAATTAGCAGTTTTCTCTCCTCCCCACTGCCCACCCATACGTACCGCTGATTGGTGGTGAGCACCGGGGGGAACTGATGCTGCTCCCCCGCCTCCACCAATCGGCTTCTTCCCTTCCTCCTGCCATACACAAGCACCGCTGTGACACACGGCTCTGATGTTTCAGACCTCTGCTGCACCTTCTGCTCCTTCGCCCGGTACAATCCCCTGCACTGTCCCTGGGTGAGTTCAAAATATTTTCCCCTATTTTCCTCCTCTAAAACGGGGGTGCGCCTTATCGTCCGGTGCCTCTTATAAAGCGAGAAATACGGTAATAAGAATTCTGCCCTTAAATGGGTTTTCCCACTAAAGACATGTATCCCCTACTAACAGGACAGCCAATAAATTTTGAACAGCACCACCCCATGGCGGTGTATATGCTCCATAAACTCGTTAGGATGGAGGGAGATTATCTCCCTCCGTCTCATACAAGTAAATAGGGCTGTGGTCACATATACACACTGCTGCTCCATTTACATGGGGTGCTATGTTCTGATCCCAGCAAACATTTGTCCCCTGTCCTGTCGATAGAATAAAGTTCATAGTGGAAAAAAAAACCTTTAAATTTTAGTAGTTTTAGGCTACGCGGTCACTTTTTTTTTTTTGCGCTGATTGATTTTCCCTTTCAAGCTACAGCTGCAGTCCACAGCAATGCACCACAATCTTGTAGACTGCAGATGTCTCTTGATAGTTAAGACCAATGGGTAGCACTACAAAAAGGGTCCGTGTAGCCATTGCCTTATGGCGGTTTCATAGCTTAGATCTATGTACGGTGATACGCTGGTCGTTTCACAGTCATAAAACAAGTTTATGTTACTATGTAGGGGAATTTATGCATTTCCAAACTATTGTTACAGGAACCTCAAGGAGAAATCGTTTTAACTCAACCTTCCTATAAATCTGGCAGAGCTCCCCTGAACTTCCTAGACTATTACTGCCAATTCTTCTACAGGAAGGGACTCCACCTTCCCACTCAGAAAACAAATCTGCAGACAGAGAAGGTTCAGTGTAAACAGCCAGCGCCGAATAGAGCCTGAAAAATGCCGGACCTGGACCGAATAAGCAGAAGTCCTCTGCAGGACTCTCCCACCGGTGAGACGACTTTGTGTAGGCCCCATCCTTCACTGCATAAAAGTGGTCACAGTAACTGGCCTGGGGCAAAAATATATTTTATGTAATAAAAAGTGTTCAAAAGCTGATGGCTGGGATGTGAACGAAAAACTTTAAAAATAAATTTCTCAAATGAGTTTTAGATCCAAAAAAAAAAAATATGAGTGTTTTGGACCATCATGCCAAGAGCAGTATTTCAATTTTGCAATTTTGTATGCTAAAAGGCACATAACGTTATTGTGTAATCTAAATTAGAGCAAACATAACTCAAAATCCATTTGTACCACACAGGATGTCTTATACAGAGTTTGGTCCACTTTTTTGGAGAGGGGGGGGGGGGACGGACTTTTTTCCCCCCCTCCATTATTTTTACTTTTTTCAGAGTTTTTTTTTCCCCCTCAGAACACCCTCTGCACAGGAAATCCCTGTGATTATATTAATGTGAGCCTCCAATAAGCTCAAAATTAATATGAAAGTAAGTATCTATAGGAAATGATTAATGCAATTTACTTTCCCCAGATCTTCTTCTAAGCTGCTTTTTAGCCCAGAACTGCGACTATAGTTTTGCTACAATGCCTTATCTGAAGACTCCTCTGCTGCATGAACCAAAGATGAGATGGGGGTGTGTCCCAGACTACTTCATATTAGGCATTGTAGCTAAACTATAGTCACAGACCACTGCTCTGTGCTAATAGAGCCAAGCTAAAAAGGAGCCAGATCCAGGGAAAAAGAAATAGCAGATAATCAAACTCTCTTAGATACTGATTTACATATCAATTTTGAGCTCCTGACTTCAGGCCCATTTAGACAACGATTATCGCTCAAAAGATGCCTTTTGAGTGACTTGAGCGATAATCGTTGTGTGCATTCAGCGCAAGGTGATCGCTCAAATGTTGAGCGACCACCTTGCACATCCAACTGTTCTCTGCTCGGAGCGCCCGGCTGTTAAACAGCAAAGCGCTACGAGCGGGGTATGAAGAACACAGCTGGACCGCTGTGTTCTTCATACCCCGCCTGTGTTCAGGGAGCGGGATACAGCTGAAACAATAGCATCAGCTGTATCCCACTATGAACTCCTGATAAGGCTCATCGTTGTCTTACAGCACGCTGAAAGACAACGATGAGCAACGGCTTAACTAAAACTGCATGATGTCAGTGCAGTTACACACAACGATTATCGCTCAAAAGACGGCTTTTGAGCGAATTTTGAGTGATAATCGTTGTGTCTAAATGGGCCTTCAAGGGACACTTTAATGACGCCGTAGAATTCACTTACAACCACCCGGATTCAGAAGAAGCGCTTCCACATTTCAGAACACAGAGCTAAGTGCTTTAGTGATAAACTGATTTTAGTTCCGTCACAGTACTACATTGGATTATAAATGGAAAGGCCAAATCTTTCCAATGGCATGATGCTCAGTGCCATCAAGAATAGCATTTAAAGGGGCTTTCCGTAGGATAGGTCATCAATACCAGATTGGTGGGAGGCCGACTCCTAACACCACCACTGATCAGCTGTTTGACGAGACTGTGGCACTCAGGTGAGCTCTGGTCTTTTCCTCGGCCTGACATAGACCATAAGACCCATGGATGTTATGTGCAGCTCAAGCCCATCCGAATGTATGAGACTGAGCTATTATACCAGCACTGGCACTACATAATGCATGATACTATGCCAGGGGTTGGATTCAAACGTTCTGATATTGATGCTCTGTCCTGAGGATAGGTTATCAGTATTTCAGTCCCAGAAAACACCTTTCATTTACAAGGCACAGGGAATGCGCTGTTAGCCCATTAGTTACAGATTAACGGTATATTTAAACATACCGGCAGTGTTGTGCGCATTCAAAGCGCCATGGACTTTACTATGGTTTTCTGATGTGGTTTTTGGCCACACGATTTATACAGGTGTAATGTGTTAAACACGTTGCACTTTTAAACAGCATGTCTTTCACTCGTGAATCTGAAAAACTAGTTAATTCGTGAGGTTTTACTGTGTTTTTTCACGGTCTGTAAACAGCAACTGCTAAAATTTTAGCTAGAAAAAACTCAATGACCACATTAAGAAGTGTGGAAGAATAAATTTAGAACTCAATGGCGTCAACATATATACAAATAGAATTATAATGGATAATCTCCACATAATTATTCTAGAAGCACGTTTTAAAATGTATATACGGATATATACACATTCAGACGCCCATGTGTATAAAAAAAGTCCACTACAAATATACATAATATCCCTTTTTCCCCAAAATAATCACAGCCATCGCTTCCTGGAGGCAGGGTTTATGAATTGGCCAATTAATGCCACAGCTCAGCCAATTCATAAATTTTGCCTCCATAATGTGATGGCTGGGATTGGTTCTTGAGTACTGCTCAGCCATGCAATGCTGAGCAGCGCTCCAGAACCAATCAGAGCCATCGCTCCAGGAAGTGATCTTCTGTGGATGACAGAGGACTGCAGAAAGCCTGCCAGAGCTCCTGAGAGCAGCAAGAGGGATGCGGACCGAGCCTGCTAAGTATAAGACATCTCGAAAAATAAGACCTAGTGCCTCTTTAGGGGCAAAAATTAATATAAGACAGGGTCTTTTTGGGGGGCAAACACGGTATATACCCTGAAAGTGACTTTTGCTAGGAGAAACTAAAAATAAAAAATACAATACAAAGTACAATATCAGTAACTGGTATATTCTTAGGCTTCATTCAAACAAGTTGGGGAGAGGGAATTAAAATAATGTATCCAATACATCTCCTTGCAGCATAAATGTTTAAACTTACCCATTACCACTTCCAGTTGAACCACCATTGAAAAGTAGACTTATCACCATTGTGGACCACACTAAAAAGGCGTGAAACACTATGTTGTAGGAAGCGAGTTTTAAAGTTTGAGGGATGCTTGTTGAAGCGTTCCCGTAGAGTACCAACTGTCCTGCCTATATATTGCCGTTCACAAGAGCACTGGAGCATAGATCTCACATTTGCAGACCCACAGTCCATATACTGGGTTTGGCTAACCCTTTCACTTGGCACCCTCTTGATATTGTTCATAATATTTTGGCACCATTTACAGCGTGATTGTGAACATGGAAATGAGCCTATGGGCTTGTCAGGATTTACACATAGATCAGATGAATGGAATTTTTTTTTTTTTTTTCGGTTTCGATGGAGCCATCCTAAGGTAAGATGAGTTTTTTGATAATCTATTTCCCAATACTGGATCATGCAACAACGCAGGCCAGTGATGGCGCAAAGTTTTTTTTTAAAATATCCGTTTATTGCCTGTTATAAACAGGTAGCACTAACAAGAAGTGTTTATTTTTTTCTGGAAAAAATGTGACTTTCTTAGAGTTTTGGGTGTCGATTCCAAATTTGTGGTCAGATTTACAAAGAATAACCTTAAAGGGGTTGTCCCGCGCCGAAACGGTTTTTTTTTTTTTCAAACCCCCCCCCCCCCCCCCCCCGTTCAGCGCGAGACAACCCCGATGCAGGGACGTAAAAAAAAAAACCGCTCAGCGCTTACCTTAATCCCCGCGCTCCGGTGACTTCTATACTTACCGGTGAAGATGGCCGCCGGGATCCTCTTCCTCCGTGGACCGCAGCTCTTCTGTGCGGTCCATTGCTGATTCCAGCCTCCTGATTGGCTGGAATCGGCACGTGACGGGGCGGAGCTACTCGGAGCCGGCATTCTGCATGAGCGGCCCCATTGAAGACAGGAGAAGACCCGGACTGCGCAAGCGCGGCTAATTTGGCCATCGGAGGCCGAAAATTAGTCGGCACCATGGAGACGAGGACGCCAGCAACGGAGCAGGTAAGTATAAAACTTTTGATAACTTCTGTATGGCTCATAATTAATGCACAATGTACATTACAAAGTGCATTAATATGGCCATACAGAAGTGTATAGACCCACTTGCTGCCGCGGGACAACCCCTTTAAGGCCGCCCGCACACGGGCGGAAATCCCTGCATTACAATACGCACACCTATGCAGACGGCCGCGGTTTGGCCACGCGAAATGTCGCACGGCAAACAAACCGCGGCATGTCCTATTTCTGTGCGGGGCTCTGCGAGCCCCGCACAGAAACGTCACTCACCCGGCCGCCGGCTCCGGTCTGTGCATGCGCCGGCAGCTGGCACATGAAAGAGCTGGGGCCGCCAGGCGCGGGTGAGTACGTGCTCCTCCCTGCAGGCGCTCGGGTCGGGTCCCGCGCCGCCGGATCCAACCCGCCCGTCTGCAGGCGGCCTAAGGGTAGAATAAAGAAGTGTAGATACAAATTGCAATTAAATGTGTTTTATGAATGTACTTATAAACAGTAAATCCTGTCTAATAATACAGAACTTCCATAAGTGGCATGAAAATACGGGAGGTTAGACGTAATATTTGCATAAGCCAGTTATTTCCGTTATGTCCCCCAGTGCTTTCCCTTGGAATATTCCAGCAGTAATCAACCAGCATCGCAGACATCCACTTTCCTTCATACCATTTTTCAATTGCATGTATGTCCTCTTGAAAGCTTTCACCAACCTCATCTGATAAGTCACGGCATCTCTCCAAGAAGTAGTGAGAGTGCGAGTGCATGAAATGTACTTTGAGGGGCATGTTATACCCCAAATCTTTGTAGGAGTTCAACATGTCGGTCACAATCTGTTCAAAGTCGTTTGATCTCATTTTCCCCAGACATTTGTCTGCCACATTCCTGAATGCCACGTGGGTAGATTATGCTTTGCTTGTTAAGTATTCATTGAATTTGTCGTCAGTTTTTATTACTCGACAATTGTGATGAATGAGGCCCATGGGCTTAGTGGTCAATATACTGTAACAACACAGTACAATACTGACTATCCTCCTTTCTTATGATGTTTATAACATTAATATCTTGCCTGACAGACAGTTTTTGCTGTCATGGTTGGATTCATGACCCTGAATATAGTTTAGAACACTGACCTTTACCCAGGAAAATAATACAGTCGTAACACAAATCTGAGGAGTTGGTCTTCTGTTTTCAAGGGTTCTCTTCAAAGTTCTTCAGGCAAATTCCAAATAACTCATCTAGAATTCACCCATAACACTCCTTATAGAGTCATCCACCAATCTTTTAGGGAACCCCTTTGTGATAAAACGGGAACCCAGAATTTTTAGTAGTTTGGAGTAGATCTTCTTAATATTTCCTGATCCTACTCATCTGACTGAATGATAATTACAACCTTTGTAATATAGGCAGCCATTCACATCAGTGGGTTTAAAGTGTATTTTCGTTTGTATTCAATCACCTGTTATAAAGAAAATATAAAGATCTAGAAATATTTCTTTTGAATCGATATGTAAAGTGAAATTTAACTCTCACCCATTCTTATTAATCTCTTTGATAAAATTCTCTAGCTCTAGTAAGGTTCAGATTAGGACTCTGCAGGCCAGTCCTACCGTGGATCATCCATATCCACAAACCAATGTAAAACAGCACTGGATTTGTGACATTGGGCATTGTCTTCTTGGAAGTATTACTGATCATTTCTAGAATATTGCCACATTGTCTGCAGCACTATATTGTCTAGAATGCCAAGATACACCTCCGTGTTCATAGTTCTTGCCATTACAACCAATGGACCAAAACCATGCCATGTAAAACATTCCCAGACCATAACGAAACTCTCCCTGTACTTAACTGTTGGCACAACACACTTTGACAAAAGGTGTTCCCTGGGCATCTTCCACACCGAGGTACATCCATCCGATTTGAAGATGGAGTAGCCCGATTTGTAACTCCATAGAACGTTCTTTAATTGCGCCAATGACAAGGCTCCTTGCATCATTGTAGACAAACCAATGTACTGCGCTTCACAATGGCCAGCTTGTATGGGCATAACCCACAATAGTGGGCAGTTCCTGTGACAAACTATGGTCAACACCTACAAGGGTCTGCATTTTATGTAGAAGGGTTTAGGACATGTGGCATGCTAACAAGACATGATCCATTCTGATAGGCATGTCTGAACACTTTTGGTAGGATAGTGTACTTAGAAAACATTCAGTTAGAGGTTTTAGCCCTGTATCCCAATACCCCCTGATGAAGAAAGAGCACATGCCCCACCAGCCCAAAATAGGGAAACCTACTTGTGCACATAAAGCACAGGTCTCCATGAAGAAGAAAAAAAAAGGTATCTGGACCCTTCTTAAATAAGCAAGTGTCAATGACAAACAGGAAGATGCAACTAATAAGAGGGTAATCCCACAAGTCTACATATTGGCAGCCATTTTTACTTTCCAGTAGAGTGGAAGGATGAAGAATGCAAGAGTGACGCAGAGCAGAGTCCATGTAAACGTTACCCCTATTATATAAATTGAGGATACTAACTGAAGAGAAAGACAGACAATACTGCAGCGGGACGCTAATAATCCCAGGAAACAGATGTGGTCTAAAACGTCCTTCCTCCATCACCATCTGCCTGCCGCCGACAAAAATAATTCAACAAGATGCTAAAATAGTCATTAACTGGACATGGGCCACAAAACTTTCCAGACGGAAGCAGACAGTCCGGAGAGAGATATGAACAGCTCATGCTCACTCCTAAATGCTATCACATTTCAATATGTTGCTCTGATTCAAATGGCAATTTAACATTTAGCCCTTCCCAACATCCGCCGAACATGAGGAATGCAAGTCAGCCGGGACAGTACGGACTGGGCTCAGGAGCTGAACTTGCTCCTTATGCAGGGGGTGGTGACTGTGAAACACAGATAACACTCGCCACAGCGGCTTGGTGGTCAGTGTTGACCATAGCATCTAAGTGGTGGACAGAGGGAGGGGTCTTCCTTTATCTTCCAATCAGCCAGCCCTTGACGTGATTGTGAGGTGCTGATTGGTGCTCAGAGCAGCTGCAGGCTTAGCGAAGGCCTCCAGAGCTACCATTTTATTACATCACTACCTGTGGCATAGTTTAATTGCTTGGCAGCCAGAAATCAATACACAAGTACTGCAGTGCATTGTAGAAGACATCACGTTGTTTAATCGTACATGTGCACTAAAAATAAACTGCGAAAAATAAACAAGATTGTATTAAACATCTTCTTAGTAAAAAAAAAAATGTGTGTGTAAATCCCCATCTATATATATAAAATTGAATGTCTGTCTGCGTGTCTGTCTGTTTGTCCTTTATGCGCTACTACACCATTCATCCGATCGCCATGAAACTTTGGGAAGTTGTTGAGTGCACTCCTGGGAAGATTATAGGCATAGTACATCTATCCTATGATAAATGGCGCACGTGCGAGCGTCGTCGACAGTTACGCCCCCCCCCCCCACGTAGATCGTTCGATTTCCATCATTGCCACCAATTCTCTCACTTCGCGATGTCGTAGAAACATGAAATTTGGCCCGGGCATTGATTATGTCATAAATAGGAAAAGGTAATCAGTCCCAACCCGATTATTCAATTCTATACGCCAAAGAATTAGCATCCAAATTTTACGTACGGAATGTAATTTTCTCACATAGAAACATGAAATTTGGCACGGGCATTGATTATGTCATAAATAGGAAAAGCTAATGGGTCCCAACTCCATTATTCAATTCTAAGCGCAAAAGAATTAGCGTCCAAATTTTACGTACGGAATGTAATTTTCTCACTTCCTGATATATATAAATGAATGTCTGTCTGTCTGTCTGTCCTTTATGCATTACTACACCATTCATCCAATTGCCATGAGACTTTGGGAAGTTGCTGAGTACACTCCTGGGAAGTACAACTATCCTACGATAGGTGGCGCGCATGTAAGCATCGTCGACAGTTATGCCCCCCAGACAAAGATCGTTTGATTTCCATCTCAAGCACGAAAGCAAAAGGCATTACGAGCAACGGGATGCGTGTTCAACCACAAAATGATGCATCCGCCGAACGTTTCGCAAGACAATTGCTGGATATTGAGAATGCTGAGGTAAAATGAAAGCTGTGCTGTGATTGGTTGCTATTTCTTATACTGCTGAGGTAACATGAAAGCTGCGCTGTGATTGGTGGCTACTTCTTATACTACTGAGGTTGCATGAAAGCTGTGCTGCGATTCGTTGTTATATATTATACCACTGAGGTAACATGAAAGCTGCGCTGTGATTGGTTGCTATATATAATACCACAGAGGTAACATGAAAGCTGCGCTGTGATTGGTTGCTATTTTTTATATTGCTGAGGCAGAATAAAAGTTGCGCTGTGATTGGTTGTTATTTCTCTTACTGCTGAGGTAACATGAAAGCTGCGCTGTGATTGGTTGTTATATATTATACCACTGAGGTAACATGAAAGCTGCGTTGTGATTGGTTGTTATCTAGATATATAAAAATGAATGTATGTCTGTCTGTCTTCGCAGCAACGCGCGACGGACAAGCTAGTTTGTACATAAAAACATAAATTGTGAAAAAAAACACACATTAGTATTTTTGTGGTCAAAAAGAGTCTGGTCTAATATAACATTGCAATGCCAGAATTGAGGGGGGTTTTTGTCACTAGTGTTCAAAAAAATCTTGAAAAAAACCCCACTAAACTACCTTAAAATATTAGTCACGTGCACCGCAAAAAGATCAATAAAGGCTCAATTCAATCCAAGTCATGGGTGTCACAATGTGGTGACCAAACGTAACATTTTTCTGTACTTTTTTTTGTTTTAGGCACTAAAACATAACTATATAACTGTTGTATTGCATAATCCTATTAACCGACAGATCTCAGATAATGGCTGGTATAATGTAGGATAGAGAATTTACAGGTTAAATTATGCACCATTCGTCAGCACTGCCAAAGAGGAGTCCAACGATATGCATGACATGTGGGCACCCTCCAGTCTCTGATGGACAGGTTTCTCTGTGTAGCCTGTGGAGACCTGTTCTAGGATGAGTGAGCGCCACCACCCTGTTCATTCCTGGCAGGCTTAACAGGAAGCAACGGTGTGGAGTTATCCTCTGGCCACACTTCCGATGTGTCATCAAAAATGACCTATTCTAGGAATACAATATTTTATGTTAAACACATTCTTTAAGAATTTTTTTAATTCTATACACTGATCACTAAGCCTAATAATAATCTGACACTTTTTATTCTGCAAATAAAACTTCTTAGTAGTCATCGACTCAGACAGGACTACAATGGCTGATTGCACCTCAATATAGATAACTCTGCATCCACCATTAAAACCCTTAACGACGCAGGATACATATTTATGTCGTGGGGGGGCAGAGTATGTATAGAGTGGATGCAGCTCCACACACTGCAGGTGCCAGCTGTCAGCTCACACCCGCTCACACCAGCCACGATCAGCGCTCATGCTAATCCCAGCTATTAACCCTTTAAATGCCTCTGTCTATCCTGTTAGTAGCATTTAAATGCCTGATCTGTAATCCGGGGCCCCGATCAGCTCCTGCTCAATAAGATTACAAGGTGCCGTTCGATTGCTATGGCAGCCTGGGGCCTTCTGACTGCCTGTCAGAAAACAGGATAATGCAATACTATGGTATTGCATTATACTCCATGAGCGATTAAACAATGTAATTGTTAACAATCGCAAGTTTAAGTCCCCTGTGGTGACCAAAAAAAAATAAAATAAAATAGTTTTAAAAAGTTTAAATCAAGATTAGAAAAAAATAGTAGGTAGTAATAATTTAATCCTCCCTTCCTCCATATTTATAACAAAAAAATAAAGCAAAAACAAAAAGAACACATATTTGACATCACTGCATCTGTAAAAGTAATGTATAAATTATCCTTCACAGCGAACGTCATCAGAAAAAAAAAAAAAGATAGCGTAATTCTGGTGTTTTTCGGTCACTGTCTCCAAGAAAAAAAAACGTAATAAAAAGCCATCAAAAAGTCATATGTACTTTAAAATGGCACCAACAAAAAACTACAGGATGTGCCCCAAAAAAAAAATCTGAGCCCTCACACAGCTAGATTGACTGAAAAATAAAACCATTATGGCGGTTGGAAGATGGCAGCAGAAAGAAAGTATCTTTGGAAAAAGTTAAAATATTTTTTAAAAGTCGTACAGCAAACAAACAAACCTCTATAAATTGGGTAAGATGTTAACAATAGGTTATGCCACTGATCACTTCCTGTAGAAGTCAATGTGTCAGCTCCTGTCCATTGTGTGAATGGCCCATGATTTCAGCTCAAAGCATCTCCAACTGCTGCTAACTGCAGCGCAGGCACGATAGCCGCCCCCATAGTCATGTACAGACAGTAGAATAAAACTATCAGTATACGAAACGATTCACTACCTGGTTTAAATAGGTTAAAGAAATCCAGCTCATACATTCCCTTTAAAGGGCATTGCAACCCCTACATTTTTAGGATCAATGGGGGTCTCAGCAGTCAGACTTCTACTAATCAGAAAGTGATGCTATATTCTAGTGACCATCACTTCACGTGATCGGAATAACCCTTTAACCCTTTTGCTACTAGGACAAATTCCACACATTTGAAAAACAAACCTGTATTATAAAATAAATAAAATTATATCCTCGCCCCCGTATATTTTTAAGGTCGCCTTCATTCAATATTGAAGTGTGACATTTTAGAAAAAAAAATACATAAAATGTATGCTTGTGGCTAACAGTCAGAACAAAGTAGAGTCTGAAGCCTGAAATCAATGGAAGTCGTCTGTTCCACGGCCCATCCACAATTGAATTGCGGACGGGCCGGGGATTCCGCGCTAAAGCAGGAGTTTAAAAAAGAAAACTCCATTGAGCATGTGAGGCGGCGATTCGGCAGATATCCGCAGTGAAGAAAAGAGAAGACCTGGACGGGTAAGTAGAATCCTGCAGTGTCTTCGGCCGCGGGCAGGGTTGGATCCCGCAGGGGGCTTCCGCATACAGAATCCGTGCCCTCCTTGGACATGAGACCCAATGGTTCAAGATGTGCAGTGCTCCTACTGTCTACATGAAGATAATGCTTGTGCCTCCCACCTGGGGTCACTGGAGGCTACACAGGGGAGAGAGAGGACAATGAGACCACTTTCACGTAGAACTATTTGCATCAGTGTCTATAAGCCAGGTGTGAAGCCTACATGCGGCATTGACCTACAAATACTGTTGCAAAATCCTGGCCAGAATACTGCCGAGCGAGCCAATGGGCTGGGAGCGTTCTTTCTGCGCTCACCTTCACCTTCTCCCCTCCATTGCATGCAAACAAAAACCCAGGAAGTAAAACTTTTCAAGCAGCGCCACAATTTCAAACAAGCACTGCGCTCCAAATTTTGAGCTTTGGTTATTGCACCAGGTATAGTTTGAAAGTCAAGTCTGGGCATTGATAAGATATCAAGATCTAAGCATTAGCCACGTTTAAAGGCTGGATGAATTACATATAATCGAGAGCCACTTCTTGACATCCTCTTCTTTCGCTGACAAGTTGTTTACATCCACAGGATCCCCTTTGCTGGATGTCTTTCCTCGCACCATTCTCAGAATACTCTTCACACCGTTGCATGGGAAAACCTACTGAGATTGGCAGCGTATGAAATCCAGACTAGTCTAGCACTGATGCCCAGGTCTCCTTTAAAGTCGCTCCGATCATTTGATTTTCCCACTCTAATGTGGATTTACCTTGAAGCTGATCCACAGAAAATTCGCTCACTTGATGTCATGCTGCACTCCACACATGGAAGCACTAGCTGTGAGGGACATGTGTCTCCAATAAAGAGCTTATTCCATGTTTGTCCTTACCATAGGAAGGGTTAAACAGGTTTTCTGGTTCAGTGTAAAAGCATAATCAATGTCTAATGAAAAGTTATGCAACCTTGCAATACATTCTGGGGGATTTAAAGGCTTTCAACCAGTCGTCCGGTGTAAAAATAATCGCAAATTATGGCGCACAAACCACTGAATTTATTAAGACGTGTGCAGCTCATAGTAAATTTGGCGCAACTAAGCAAAAGAAAGTTGGCTTAAGCTCGGCAGTAATATTGTCTATATCCAGAAATTATGTAGAAGACGACATATAAATGAGAAGAGTGTTGGGCAAAGCCAACCAGAAGAACTCTATTTCGGGTCAAACTAAAATTTCGGTTTAACATGAACCTAAACCAAACTTTTAGCAAGGTTCTACTTCAAACAGGGTTCTACTGGTTCGCTCGATACTAGTCCTGAACACTGGTGTATAACACTCAAGCTTATTCACACGGCGAAGAATCTTACATGAGTTTTGTGCATTGTGAGATGCATAAATATGAATTCCATTCCTTTCAAAGGACTTATTCATATGAGCGATTTTTCCCCTCGCAGAATTATTATGGCTCCTATGGTGGCTTTAGACGATCGTATTTGCATATGTTTTTGCACGTATAAAATATGTGTCCAATGTGCAAAGAATAGAACCCCCTGATGTCAATGGGTTTGGTCTCCTAAGCACAAAATGCACGTGCAATAAAATAGGACCTGCTCTATTTTAGGGCTTATTCAGACAGGCGTATATGGACCGGGGTTTCACGCCTGGTTGATATATGCTGTCCATCTCTGCAAGGGAAGGAGGCGGGCCTGGCCGAGAGCTAGTGCACTGAACTCCCGCCCTCTCTCCACTGTTTGCAATGGGAGGGGGCGGGACTTAGCTTCGCCTCCGTCCTGCCCCTCCCATTGCAAGCAGTGGGGAGGGGCGAGGGTTCAGTGCACTAGCTCCTAGCCAGGCCCGCCGCCTCCCCTTGCAAAGCGGGACAGCGTATATCGACCGGGCGTGAAAACCTGGCCAATATACGCCTGTCTGAATAAGCCCTTAATGTGTATTTGTGCATCAAGGGTCCCACAGAAGTCTATGGGAGGTGCGCAATATGTTAATTCCACGGCAAAAAAAAAACAGTTGGACCTCATTAGGCTAAAGAGCCTTTTAAATCACAGAAGGGGTGTGCCGCATGCGCAAAAAGTACACTACTATACACCAATACACACACAAATCTGAAGCATGCGCAATTGCAAAACGGTTGTCTGAATCTGCCCTTAGTGTTATAAACCAGTTTTGGGAGTTTTGGTGAATTTCTGGTTCAGTTAGAACTAATTCAGACCAAACTGAGCTTTTCAAAAGTTTGCTCTTCGCTATGAGAACAGCGCCCGAACTTACCTGCTTGCCTTCATCCTCAGCCAAGCCATGAGCCAAATGGGCGCTAAATGTGCTCTTCCCAACGCCTCCCTTTCCAGAGAGGACCAGGATCTTGTGCTTCACGGAAGACATTTTTTCTTTGATTTCTTCTATTGCTAAAAATGGAATACAAGAAAACAGTATTATATAGTAGTCAGTGGTGAGCTGCAAACCATAGTCAGTCACCTGCCTGGTTATGGAGGGTAGCTGATGGAAGCAGACGTCTTGCTACACAAGGACCAGGTGGTGAGAAGTACCTGCATATTACACCACATTCCCATAATGAGAGATTAGCTGATATACTGGTCCTCCATATAGGACACTTCTACTCCTGATAAGATTACCAACATCCATTCATGGGGCGTACGGGACTTCAATGGGGGGGAAATTAGTAGATCAGGGAGGTAACCTTCACTGAGAGCGCCCATTGTTTTCAATGGGACTGGCAAATCATCGCACAAGGTTTCCCACGGAAAACAATAAGAAACACTCCGCGATCCTCTGCGGCGACTTTTGCGTGTAGCAAAAAAAGACGCACCGTGTGAAATGGCTAATTAGTCTAATGAGCTCCAGATGTGTTCTTTTTCCTGCACAATTACGCAGTGTTTCACGCGCCTCCTAGCGTACATTGCACATCCTCATTGACTTCTATGGAGACCTTGCGCAGGAAGATAGAATTGATGTTTTTTTTTTTGTGCAACTGAAATGCGCATCAAAATCCGCCCGTGAACGAACCCATTGAAACCAAAGTCTTCTTTTCTCTGCGTATTGCCCGTGCAAGACGTGTGCACAACTACGCCCGTGTGAAGCCGGCCTTGAAGGGGTCGTCCTTTGTTAGAAAAACATGGCTGCTTTGTTCCAAAACCACTGCCCCCCCTCTCCATAGGTTGGGTGAGGTATTACAGCTTAGCCCTATTCACATTAATGGAGCCGAGTGGTGATACCAGACAATGCACGGACGGCACCAACACTGGTTTGAAGAAAGCAGCCATATTTTCCTAACCCTAGACTGGATAAATAGTGAACACAATGGACAGTGTAGCGCCGCTCGCCTTGGACACGGACAGGACAAGCAAGGAGTTCTTCACAGTCCATGTCTACATGATAAGCCTCAGTAGCGAATATTATGGGTTCGTTTGCTGTCCGCTTTTTTCACATCTGACACATGGAAAATATAAATAAATAAAGCTGGTGCAGAGGAGGCCTCTGGAAGCGCCTCGCTGTGGAGCAGCCATGTATCACATGTAACACTGAGGTCCCCTGCAGCAACCATATGGCGGTCTGCAGCCTCGCCAGGGGGCGACATTTCTGGCAATCCGCAAATCACCAGGAAATGGGCTGTTTTAGGTCGCTCTCATAGGGGTGTATTGTTATCGTGCTTCGCACGCAACACCAAGAGCCCATTGGTTTCTATCAAGACACACACAAACTTGCAGGGTTTTTTTTTTTCCACTCATATTGCGCTTGCAAAAAGATATAGTGGCATGGACTATCTTGGCATTATGCGCACATACACGCTGAGATAGTGCATGGGGGTGGGTGGCACACAGCATGTACACGTCATTGTATACTTGCTGCACGCTGCCATTTACGTCTAAGCCTGGCCTTGAGAAGGAGCGGTCCTGTAAAAAGTGCGCAGTCTTCTACGTCATGGCCGTCCTTGCAAAAGAAAATATAAACTCTCTATTTACTAACGAAAAGTTGTATACTGGAAAGTCGGTAGAGCGGTGATGACACGGCATACTGCACTGACTTCTCAGCTACACCTAGCAGCCTGTGTAGGGCAGGGCATGCTGGGAGTCGTAGTTCTGCAGCAGCTGCAAGCACAGAGTGATGCCTGCTGTATATGTTAATCAGCCTCGGGGATTGATTACCTGGGTCTGGTCCTGCCGAGGCCGCACATAGTGACTGGTTGGGGCAGCCCTCGCACGCCGAGCTCTTCCCCGCATCGCTGCTGCCCGTACCAGGACAGTCTGTAAGCAGAAACACAAGACATTAGCACACTGTAACCGCAGCCAGCAGATCCCACCGTACGGTACCGGCAGCACTCACGCTGCGGAGCGTTCTCAGGCACATCAGCCATGGGACCACGTGAACCGCACGGCGCTTCCTACTAGCATCTACGTCTTTACTTCCGGCATTGTTGCGTTCCAAGCCTCACTTTGCTTTGAGAGCTTTTTTTTTAAATTAATTTGTCATAACTTTATTGATAGTAAGAGAAGAGCGATTACGCGACGTTTTCAGCGATATTTCAATAAGCGCTCCTGAGTCCTGGGGGTGAATTGTCTTGAATTAAGATGAATAAATGAAATATGTGTAATCTAGAATGGTTTTATTCCTGATTAATTGTTCCTATAGCAACCAATCAGGATTCCAGTTGATGTTTTCTAATGGTCCTCTTAGACTGGATGAGTCCTGGTGGAAATTTAAACGCGTCCTTCAGCAAAGGTTTTATTTTTCTACAAAGGGCCCAGATTTGGCTTACGGGAATGAACAATTGTAATTCCGATCATTTGCCCGTTCTCACCCCCGGTTGTCTGTACTGCGTCCTATTTATTTTACTTATTTATATAGCACATATATATTTCATGGCGCTGTACGTTATTTAATGTCTCACATTCTAAACTCAACTACTAGCATGTTTTTTGAAGTAGGAGGAAACACGGGAAGGACACGCAAGCTCCATGCAGATGTTGGCATGCAGTTAGGACGGCTTCACACGGGCAAGATAATCGCGCAAGATTTGTAAATTGCGAGACGCACAAATATGAACTCCATTCTTTTGAATTGGGTAATACACAAGAGCGATTTTTTCCCCGCATCGCCATCAAATCACGGCATGTCCTACCTTGTACATGCTCTCACATTGCACGGCTGAATGTTTTCAGTGGGGCCGGAGGCGTATTTGTGCGCGCAAAATCTGCAGTGCAACACACAGAGAATAGAACCTATTGGCTTCAATAGGTTTATTCTCAATACTCTTTTTTTGTGTGCGTGCATTTCTTGCGTGTAAAAAACAAAATGAAGCATGCTCTTATTTTTTTTGCAAATTTGCGCACCAAAGATCCCATAGATGGGAAGGGCACAAATGCGCACTCAATACCCGCGCAATTGTACAATATGCTGAGCAACTCAGTGGGGAAAAGAACATATCTGGAACTCATCAGGCTAAACAGCCTTGGAGATCACAGCACGGGTGTCTCTTGCACCCATGTGAAATGTTCCTGTGAGCTCAAAAATACCAGTAATATGCGCAAAAACGTGAGTGAAGGCGCATCATTCCCGGCACTAATGCACTGCGATTACACAAGTACGTTTGTGCATACGCTCTTGTGAGGGGGCCCTCCGTGCCCCTTCCTGTACTATTGCTGGTGCAGCCTGTTCACGCTGTGTGGAGGAAGTTGTGGATTGTGCATGGCGTTAACAGGCTGTGCTAGTGATAATATTGCAAGGCGCACTGATAGACTAACATGGAATATCCGGACAGCCCTAAATATGCAAAACACTTGATCCACCAGGTGGTGCTGTATTATAAAGGCAAGTTGTTGAGTTTTGGCGCTAACGGCTGTGGGGAAGGAGAGGTACTAAGAGGTAGGGCGGACTGGGAAATCAAAGTGTCCCTGGAAAAAAATTACAAAGTGGCCCCATGTTGTATGCGGCCCAACCAGCAGCAAATGGGGTGAACACAGGTAGGTAGGGGTCAACAAATTGCCTGTTGCAGCGACGAAAGTGGAAGGTGGTAGGAGGGGAGAAGTCTATGTGGTCTGCACAGCTTGCCGCAGTAAATATACTACGATGAACGTTAAGGTGCCGCCTATTTCTAACCCATTAAGCCTCCATGATGTACATGAACATCATAGACTGGCTTGTCTTAAGCGCTATTGTAGTGTCCAAGAACAACATCCTGGTCCCCTCCATAACTGTCATGCATGTATTGTCTCATGGATGCACTGTACAAGGCTGTCATGTCATTTTCTGTATGAGTGTTGCACAGCTGCAGCGTCTGAAGGGTTAACTCCCCTAAAATCATTGCCTGTGAGCTCTTCTGCTGAATGTATCTATTCTACTGTATCATGTGGTACAAGTGAGGTTATAAAAGTGAGTGTCTAAGACGGGGAAAGGAGTCCATCTTCAGGAGGAGAGAGTGCTAACACAGAGCCGCATGAAGCACCTTTAGCTTCCATGTCAGTGAAGATGGAGGAATAAGAGCGACTACCCGTAGCGTCTGGAGAGTGGATGTGAGAGGAGTGAGTTCCTTCCAGAGAGAGAGCGCACTACCCCAGTTTTGCTAACCAGGTACCTATTCACAACACAGGCGTTTTTTTTCCTGTGCGGCCATCCGCCATTAGGATCACCGCACAGAGGTGCTTAATTGTGACACCCACGTGGATGTGGCGGGGTGCATCTAGGCTAAGCCTTCTTTCTGAGTAATTTCGTCTGCCAGAGTGTATGTGGAGCGACCACTACCCTTTTCCTCCTCCAGAGTGCTCCCCAATTCCAGGAACGGTGACATATAGATAATGTGGACTATAGGGCCGTATTGTTTCTGTGTATCCTTCCTACCTCTGAGCTCTAGCCTGTCATTTATACAAGTGAATTCTACCTGTAATATCTGTTTATTCAAGTTTAATGCAAGTAAAGTTTTACCAGGCCTTAAAGGGGTTGTCCCGCGGCAGCAAGTGGGTCTATACACTTCTGTATGGCCATATTAATGCACTTTGTAATATACATTGTGCATTAATTATGAGCCATACAGAAGTTATAAAAAGTTTTATACTTACCTGCTCCGTTGCTGGCGTCCTCGTCTCCATGGTGCCGACTAATTTTCGGCCTCTGATGGCCAAATTAGCCGCGCTTGCGCAGTCCGGGTCTTCTGCTTTCTTCTATGGAGCCTCTCGTGCAGGATGCCGGCTCCGTGTAGCTCCGCCCCGTCACGTGCCGATTCCAGCCAATCAGGAGGCTGGAATCGGCAGTGGACCGCACAGAAGAGCTGCGGTCCACGAAGACAGAGGATCCCGGCGGCCATCTTCAGCGGTAAGTATAGAAGTCACCGGAGCGCGGGGATTAAGGTAAGCGCTCCGGTAAGCTTTCTTTACGTCCCTGCATCGGGGTTGTCTCGCGCCGAACGGGGGGGGGGGGTTGAAAAAAAAAAAACCCAGTTTCGGCGCAGGACAACCCCTTTAACCGTTCCTGAGGACCCGAGGTACTACAGACAAGTCTCCGTGTTATTAATCCGCGGCATTGAACAACAGTGTGTGGGAACGGTGGTGTCATGAGTGATATCTACTACCGCCCCCCTTATCCCCTTTATTGACGCTCCCAGCCCAAGGAGTGTTGAAGCTCTGCCGGCAATCTACACTGGCCTTGGCAGCGTGTCAATCCTCCGGGACCAGAGCATGGTAGGTGCTGCCGTGATAAGCCAGCACTTATCCCTCTCAGCTCTTCACGTTAGCCAGGTGCCCAGGGTCACCCCTCTGGGGTGTTGCACTATGACAGACATTTATGTCATGTGTCTTGATGATCCCTTTGTTGACTGAAAGCCAAGCTCTCGCTGTTATGGCCAGGATCAGAAAGACTCTGATCCCTGTTATTTAACTCCCTAGATACCAAGGTCAATAGTGAGCATAGTCTCTAGGTCATTAGAGAGAAGGTCCCCACAAATGTAATTATAGGATGATGAGGAAAAGCCCCCAGACAACCCACCTCTGCTAAGGGGTCCCAGTTACTTAGTGATAGGGTCCACTGAGAGGGCACAATTGGTGAATCGGGCCCATTGGGGACACAGTTACTTATAGGGAAGAACTGAGGTGGTGCAATTACTTTGTTATATGGAACATGGAAGAGCTATAATTCTCTTGTGAGGGGAAGGCAAAATAGAGGAATTATTACTATCTGGGGGCATAAGGGGTAATACTGTAGAGGGCACTATTACTGAGGGGCACAAGGAAAACATTATTTTTGGTGGTTACTGTGGAGAAACTATTACTTTTTTGAGGCAAAAAAGGGGGCTCTAGTACTAGGGTGACAGTGAAAAGGGCATTGGGGCAGTGGCAGAATCGGGAGAGTATACACAGACAAGTAGTGGCCAGAAGAAGTATTCACGAGGCTGGGCCCAGAAAAGGGAAAGCTGAAACTGTAATCAGAGAAAATGTGACCTGCGATCACTGGAGATGAATGCACTGTAATCACTATCACTGTGTATAGCTGCTGTCTGACTATATTATATGGGGACAGCATCATTTGGAGGTATACCAGAGCTAAACTGCTGTGTCTGAGCCATACTATAAACATCTAGATATGTCATTAGAATCTATATATGCTTTTTGTGTGTGTGGGGGGTGATGGTGGGAGGAACATGTCCTGGGGCTTGTGCTTCTGCTATTTTAATCTCTTTGGATTGGATCTATTTGGTTAATCTCTTATGAGTGACTGTGTGAGTGCATTGGCAGGTAAGTACTCCTTACTGGGGGTCGGGAGCATTTTGGAACACAGTATTTGTACCAGCGGTTAACTTGACTTCATGAGTTGCTGTCTGTACTGTGCTTTATTTATACTATGAGTTGATTATGGGATGGAGGGTTAGTTTAACTGTTGTAAACAGCTAATAATGTACGCCTAACACTGAAACTAAACCTAACCCTCCAGCCCAGCACAAACTCCTTCCACGCTGCTTTCGGCCTCAGAGCTGTGCTGCCCGGACAACAATGCAGCCAATTGGGAGCTAGGGGCGTGACAGGGGTGTTCCTCTGTCTAAGACCTGTCAAACCCCTAGTTTCCGGTGGCGTCAAGATACAACAGTACCATAATGGTGTGCGAGATCCATCAAGTGATGGACTCCAGCGGCGCTTGATGGAATCCCTTGACTGTATTAGGTTCTGTCAGTTTTCCATCATAGTGTCCATCATACTACTGCATTACTGCAAAAGAAAATAGTGCAGCATGCTACGCTATTTGTCCAACATTTAGCATGGAACTCCTGGATGGAAACTCTGAAAGAATATGTGAAAAGATCATGTCACCACAACAATTGCTGTGCAGTCACATCACTTTGTGCCTAACGGAGGTTCCAGTTGCAACTAGACCGGCTGCTCCTCTGCCACATAAAAGAGGACACCAATATTAGAAATTGCCTACAAAGTTGAAGGATGCTGTTTCAGACCTTGCTTTGGAGTCTGCTATATACTTTAGTTTACACCCCAGATATTAGTGGCAGAATGCAAAGATCTGGGAGCTAGAATGGGGGGCGATATTTCACAGTAGTTTTCTTAATTAGGCTGGTGATGGACAAGCATATTCCGGCCACATTTTTGCATCCTTTATACACGGGTGTCCCAGCCCAACCACCGGTCTCCTGACCGCTACTCAGAGCATCACTGATTCCTATAACGTTTACATAGGATGATTTTACTATGGTGATTTCACTGTAGTATTTTACGGCAGCTGCGTCTATGGTAGGTCATATCCACAAACAGTGATTAGCGCTAAATTGCAGTGCTAGATGGGGTTATATTTGTGATGGTAATTCCCAGTTGACTCTGAGAGTTTCTTTACACACTTTTTTTTCTCGCTGGAATTTTAAATGCATGTAAAAACACTATGTGGAGGATTTATCAAGGGCCGTGTAGCTTTCTGTTCTTAAAAAGTAGCTAATTTTTGAGCAAGTAGAGTTTTTTTCTAGAATTTTGCGACTCTTTCCTGTTGTACGTGTCTCGCACCGCTTTTCCTAAGTCTCTAGAAAAGGAAGCATGGCTTGAGTGCAGTGAGCTTCAGACAGATTTAAAAAATACAACTTTTTAAAAGGTCCTAAATTTTTTTTTGCAATCTCACTCCAGCAGCTGGGTTGAATAAAAAGGGACTCCACATCTGTAGATCTCTTTAAAGGGAACCTGTCACCTCCCTACAGCACCATAAACTAAGCTCGCTGCACTATTTCGTCCTATTTCCAGCGGAAATCAGCGATGTGGATGTGCAGAAAAAAAAAACAAGAAAGGAGCTTAAGGTGCTCTTGTTTTAAGTCAATCAAGACTTTGTATAGAAAAATGTCTAGAAAGATGGCTGTACATCAATATCATACATGTGCCCCAATATTCTTAGATTTTACAGCCAGCAGACGAAATTGGGACACTTTTACAAAAGGTTTTACGCCTGGCACAAAAATGTCGGAGATTTTGTGACGTTTGTGAAAAATTTGTGACTTTTCTCCTTTTTGCATTGGACCTTTTTGGAAAAGTGGGCAGGGCTTGGCGAGAGGGGGCATGGCTGCCCCAAACTGACAGTTTTATGTATTATGTACGCCATAAACTGGCATAAATCATACCAGAAATATCCGCCAGATTGGACCTGGCGTACATTTCTGTCTAGGAGCATGGCGCTGCTCTTCATGTATTGAGTGCACCCGGGGAAATTGTACTCAGCTCAGGACAGGAGATGCTTGGCTTAGTAAATTTCCACCATTGTCTATGAGCCATGTGCTAGGGGTGAATAACTCCGTACGTATGGAACCTGATGAAGCATCCCAGTATTATTTTTCTGTGGGATTCATATAGAACCTGACAGTAAAACCTTCCATATGCCTTCATATGAAATTAGAGGCGTAGAGAGGTACAGTAAGAGTCCATCCATTCGTATGAGCACAACTGTACATAGACACAATATGGCTGTATGTATGAGGCCCAGCTCTCTGTACTCTTGCTTGTCTTGATGAAGAAGTGATGCTCTGGAAGTTAATGAAGACATCAACATGTCAAGATTTCCCCGAAACACACCACACACACCAGCCGTGAAGAATAAAACAAGTTCTTGGATTTGCCGTTTGCATTCCTCCGCTGCACATTTGACGTTTCCATCTCATGTCATTTGATAGCAATTTTGATATTTTTCCTGGCAAAGCGGGAAGGATTGGTTTTCTGCTACATTTCTCTGACTGAATGTGCCAGACGACATGTGGAAATTATAAAAGCATATTTTGGCTGTTGAAAGAGCGGAGTTTCTGGCTGATTCATAATCTTGTGATGCATGTTTCTTCCTTGCACTGTTTTGTATTAAACCTTCTCTCCTGACCTCGTGCTGTCACAGCGACGCTAAAAAAGCAAGTAAAATCTGGGCTGAATCGCCTTAGTACCCAGTTCTAATTTACTTTCAAAACAGCCTTCATGAATACTGAAGGAGAGATTCATTTTCACTAGTAAACCCCCTTCAAAGACACTCCGTCCCATGAAACGTAAATATTTCACCGATTCCAAATCCCCATTCATTGCTGTAGACTCCTAATTAATCCTCTTTTGCTTTTGATGTATCAAAGATTTGTGTTTCCTCATGGTACAAATCTTTAGTGTTTACTAAGTGGATATACTGTATGTTCTGATAGGGATTAACCTATGTTTCTGATATGGAACTCCAAATCCTCTGCACAGACATAGAGTTTAATAGGTTTTCCAAGATTTTTTTTTTAAGCTGTCCATGCCCAAAAATAAGAAGTTATACTAAATCGTGCACGTTCCCTGCAACTGCAGCGCCACACCTGCGTTCTCCTCACTGGTGTGGGTTACAGGCTGCAGTCAGTCTACTTATGGGACATCACAGGCTGCTGCAGCCAATCACACAAACCACAGAAGTCTGTGATTGGCTGCAGTACCCCGTTGGTGTTCTGTTGAGAAGCTGACTCTACAGTTTGCATACGGACTCAGCAGGGTGAACGGTGATGCGGAATTGCAGTGACCTGTTTTTGGGCATGGTTAACCCCTTAGTGATGGCTAATATGCTTTTTTTAGTGATCTCACTAATGGGCTTTTAATTTACACATACCTCTTTTTAAGGCCATGGCTTGGCTGATTACTGATAGCCAGGTTCTTGCTCGAACAGCCAGTAGCAGAGAAACCTCAGATCTTGGCAGTTTAACCCCTTACATGCCACAATCAATAACAACTGCAGCATGTAAGCAGATGGCAGGAGGATGGGGCACTTTCTGTCAGTCATCGGCAACCCGCAGTGTGATCACAGGGTATAAATGGGTTCCCATGGCAGCTGGAAGCCTCCGGCAGAGTCTAATGGGCTGCTGTCATCCTCCTCTTCCTCAACCTCATCATGCCACCTTTTAACACCCTTCACATAGGAACAAAGAGCGGCAAACACCAAAATGCTGTCCTAAAACTCATATGTCTAGGAGAGTGAAGCCGCATGGCCGGAGAGCTGTTGACAGCTCTGCAGGCCCAGACTGACACTTGGCTGACCCCAATCTGAAGCCAGGCAATTCATGTGTGACAATGGGGCCAAGCTGCTGCCAGCCCTTCACCTCGGCAATCTCACTCACATACCTTGCCCATGTGATAAACCTGGTAGTGCAACACTTTCTAAACTATTACCCAGGTTTACATCCAGTGCTGGAAAAGGCCAGGAAACTGTGCTCACATTTTTGACATTCACAGTCACAGACACCACTTATTTATGATGGTCCAACAGTATGTCAGCTCAGAAACAGTTGTAGCTAGGGGCGTAACTATAGGGCATGCGGTTGCACCTGGGCCCAGGACCCTTAGGGGGCCCATAAGGCCTATCTTGTCCTTATAGGGAGCCTAGTAGTAGAAATAAAGCATTGTAGTTGGGGGGCCCTGTTAACCCCTTAAGGACATGTCCTATTTTGGGCTTAAGGACGCAACGATTTTTGGCGGATTTTCTTCTCCATTTTTCAGTAGTCATAACTTTCTTATTTTTCTCTCGACGCGGCCGTATAAGGGCTTGTTTTTTGTGTGGCGAACTGTAGTTTTTATCGGCGCCATTTTTGAGTACATTGACTATATGTAAAACTTTTATAATTTTTTTATGATAGCAGGGAGAGAAAACGCATCAATTCTGCCATAGATTTTTTTAAATTTTTTACAGCGTTAATCATGCAGCATAAAAGACACAATCCATTTTTTCTGTGGGTCGGTGCGGTTACAGCGATACCAAAATTCTTACATTTTTTTAGGTTTTTCCACTTTTTTGCAATAAAAACCCTTTTTTGGAAATCTTTTTTTTTTTTTTTTTTTTCGCTGCATTTAAAATCCTGTAATTTTTTTATTTTTCTATGTACGGAGCTCTGAGAGGGCTTATTTTTTGACGAGCTGTAGTCTTTATTGGTACCATTTTGGGGTACATACGGCTATTTTGATCACTTTTGTTGCGTTTTTAGGGAGGCAAAATGCTAAAAATTAGCATTTTGCCTCACTTTTTTAGTGTTTTTTTAACGCTTTTTTTACTGCACCATCAAAAGCATGTGCAACTTATTGTACGTGTCGTTACGGATGCGACAATACCAAATATGTGGGGTTTTAATTTTTTTTAACTTTTTTATGCTAATAAGAGAAAAAGCTTAAAAAAAGGGTTTTTTTGCTTTTTTTTTTACATTTTTCTTTTTTATTCATTTTTCTTTTCTTTTTTTTACACAATTTATATCCCTCTGGGGCACTTACAGTATAGCACTGAGGATCGCTGTGATAAAGCATGGCAGGGCCACTGCCCTGCCATGCCTTATCGCTTATACAGCGATCACAGGCTATGGCAATACAGGACACCAGTGTCTGGCATCCTGTTGCCATAGCAACCAGCTGGGCTCTCTGTGATTATATCGCGAGAGCCCGGTGACATCACAGAAGGAGCGCGCTCCCTCTGTGAACGCCTCCCATGCGGCGATCTACTTAGATCGCGGCAGGGAAGGTGTTAACAGCGGGAGGCCGGCTGTGACTGACAGCCGACTGCCGCTGCGGGATAGCACGAGATCTTGAGTGATCTCGCGCTATCCCCAGGACGTAAGTTTATGCCCTGTTGGGGGAATTATCCCGCTGCAAGGACGTAAACTTACGCCCTAGAGCGGGAAAGGGTTAAAGATTGTGCATTGGGGCCCTGAATCTTCAAGTTACACCTCTGGTTGTAGCTCTACAGCTTTTCCTTGGAAAAGGCCCATGCTTGGCCGTTCTTTTCACCTGGTAAAATTTATCCTTTGCAAACTTTATGACAATGTTCTTAAATCAAGCAGCACATCTGCTGTCTTCCTTGCCGCACTTTTTGATCTAGGAGACCCAATGTGGGCCTTCCTTTGTTTTCAGTGAGAGTCATGTGCTACGATTGACCCCTACTCCATTGTACACTATTTTGAACGATGTGTGGCTGTATTCCCATGCAATTTGGGGGGCTTTGGCTTTATTGGGGACCTTCTGGAGGCCAAATGAATGAATCTGATTTTAACTCCCATTGACTTTAATGGAAGTCTGAATCGATCATCCCGATTCAAGATGATTTTCATGAAATTGACCCAATACTAACACAAACCAATTATTCCACTAATCACTCATCACTAGTTCCATTGACACTATACTACTAATATAGTTTGAAGAGAATTATGTCTTGGATTATATTTTATGGGCTCCAATGTAATATAAGTGCAGTGCAGACTGAGTATACTTGACCATATTGCTTTGATTCTAATTATGAGAATTTTACATTTCATATAAATGTTGGTAAGTTATTCTGACTTGGATTTGTTTCAGAATTTCACTGTGGATCCCAGTCTGCAACATATGTACCATATTTCTCTGTTGCAGATTTGAGGCATGCCTATTATGCTTTAGATTTGCCACTGATTTTCTCCGGGGATTTTCATTGAAAAGGATAAAATCCGTGACTAATTCTAATGTAACATATGGATTCTGCTCCGCATTTTGTCCCAGTAGATCTGAACAATCCAAGTACAATGAGTTATAGACGTCTGACACTTAGGATCCTTGTGACTGAGTTTAGGTGTGCAAATTGTCCATTAGAATCATTTTGTCTATCCATGATTTTTGGCTGAGTTGTCAAAAAAAAAATCACAATCAAAACTTAGGTTGAGAAACCTGGCAAAAGTAGAAGCAAGAATACCAGGATGAGATATATTTAGTACTTAGAAAGACAACTGAAGATAATTACCATTTGGTTATGTAAAGGAAGTGAGTAATACTGTTCTGCTCGTCCAGTGACAAGCATTATTTGTTTTGGATGGACATACCCCGTGATAGAAAAAACTCATTTCTGAGTCATAGGTAACAGCGATGACACCAGAGGGCAGTGTATCTTCCTTTAACAGCCTACACCGGATACTAAGTATTCTCTATTATAACGCCCAAATAAACTTCTAGAAGAAAATAATTAAGTATTATTGGCATCGCTTTTTTCGAGTAACTGCCTACTCGGGGGGGCGGTGGGGTGGAGCGGGGGGTAGCAGGGGGGAACAGGGGGGAGCTCTCTCTCTCTTTCCCCCCCACTCCCCACCGCAACCCCCCGCTCACTTCCGGCGCCCCCCGAATCTTTTCGTGATGCTCGATCGAGTAATTGCTCTAAATGAGCACGTTCGCTCATCTCTAAACAGGGCTATAAAGCAGCAGCAAATGAAAACAAAAAATATTCAAAGGAGAATAACACTAGGAACTACTGGTGTGCAGGTATAAATTAATAGCATGGCTGAATATAACTTGTCACTCGAAGTGCACTCCTTAAAGGGGTTGTCCCGCGCCGAAACGGGTTTTTTTTTTTTTTTTAAACCCCCCCCCCGTTCGGCGCGAGACAACCCCGATGCAGGGGTTAAAAAAACAACCCCCACAGCGCTTACCTGAATCCCGGCGGTCCGGCGTCTTCATACTCACCTGCTGAAGATGGCCGCCGGGATCCTCTGTCTCCATGGACCGCAGGGCTTCTGTGCGGTCCATTGCCGATTCCAGCCTCCTGATTGGCTGGAATCGGCACGTGACGGGGCGGAGCTACACGGAGCTACACGGAGCCCCATAGAGAAGAGGAGAAGACCCGGACTGCGCAAGCGCGGCTAATTTGGCCATCGGAGGGCGAAAATTAGTCGGCACCATGGAGACGAGGACGCCAGCAACGGAGCAGGTAAGTATAAAACTTTTTATAACTTCTGTATGGCTCATAATTAATGCACAATGTACATTACAAAGTGCATTATTATGGCCATACAGAAGTGTATAGACCCACTTGCTGCCTCGGGACAACCCCTTTAAAACAAAAGGCCCAGCCACGGAGTGTGAGGTAGACTTAATACCCCTTTGGGGTGCCAACTGAAACAAAGCAATCAGTAGAGACGCATTACAGCATCCAAATCCGCAGCAACCTCCATGTTTCATAGAGAGGCATCTTCCACAGTAAAAGGAAGAAATTAAGAAGAAGGAGAAGGACAGCAATATGAAGAGAGTTGGTGTAGAGTTTCTCTGTGATAAGTGCACAGCCCCTAAGGCTTGGTTCACACTACATTCAAGGTTTCTGTTTTGGTGGAGAAGTTTTTAAACGGATCCCAACAAGTCCTGATGGGTCCTATAGACTTATGAGTCCTATTTAATGTGCTGGAATCCATTTGTGGGTGTTACGCACAGTCACATCTATTTTGGCTGGCACTTACTTTGGTTTTCCACTGAGGATTTAGATTAAGTCCATGGATACATGGTGGTATTCTGAATCTTTTATAATGTGTTGGAACCCATTTGCGAGTGTTACGCACAGTCAGTATTCATCTTTGGCTGGCACTCAGTTTGGTTTTCCATTGCTGATTCAGAGTAAATCCATAGACCCAAGGTATTCTATAGATGGGCGATGCTAAGTCAGCACTAATTCTGGCTCGTAATCAGATCACCCACCATAGGTAGAGTCTTTGACATAATATTGGAACCCATTTGTGAGCGTTATACCTAGTTAGTATTCTTTGGGCTGCCACTCACTTTGGGTCTCCATGGAGGATAAGAGAGGGTCCATAGATATATGGTGGTACTTTGCGAGGTGGGTCATGCTTTGTCATTCCTCAGTCTGACTAGCAGCTGGATTACCCACCATAGGTATCCACCAAGAATCTAGAGAAATCTAGTAGAGTGGCCCTTGCAAGATACAATATCTGATATCTCTATGGTCATAGTTAATTTTCTTATATCTTTTCACCTTAATTGATTTTCACTTGGGATGGTACCCCTGACGCGACACCATTTCGGGTGATTGTTTATTTTGAGTTTCCATTCTATATGACAGCAAGAAAACCTTTGCAGATGGAATAAAACTAAACCCCAGTGTGAGACAGATCCAAGTGATCAGTGACAGATTCAATTTACTTATAATGGGATCTGTTTTGTTTTTTGTCATTTTTAAGGTAAGAGTATAATGCATGCCACACTTTCATGCAGTTAAAAGTGATAGAAATCCTAGCAGAACCCTCAATGAAGGCATTAAAGGGGTTGTCCCGCGAAAGCAAGTGGGTCTATACACTTCTGTATGGCCATATTAATGCACTTTGTAATGTACATTGTGCATTAATTATGAGCCATGCAGACGTTATCAGAAGTTTTTCACTTACCTGCTCCGTTGCTAGCGTCCTCGTTTCCATGAAGCCGTCTAATTTTCAGCGTCTAATCGCCGGATTAGACGCGCTTGCGCAGTCCGGTCTTCTTGTTCTCTGAATGGGGCCGCTCGTGCCGGAGACCGGCTCCTGGTAGCTCCGCCCCGTCACGTGCCGATTCCAGCCAATCAGGAGGCTGGAATCGGCAATGGACCGCACAGAAGCCCTGCGGTCCACCGAGGGAGAAGGTCCCGGCGGCCATCTTCAGCAGGTAAGTAAGAAGTCACCGGAGCGCGGGGATTCAGGTAAGCGCTGTGCGGTGTTCTTTTTTAACCCCTGCATCGGGTTTGTCTCGCGCCGAACGGGGGGCTGTTGAAAAAAAAACCACCCGTTTCGGCGCGGGACAACCCCTTTAAGTGCATATGTTAACACAGGCTTTTGTGCTCTATTACGTGTATCAGGACCTTGTTACACCTGAGAATTGGGTGCCTCTTGGTGACATGTTCTAAACTAGCACAAGCCTTCATAGTGTCTTCTGAATCTACATCTAATTTAAAATGATCCAGACAAAGCCCTTAAACTTTATGGCTCAATGACAGTAGGTTTAAGTTGTGTTCTTGCTTCTGGAATGCCACCCACGATCAACTGTTATTGCTGCAAACACCTTCAGAATTCTTGGCTTGAGATAAGGCACAGGTAATGTTACATTACATGGCACCAAATGAAATGAATGAACACCATTATACATTGGTGGGATCTGTCAGCATTATAGATGAGCGAGTATACTCACTAAAGGCAATTGCTCGAGCGAGCATTGCCTTTAGCGAGTATCTCCCCCGCTCGAGACGGAAGGTTCGGGTGCCGGCAGCGGGCAGAGAGCTGTGGGGGAGAGCGGGGCGGAACGGAGGGGAGATCTCTCTCTCCCTCTCCCCCCCCCCCCCCCCCCGCTCCCTCCAGCTGACAGCCGCTACTCACCGCTCCCCCGCGCCGGCACCAGAACCTTCTGTCTTGAGAGGGGGAGATACTCGCTAAAGGCAATGCTCGCTCGAGCAATTGCCTTTAGCGAGTATACTCGCTCATCTCTAGTCAGCATTCATTGGGTTCTGCTTGAAATTCATATGTCATATCTGTCGTGGCTCCATTAAATGATTTTCCCGATTACTGGACAACATCCCTTCAATAGTGCTCAATGTAGTGAAAGAAAAAAATGATCTGTACTAAACCCTCTTCTGCCACCGAAATCCAGCGCGGTTGTCCCACTGTGGTCCCGCTGTCTGTTGTGACAGTTGACAGTAACAGAAATCAGGTGATCAGTAACCAGACAACTCCTTTAGGAACAGAGCCTTAGTCTACGGAAAAAGGCTTCTGAATGATGCGGATGGTTAACCAGTTTATAGTGGCTCTGGCTAGTCGAATGGACTAGCACTAGAGATAAGCGAGCACGCTCGGTTAAGGCAATTACTTGAGTGAGCATCGCTATTTTCGAGTAACTGCATACTCTTCCAAAAAAATTTGGGGGGGCGGCGGGGGGCAGCATGGTGAGCCGGGGGGGGGGGGGGGGAGAGTGAGAGAGATCGCTTCCCCCCGCCGCCCCCCGAATTTTCTTGGACGAGTACGCAGTTACTCGAAAATAGCGATGCTTGCTCAAGTAATTACCTTAACCGAGCGTGCTTGCTCATCTCTAACTAGCACCTTTCTATGATGTCCACATGACTACTCCAAGTTTTATACAAGGAGTTGCAGATTCATGTACATACATGTAAATTATTTCCGGTTGTTCCATACATCATGTGATCTTTCAGTTTATTTTCACTTTTATCATAACACTGTGCAAAACCAGCACACAATTACAAAATGTGAAAGGGCATGAGGTGCACTATCATTTGTAATGAATTAATGGGCTGCAGTGCCCTCACTTGCCCTCTTCTTTACATAAACATGGTGACAATCCTCAATACAGAAAAAAATCCTTGAGTTTTGACCGTTCCATGGAAAGTATTACTTCTTGACATTCCTTCTGAAGCTAAAGTGATACTGCTAAGTAGATTTGCAGTGTTGAATCTGGATGTCTTTCAACTCTTTTGTGAATTCTGCTTCACACATTTTCCTGCAGTGCATCTATAAAATAAGTGAACATCTGGATTATATATATATATGGCCCACTGAGGAAATTGGTAAGATATGCTATAAGCCTGGGATGTTGAATAATAAGTATTTATGAACCACAGGTTTGACCACATGATTCAAATCAGATGAAGTAAATATTGATTTGGAACATAGAAGTGTCTGCACCTATTTATGATGTCAATGAGCACAGGTGTCAGGAGACATTAGTAGAGAGACGATTATGTCAACGTGTGTACAGAATATCTGGGATTCTAATGTCGAGGATGTGGATAGATGAGGAGGTTTTAACAGTTAAATGTGGTCCTCTTATTTTACGATTAGGGACTAGATTTTACGACTAGGGGCTAGATTTTAGGGAGGTCAAATTGGACAATTGCCCTGGATCCTCCTTCAAACAACTGGACATCATTAGCCCACAATATACTACATTACTAGGTGTAAAGGCAGACTGCACCCAGGGGTGTAGGTAGCTATAGCCACACCCAGGCACATGTGACTGACGGGGCTCAATGGCCCCTGTGTGCTCCCTTCAACTCTATGGGACTTTGAGAAATAGTCAAGCAAGGTACTCGGCTGCTCTTTGGTACTCTCATAGAGCTGAATGGAGTGGCTCCTGCTTACTACGGGGGGGGGGGGGGGGGGGGGGGAGGGGGGGACCATAGGTGATGAATGTTAATTCTGAGAATAACCCTTTAAATCTCGATTTCCGCAGAGTAGTAGCTAGATTCTGTAGTGGATTGCTCATGCATGCCTGTATTATGGTTATGCTAAATGTTTCTTTTGAAGTAAAAAATGGGACTACGCTCCTTGATATGTATAAGACTACCCAATCAAAGCAGTTGTTCAAGCTAAAGTGTTCTGTATGTTCAAATAATCAGTATTTTTATTGAAATATTCTATTTAATTTAATATATGGAGTGTTAAACAAAGCCATGAGCTTTCTTGAACTACTGGCATCATTCCACACAGGATGTGAGTGCCAATGCCAGGAGAACAAGCAGTGATGCTGCAGTTTCTCATTAGCTGCAGTGGTCCCCTGATTTCCTGTGACATCATCTGTCACAGTAATCACTGGGATGACAGCAGGGCTGTAGTGCTGGATCCCAGCGGCCACGAAGGGGTAAGTATAGTTCACTTTATTATTTTAATACAAGGGATCCTATTGAAGGGGGGCTGCCCAGTAACAAAATATCTTCACGACACCACTAATGAGAAGTCAAATCTATGCGCATAAGAACCCAACCATCCAGGTGAACACCATGTTGCCTTCATGTCAGTAGCAAACAAAGCTTTTAACCATACACACAAACAACAAGCAGTTACATAAAATAGACCCATGCATAGTTGGGTAATTCTGCTGACATATATACATATAAACTAGCATATATATTATATATATAAGGTGTGTTCAAAAGGTATCCAACCTTTATTCACAAAAAATATTGCATATATATATATATATAGTGCTAGTTTATATGTATATAAACTAGTAGACTAGTAGAAAGCCTGTCCTGGGACGCTGACTGTAATCTATATGTCTATAAATTTCCATGCTCAGGAGAACAATTCAGTGAAATGGGGAATATAGTTATAATGTAAAGGAGTCAGCTATTTTGGATACAGGAAATACCCAGGACAAACCAACATGTAGGTCCCTTCATTATCTCATTCTCTCTGCTTGTGCAGCTCGTCGCCCCACTTCACTATTAAATATTTGGGTACGCACCATGAATTCACAGGACTTTAGTTTTGAATTTGTTAAATAAAGATTTTGCTACTTTGTGAAACCTTCGTCATGGAACCTCAGCAGATGACTGATGAAAAAAATGTATAGTTTACAATGTAGATTTGTTGTTTGATTCAGAGGGAGTTATCTCCACATCACTTGTGTGCAAGGCATGAAGAGTGTTGTAGATGCTATGGTGATGATGAGCGAATGTGAGGCATTGCGTATAGTTATGTAATGTAACAGTATCTATCTATCTATCTCATATCTATCTATCTATCTATCTATTTATCTATCTATCTTTCTCATATCTATCTATCTATCTATCTATCTATCTATCTATCTATCTATCTATCTCCATAGATGTATATTTACATTGGAAAGCACTTAATACTGTGGAGAGAGATTTTCCAATGTATTGCGTCGGCGGCTGTGGTTTTTTGGGAGGGTCTAAGTACAAGAGATGTCTCACTATTGTAAACTTCAGGTAACCTCACCATGATTGTCCAGTTTAAAGAGGATCTGTTACCACTCCTGACATGTATTCTTTATAAAAAATAACGTATTGTGGCATTCTTCCTGGAAACATATCAATAAATTAACAACGGGGGGGGTTACCATTCCAACATGCCCTTTGTCTCTATAAAGTCTGACACATTGAACATAATGAAAGTATGTAAAGACACGCCCTTTTGACAAGGGTAATGTTAAAACCCAGCCATCAATTTAGACTAGGTCTCCATAGTGGCTTTGGCCATGACCTGTCACAAGGCCGGAGAACACAGTATAACCCTGTGATATTGGAAACAAATGGCAGTGAATGTGGTGGTCAGATTGAAACTGGCTGACGACTGCAGGAAATTCAGCGAGATCTGCTGCAATCGTTGGGTCGCAGTCATTACAACTTGGAAGCCACAACGCAACTGCATCACTGCATAGTTTGTAATGCCACAGGGATGCACTACAATCTTTGGGTGCATGACATGTCCCTGCCAAAGTCTCCAAGTAGCCCCAGCCTTATTCAAACATTTCCAAGTGGAATAAAAAAGGAATGATACAATGCAAAAGATGGAAGAGAAAATGCTCAAGAACCGTTGTCTTATGTGGAGTGCAATGTTCAAATGAACCTGATATATCCGAAGTGCCAAGCCCTGACTGGACCATTTTTCATATCTTGAAACAAATTTCATCCCTTGACATTCCTTTAATGGGATACTTCTGTAGAATCGCCCATGAGTCATTGACACTCTATTTGATGCCTTATTTCTTGGGAATCAGTAGTACACAGCATGCATATATTATTGGGGCTGGTATTGATGTAGTGTTTATGAGATGTCTACTGAATTGATTAAGGCTTCTTCATTTGTACTTAATTTTAAAATTTAATATAAAATTGCAGAAGTCCTTGAGACAAAATAATTTATAAAATGTGATTTAATGCTTTGGAATGAAGAAAAAAATACATAACATTGGAATGTGAAATATGTCATTGTGATGGGCGTCAATGGCAAATTGTAAGTAATGATTCATGGTCCTACAGGAGTTTTACAAGCTTAAGAAAAGAGGGAAACATCGCTTCTTTAATTAGGTTTCATCATGCAAAATCAATTTAGAATTCTTAGCTATAATACATATGTCTTGTGAGAACATGCATAATAGTTCCCTGCCCTGCAGTCTATCTATAAAGTCATACTGTAGTAATAGTCCTGCCAAAGGAATTACTGTGAAGCTTGTAATGATCTGTCTGTAGAAACACTGGCATTGCTTGATGTGAATATAATATATTGGGCTTTAAGATTCCTGGATTTTGATTGCTATTGGCAAATGTGAAAAATCTTGGATTCAACTTAGAAGAGAGATTTCTAAAAAATCTCTCACTTCTATGTAAAATTAGCAGTCCACAAAATAAGTATAACATGGAAGACGAAAAAATAATTTTCCGTAGGTTTGATTATATTATGCATGCTTGGCTTCATTCTTTGCTTAGTAATTTCTTATGCAGGGACTAGTCATAATGCAATTGCCCTAGTGCAATAATCAATAGAATGTGGTCAGCAGCACTCACCAAACCCGATGTAATCGGTAGGAAATATCGGACATAAAGATGGGTGCACACCTTGAGAAACTGAATGCCAAGTTCCAAACATGATCCCAATTATTGCATGTGAAGGCAGCACTCCAGACAGCAGAATGATATAGTCAACAGACTTTTATTTCAGCTCCTGGTATGAGCTCAGCAGCTGCTGGGCTCATGCAATTGCCCTTGGATGAAGACCTAGGATGAAGTGAAAGGAACCTGTCACCTGAGAAATCTTTCTCATTCTGCCACCATAGTGTTAAACACTATGACACAAGCAGAGCATATATGCTTTTACCCTAAAAAAGCTTTTTTGCAGAAATTCTTACTTTGAAACTAGTGCACCCAGTTCACAAATCATCCGCCTCAAGTCAAAGAAGCAGCTCCGGTAGCCCTCTGAGTCAGCATGTTACTGCCATAACCTGGCCTCTCTACCCCTTCACCACCTTCCCCTGTGTATGCTTATCAGTGCTAGTAGCTCTGGAATCTCATGAAGGTACTGGGAGACCACTAGTAGAGAGGATTGTTTGATCATCTGACAAGCACGAGCAGCTCCAACTAGATTGCTGACCGCCATCTATAGACAGGTGGCACCATCGATACACCCCTGTGTCTGTTAGAACCATTTCCAGGCACTTGGCTGAAGGACATTTGGTCCCACATTACGTACATTGCCTTTGACACCTACCATCACCGCTGTCTGCAGGAGGGTTGTGAACGATTAAACTGTATTGCTATGGAGTGGAACGGGATTGTCTTCAGCCACGAATTTAGGTTAAGTTTGCGCACTTACAAAGGCCGTGTTAATGTCTGGAGACCTAGAGGTGAGCCCCTCACTTCTGCCTTTGCTGTGGAGTGGCACTGTGTCCCCACTGCTGGTGTGATGGTTTAGAGGGCCATCGCATTCAACAGTCAGTCACTCCCTAGTGGTGATACGAGAGACAATGACAGCTCAGCGATATATTCAGGACATCCTGCAGCTACATATGTTCCCATTCATAGCAGGGCTTCCAATAGGCATTTTTCAGTGGGATAATGCTCAGCCACACACAGGAATGCCTCTATAACATTGCCAAACATCCGTGGCCTGCCTGGTCGCCAGATTTATCACCAATAGAACATATATGGGACCATCTGGGATGCCAACTTCGACAGCCTATGAGTTTGCATGATCTAGAGGCTCAGTTACAGTAAAAGTGGAACGATATCCAGCAGGATACCATATAGAACCTGTATGCCTCCATGTCCGCCTATATCTCATCCAAGCCAGTAAAAAAACAAAAAATTAACCAGCGCTCCGGTGTTTATTTACTGGCTTGTCTTCTATCCCGTGGTGTGTTTTTTCATCGCTGGGAGTAACCAAGATGCTCTCGTCAAGATGTCTTTTGTGACTGGTGCGAGGAATCATTACCTTCACTGTGGATCGACATGCCATCTCGGATTTTGACGCACGGGCACCCTACACACGGGCCCGGCGTCACGGGGTGAGTGACCTCCTCTATACGATTTTTTTTTTTTATAGTTTCTTCTCTTATTATTATATACTTCTTGTATATTTTGGCAACCATTTCCTATCCATTTCTTGGAGCGCCACCCATCATATATCTCTTTTATATCTCATCCAAGCTAGAGGCGGCTCAACAAGGTACTAGAGCCCCCCTTCAAGTTTTTTGCAATAAATCATCCTTTTCCCCTCACATTGTAATCACATATCAACATTACAATCACAATGAAGAAGAGAAAAGCAGCACTCCAGGGGATAAAATCAAATTGGTATCTTTATTATGCCCATGAACAACGTTTCGACCCTGCTCCAAAGGGTCTTTGTCAAGTTCATGGGCATAATAAAGATACCAATTTGATTTTATCCCCTGGAGTGCTGCTTTTCTCTTCTTCATTGCATTGACATACTTCTGATCCAGGGATCCAGGATCGTGACGAGCGTGCACCACCTATGCGATGATATCCTTCCTTATAATCTAAGGTGAAGCGTGTGCTGTGACTAACCGACCATTTGTGATTAACATTACAATCACACATACAAAGTTTCATTTGAATTCCTTCTAGGTGCTTGACTTTTTTGACAATGAGTGTACTTAACAATTCAAACAAATATGAAATGAAAAGGTAACTCAGTGCAAATGAATCCCTGTATTATGTTGGGGGTATTTGTGTAGCCACTTTAAACCATGCTTTTAGTGAAGACAAAGTGTCAAATGAAATTCACAAATAGCATTTATAGTATTTCACATACTGTAAATTGGGTGTATATTCTCTACAGTTGAATCTGGTAGGGTTAAAGGGTTTGTCTGGTTTGGACAATCCCTTTTTGGAAATTATAGTGTGTCAACGATCTACTGTAATCTGCAGGTTAAGTGTTCAATTTCCCTACAGCGCCACCACAGGAGAAATGAAGAAGTACACAGTTCCCATTGAAAACAACATGTCAGGTTCTCCAGCGTGAGAGCTGCTCTTTGTAGCTACTTTCCACTTTAACTAATAGATAAGCATCCTGAATGAAAGACCCCTCTATTAAATACAAGATGGTAATTGATAAAGGGATTTCTTAACCAGTCAACCACTTTAAGGTTAAAGAAAGATTACACTGGTGGGAGTCTGGGCTGTAATGGTGTCTGGGTCTCATTGCTCAGATATTCACTCATATTATCTTGTGACATGTTTCTCTGTATCACTTTATTGTGCAGAAGTTTTTGTTCTATAACTTAATCCATGCTATTCTCTCTGCTGCCCACACATGGGAACAGAATCAAGGCAAGATGTATAATAAAAAGTTACTTCCAATGTTACTCAATAGTAAATGTTGCACTTTGACAAAACTGTATAGACCTGCAGTAGCATACCTACAGTATTAAGCGCTGCGGAATAAGTTGGCGCTATACAAATAAAGATTATTATTATTATTATTCCCAGAAGTGTGAAAAACCCCAATATTTCATACAGGAAATCACTAAGTCAATGTGTGAAAAAGAGACTGCTCGGGTTACTGGTTCACAAAATTTCAAGCCTTGTCACTAGAGATGAGCAAGCACCCAAATGCTCGGGTCCACGTTATTCGAGTTGAGCTTTTCATAAAATTTGAGAGCTCTACTCAAGTAACGAACCCCATTGACTACAATGGGAGACTCAAGCATTTTTGTATGTGGGACGCCGGGTCCCGAGCTTTCTTTTTTCTTCGTTCCTCTCTCTCTCTCTCTCTCTCTTTCTCTCTCTCCTCTGTCAGACAAAAAATTGCCAATGTCGCGTGCTGTGTAGCAGCAGGGAGGGGCCAAAACAGGCACGTCACAGCGGGGAGGAGCCAAAAACTGGGGCGTGGTCGAACATGGCTTGATGCTTGATCGAGTAACGAGCACCATCGAGTACGTTCGCTCAACTCTACTTGTCACCCTTTTTAGCTGGATAGAAAAGTGCAGTATACAATATTTTTCTATCCAGGTAAAAATACTGGCAGAAACCTATTGAAACATATACTAAAGAAGTCCCCATTTAACACATTAAAACCTAAGGTTCTGTCCAGGTTTCCATCTGGCATAAAATACAAGAACTCGAGACAGAGAGGGATGGAGGATAGTGAATCAGGTGTTAAGAGAGCCTTAGATTACACAGGTTTTGGTTGTAACCATGGAGACACATAGTTCTGAATAGGAGCTGCCTACATAATACGGAAGAATACTTTTAATCAAGACTATTTGCACAGTTGCTTCATTTTTTTTATTTAAGATGCACTGAAGAGATACAAAAAATGTTGTAAATCTGTATATACTGTACCCTTTAAGAAAGTACAGTACATCTTACCCAGAAGACAAGTGTAAGATATAATCTGTGTAACAATTACTGACATATTCTTTTTGGACTATTTGTCTTTGGAAATGTCATTTGGAGTTTTAGAAAGAAAAGTTGTGAACTTACAGGAACACTTTTGTAGAGAACAAATAATGCCATTTAAAAGAGTCAACTTATGGAATTTAAAAAATGCTTGCCAGCAAGAAAGGACAAGGATTTGGTAGCTTTCCCGATAGAACATTTTGTTATGACACTGCAAGTATTGGCTGTGTTGGGTCTTAGAAAGAAGCTTTGTCTGTTTCCATAGTATATGCCAATTAGAACAATTAGACTCTCATCTAGATATTCTATGCTGCGGTTGGTCAGAAATGTTATAGTCCAGACTTGATGAAAGGGTCATATTTGGATTTGAGAATGTAGTGTGTTAGAGACATAACACTTTATCCATGTGTTTATATATAATTTTTATTTTTTTACAGAAAAATTACTTAGATATACTTTTGTTATGTAGGTTCAAGTCTAGCTAGTTCTTCCAGGCTAGATAGAAATTACTTGTTTGAGTATGCAGGGCCAAGACCATGAGAAAAGCTTAGTAGACCATTGTCTGAGCACCACTGAAGGGGGTCAGGTGGAATTTATCAATCAAAAAAAGTGCTCAGCCCTTAAACAAGTATTTCCAGAATTATGCTTTATCACCTATCCACAGACCTTCCCTCGATCCTGAAAATAAAGGTAACGTGTTCTCATAGCCTTCTCACTGCAATCCCTGTAGTGAGAAGAAGCTTGATTGCAGCCATGGATGAGCATGCATGATGCCACTCCATTAATTTTCACGGTGACTGATGGAAATAGCCAAGTGCTTGAACCTTACTAACTGCAGAAGTGTAATTGGAAATGAATGGAGAGACAACATGTATGCTTGGCCACTGCTGCATTCAAGCTTCTCCTCACTGGGAGTGCAGTGAGAAGGAGAGAGGGTCACAGGATCCCTGTTCTCAGGATTAGTCAGGGTCTCAGGAATGAAATTTCTCTTCAATACATTCCAAAGGGAACCCCTTAGTGACAAAGCCTGTTTGCGCCTTAGTGACGGAGCCAAATTTTAGAAATCTGACATGCGTCGTTCAACGTAGCATAACTCCGTAAAGGCTTTACATATCCAAGTGATTCTAACATTGTTTTTTCGCCACATGTTGTACTTCATTTTGGTTGTAAAAAGAGACTGATATAATTTGTGTATATTTATTAAAAGTACCAATATTGGAAAAATTTTGAAAACATTGTCATTTTTTCAAATTTTCAACTGTAATATCTCAAATATGTCCAAACATACTGTACAAATTTTTGATAAGATATATATTTCCATCTGTTTACTTTATTCTGAATGCACACTTGAAAAACTCTTGTGTTTTTTTTAACCATTTAGAGGACGTACAAATTTAACATTACTTTTCAGCATTTTGAGGAACACTTTGTTTTCCTGCACCAAGCCAAGTTTGCAAAGGCTCATGAGTGTCAGAATAATATATACCCCCCCAAATGACCCCATTTTAAAAACTACACCCCTTAATGTGTCCACTGAGGGGTGTTATGAGTATTTAGACCCTACCAGTTTTTTTCAGGAATTAATTCAATTTAGAGGAGAAAAAAATAAAATTTCATAGTTTTGCAAATATGTCATTTTAAAGACATATTTTTTTCCTATATTGCCCATGAAAATGAGGATTTACACCCCAAAATGGATACCCCCGTTTCTCCCGTGTTCAGAAATATACCCACTGTGGCCCTAATCTTATGTGTGGATGCACAACGGGGCCCAAAATGAAAGGAGTAGTCGGTGTCTTTCAGAACATAAATTTTCCTTGAAGGCGTTTTAGGCCCGGTAGCACTTTTGTAGAGCTCTTGAGCGGCCAAAACCAAAGAGAACCCCCACAAGTGACACCATTTTGAAAACTAGACCCCTTAACGAATTTATCTAGGGGTGTACTGCATATTTTGACCCCACAGTTTTTGAATGAATTCAAGCAAAGCAAAAGGAAAAAAATGTGATTTTCGTTTTTTTGGCAATTCTGTCGTTTTAAAAACTGCTTTTTTGGTACAGCACACATATGAATGAAGACTTGCACCCCAAAATGGATACACCTGTTTGTCCCGTGTTCAGAGACATACCCACTGTGGCCCTAATCTTATGTGTGGATGCACAACGGGGCCCAAAATGAAAGAAGTAGTCGGTGGCTTTCAGAACAGAAATTTAGCATGAAGGTGATTTAGGCCCCATTGCCCACTTGTAGAGCCCTTGAGCGGCCAAAACGACAGAGAACCCCAACAAATGACCCCATTTCGAAAATTAGACCCCTTAACGAATTTATCTAGGGGTGTACTGTGTATTTTTACCCTACAATTTTTGAATAAATCTAAGCAAAGCAGTAGGAAAAAAATTACAATTTTCATTTTTTGGGCATTTGTATCAATTTAAAAACAGGTTTTTTTGTACAGCACACATAGAAATGAAGACTTTCACCCCAAAATGGATACCCCTGTTTGTCCCGTGTTCAGAACCATACCCCTTGTGGCCCTAATCTACTTAAAGGACACATGGCTAGGCCTATAATGGAAGGAGCACCCGTTGGATTTCAGGGTACAACGGAATAAATTCCAGGCCCCATTGCCCACTTATAAAGCCATTGAGCATCTAAAACGATAAAGAACCCCCTCAAATGACCCCATTTTAAAAACTAGACCCCTTCATGAATTCATCTAGCGGTGTACTGCATATTTTTACCCCACAGTTTTTGAATAAATCTAAGCAAAGCAGAAGGAAAAAATTACGTTTTTCATTTTTTTTGGCAATTTTGTCAATTTAAAAACAGTTTTTTTTGTACAGTTTACATAGGAATGAAGACCTTCACCCCAAAATGGATACCCCCATTTGTCCCATGTTTAAAAACATACCCATTGTGGCCCTAATCTACTTATAGGACACATGGTTAGGCCTGTAATGCAGGGAACCCCGTTGGATTTCAGGGCAGAACTAAATAAATTCAAGGCCCCATTGTTCATTTGTACGGAATAAAAATTGACTCCCTAAAAATCCCCCGCCCCTCCCCCACACACTCCGCGCCCTTTTCGGCGTTCCCCAAATCTTAGATAAAAGTAATAATGTGAACTGTGTGGTATTTCCGAAGACAGGGGTAATTACGGAGGCTGGTTGGGATGGGTACATGGGGCAATAAAACCGTGTATCCCCCCCTCCTCTCACGCTTTTTGGGGGTCATTTCTTGACCTCAGTGGCAGGGATGGGGTGTAAAAAGTGGCGCTCTGTGAGTCTCCGTAAGCTTGATAAGGTGCGGCGGTCTCGCACAGAAGACGCTTAGCAAGCTGCTCCTGGAGCTGCAGGAAGGCGAGCGTTCCCGGGGCTTCTTGTAAAATACGTATTACAGGTAGCGGTCTGAATAACGCTGGGCTCACACGGCCGTAGGTGGAATCCGCTTGCGGAGGCCCGCAGCGGATCCCAGCTGTGAGCCCGGCTGTGTCCCTGTGTACGGCCGCCTATTGTACTGCGCATAACTGCCTACTCACACGGGCAGTCATGCGCAGTACTTTTTTTTAATTTGTATTTCCCGCACCGTCACTTAGCGATGACATGGGTACCCGCAGCCCGTATACAATGTAGTTGCGTCTGGGCAGCGGGTATATCCGCGGTCATAGAGCGAGTGGATACGGCCGAGTGGATTACGCAATTCCGACCTGCTAATGTGAGCAGAATTGTGTAATCCAATGCGATTGATCTGCGTATTACTGCGGATCAGACGCATGCGGAATCCGTAATTCCTATCCGGTCATGTGAGACCAGCCTAAGGTAGATCGCTACCTTTTTATCACGTCACCGGGGACCGCTCAATGAGGCCACCCGTCACTGCTCCAGGCTCTCGGCGACCGTTGGTCGCTGGGAGCAAGGAGATTTTAAATTTCCTGTGCTCCCCAACTCCTGTGCATGTGTTCGCTGTTTTGCCGGCGGTCGCATGTGCAGAATCCGGGTAAGTTCACGAAGGAAGATCGCGTCGGGGTGTAAATACGGAGGCCTCCGGTAAAAAGTTTCATCTACTCTCACCGATCGCATCGGTGAGGGGAGATGAAGCTTCACCTTTTTTCTACTTTTACGTGATCGCCATTATCCATTGGATAACGGCGAACACGTGACGAGGAACTGCTCACCGCGGCCCCCGTGACATCTCCAGGCTCTCGGCTAAGTTTTGTAGCCAGGAGCAGGGAGATTTTAAATTATCCTGGCAATCCACGGCTTTTGCGCATGCGTCCGCCATTTTGGCGACGGGCGCATGCGCAGAAGCTGGAGTAAGGTCCGCGGATAAATCCGCGGGCCTTAGGTACGTCATTTCATCCTCCCTCACGAATATCGGGACATCGGGGGGGACTTAGGTGAGTATTTTCACCTCCCCTCATGGATCCGATCCATGAGGGGAGGTGAAACTGACTTTTTTAAAAACTTTTTCGCGATGGATTGCGGCGATCGCGTGCCTGGGGACCGCTCACCGCGGTCTCCGGTAACACCTCCTGGTTCCCGGCTACCTTCAGGAGTCGGGAGCCAGGAGATTTCAAATTTGCCTGGGGCTCCCGGGCTTCTGCGCATGCGCCTAACGTCATCGTCTGGCGCGCATGCGCAGAAGACCGCCGGCGGGTCCGGGAGGACCCGATCTCCGGGGGACACCGCCGACAAGCCAGGTAAGAATTTTCAGCTGCTCTGATGGATCCGATCCATCAGGGCAGCTGAATAGCTAACTTTTTAGGCACTTTTCTTTACTTTTTTGCGATCGTCGCTATCCATTGGATACCGCCGGTCGCAATACCGGGGGGGGGGGGGGGGACTGCCCGCATCCTGGGATGACAGCTACCTGCGGGCACCGACAGCATGGAGCTGTCACGTCCTCAGGCAAGTGGGCATCAATCCAAAGAGGATGCATAAAACTACGTCCTCTAGGATTAAAGCCCACTTACTGAGGACGTAGTTTCCCGATGGGGCAGTCGTTAAGGGGTTAACGGAAGGTTTGATGTATTTGATATAATTAAATTTATGGAACACTTACTAAATTGAAAAGCGCCAATTTCTCCCTCACCTCCCTCCACAGAGTGATGATCGGTCCTGTGTGAAAGTAAAGGGGTGAGTATCGTTGGGATGGCTGTCAAGCGCTTGTGCGTCCGACAGTAGTTCCATGTACAAGGGCCCTAAGTAGTTAGATTGACCAGATTGTACAGAAGAACTGATTTATTTTACATAGAGTGTATCCACAAATACAAGAATTTGTTTAACACCCTTTAATTTGTGATAAAAGATCTGGAAATTTGAGAGACTCACTAGGAAGAGCAGATTTGGGTAGTGAGTTGAGTGTGCCACATCAGTTGTTTCTGGCCACATGAATAAAACATTTCCATGTTTGCACTTCAACGAATGTTCAAATGTGATTACAGGAGATTGATTTTTCTATCCATATACAGGACAATTAGGGGTTATCTTACCTGGGATTCTGCAAATGTCATTTATTTGATTAAGTATCCTTGTGAACTACTCTACATAGAAGAAACTATGCAACATATTAGAAATAGGATTAGTAAATACAAATCAACCATACGATGTGGGAAAACCAATTCCCTATCATTTTAGGGAGAAGAAACACGCAATAGCACAGTTGAAATATCAGGTAATAGAGCAGGTTCAGTAGGCAAGGCGGGGTGGAAATATCCAAACTTTATTAATGCGGTGTGAAGCATACTGGATGCCCATTTTACAAACTATAGAACCACGGAGTTGAGTAGAGAGGCTGAGATTTCAGAATTGTTATAGTATTTTTTCCTTTTTTTTTTAGGTGAATCAACTCCATTAAGTGGGATTTGTGGTTCCTGTTTGTTATATCCCCCGTAATTATGTCATAAGGGAAAGACAGTGTGTGATAGGGGATTGTTTGTAATGTTGCCAAGACATCTCTGATCCTTGTTATCATATAAAGACTTGAATAGTCTGTTTAATTCAGATATGAATGTCTTTTTGTATGACATTTAAGTAAGGCCGTATGGGCCGACACGCATCCTAAATGTTGATGTGCTACATTCTGACAAGATGTGATCAAGAAATTTGATTGAGCCAATCAGTGGGTGCCAAGATTCTTTGGACGTTAAAGGTGCTTTTAGATGGAACGATTATCGTTTAAAAAACTGTTCAAACTAGCGAAAGTGAACGACAATCATCTGGCCTAAATGCGAGCCAATGACTGAACGATGAACTATAATTGTTCACTTTTCATTTGTGGTTCCTTTTACGCAGGCATAAAAACTATTGCTGGCTCATTCACTAGTCGTTTGGTGTAAACAGCACTCGTTCAGTACTTCATTCACTTATACAGCAAATGTGAAAGACTGAACGATTCTGAATGATTCTTGGGTGAACAAGCCAACGATGCATTTGCCTGTCTAATCAGGCTGCACGACAGTGAAAGAATGTTACTCGCTCATTCGCTTCAACCTATAAATCGACTCGTCCAAAAGGAACCTAAAGTTGGGCTGTGGACGGAGAAATTCAGAGTGTCAGGAGCAGTATGTGACAGTGTCAGACAAAAATATCATAGACTTGGATAGCAATTTTGTCCTCTTACAATCAACAAGCTATTTCAGTTTTATGACCCGAAGTGGGCAAACATTTCAAAAGTTTGGCTTAGCCGGTTCATCGAATTTCCTCAAAAGGTTTGGTTTGAATTAATTTGAACTGAAGGCTCAGAAACGTCCTAAAACAAGTACGGAACATAGTGGTGGTGTTTCAATAGATGTAGCTCAGTGGTTAGCACTGCAAGGCAACAGTGCCAACCACAGAGCCACCATGACCTGGTTCAGATTTTTTGAACTTCAGCAGAAATTAACCACCTGAGGTTCAGATTCTCATTGAACCAAATTTTTAGCAAAGTACGACCTGAGTTAGGATTCTACAGATTTGGTTTACTTATCTCTATTCATGAACATTCTCTCTATTTCGTGCCACATGAAAGTTTAAATCTTTGTTCCAACTGTCTCAGATGCAAATTAATCTGCCTGCTAAACGTATTCACTTTTTTGAACTTATTTACCCACTATATATACTTAACCATCCCTAGATTTGTGGATCATCTTTTGTACCAGAACCATGGGTGGCCACAAATTAATTATCTAATTGATGCAGTTCCTTATTTTGCACAAAAAAATGGAGATCTGACCTTTCATTATCCATTAACCCTTTCCAATCCAATTTGTATCTTGGTTTTCCTAGAGGGCTTACTCTTTTTCTGCCGTTATACAGCGGTGCTATATGCTGGCTAAAGCCAGTACTGCATGAGGTGACACGCTAGATAGGCTCCGACAGCGCAGAAGCTGGCAATATACAGTAAGAGAACCCCGACACATGTCTTTCAACATTGGAGCTCTACAGCCTTAAATCATAATGTATTTACAGGTCAGACAGTGAAGTGGACAGGGTTAAGGCTTCAGCTTTTTTTGATAGCTCTAAACTGCCTGCATCATCAGCGTTTGGCCTGAGTGCTAAGATTTTTGAATCACCTAGGTAGGAGAAGGTCAAACTGTGTGAGACTATCCAGTTGAAAACAACATGTCTAAGGAAATAAATGCTCTGTTTTAGCACATGGTGCGTTAAGAGTGTGATATATATCTGTTCTTTATATTGTACATGGACTGTGTAATGTTATAATCTTCCCAGTTCTAAAATAGGATCTCATCGTGTAACATTTTTGTGGTTTCTATAGTATTCTGCTATTACTGTAATTAAAGAAACCACAGAATAATTGCCTGAAAATTAAAGGGCATGGTGACCAGTGCAGTGTTTCTCATTGTTCCTTTCAGTGTTTGAAACGTGCTTTGGAATCATGACAGTGTGCTTCTACGAATCTGCTATTAATCTGATCGAACTCTGTAATGGAAATAAAATATGTTACTAAGGGATGAAGCCTTTTATTTGATTCTTCATAGCTCAGTTTTTCCCTTGTATGTTCAATTGTGAAGTTTCTTTTCACATTTTATGCCGAAACACAATTATTATTTTACATTTATCAATATGACAATAAAAACACTTTTCAGCAATTTTACTATTTTATCACACACCATGCTGGCTTTTTATGTGTGCTAGCTGAAAGTGATCTTTGTGGTTTTTCATGACATAAAGGGATTTAATTTTTTACTTTTCATTTTTCACCGTCATCCCAATTAAAGGAAGGTTGTCCAACTTCTAAGATTGATGATTTATGCTACTCACTTCAATGGGACTCAGCCTGCAGTACCACACTGTGCCATTTGCCATTGTATGGAGCTGTCTGCTTCTGGCAAAAAAAAAACAGCTCTGTATATTAGAATACATTACCCAATAATCAGCTGAATGGCAAGGGACCTAGATGGCAGATAGGTCGTCAATATTAGAAGTGGGAAAACCCCTTTAAAGGACAAGGCACAGGGCATTCACATTATGAGTATGTTCTACAACTAGAGTGCCTCTTGATAATCCTACGAGTTCGGCTTTATTCACATTACCCATGTTGGGTTCTGTAAGTGTTGCTGCCAAACTTTCCAATATTTTTGCCAGCAAGAATAGCACAGCCTGCAGAACAAATTTTGCCATTAAAGACACTGGAATCCCAACAGATTCCATTAGAATTAATGGCGCCTGCAAACAATGTTTGAAAAAAAGATCTGTCACTTTGGTCCTGGATCCATGATAAATAGAAGCCATGACACTAGTGTAACAAGCAGCTCTTATGTTATTCCCGAGTTCTTGTAATCACATGATTAGTCACATGATCACTGGGATTCAGGCAGATTGTAGCACTACTGCATGCTGAATATCATGCATTTTTGAGTAAGCAGAAAAAGTTAACAGCCTCTACTTTATAGACAGTGCTAAAGACTTACAGGCAAGCCTCCCTTAAAGGGATTTGGTCACCAGGTGCAAGACGTTTGACTTGGAGCTGAACTTCGAGTCATGGAGGTGGAGTGTGTCTACTTCTTCAGGCCTGCATCATACAGATTGACAGCTTTCTCCCCTTTTGTGTATAGGGAGAGAGCTGTGACTCTGCATGATGCGGACAGAGAGAGGCCGACATGGCCTACCTCTGTGACTCGGAGCTCAGCTCCAAGCCAGACTTCATGAACCTGGTGACAAATTCCCCTTAAAGAAGAAGTTGCTCTGTGATCTCACAAAGACGCTACTGCTGTTGTTACAAGATGTACTAATGGTAATACATAAAAAACTGTATTTATTTTTATAACTGTAACACCAACTGCTAAATGGCAGATACCAGACTCATAGTCCACTGTATCTAGCTGCATAATAAGATATTATAAATACAGAGTCCCATGTGGTACAGAGTGCTAAGGTAGCAGAAATGCAGTTCTCCCTTACAACCTGAAGGTTGCAAGTTCAATCTCTGCCTGATTCAGGTAGCCGGTTCAAGGTTGACTCAGCCTTCCATCCTTCTGAGGTTGGTAAAAGGAGTGCCCAGCTTGGTGGGGGGTAATAAATAAATAACCTGAAAGTGCTGTGGAATAAGTTGGCGCTGTACAAATAACAAGATTTATTTTTATTTTATTAGTAGAATGTATCCATAATATGGAGGTTGTAGAATCCTATACGCTACTCCCATACTATACCGTGACGTATCTAGGATTTTACATGTTTTCTTTTCTTCTGGACTCCTTGAGAATCTACAAGGATAAAACTGTGGTAAGTCCCATCACATGCCCTATTAGGCTATGTTCACACAGCATTTAGTGTATATATAAAGGTTATATCTACCTTCGCAATAATTGCTTTTTATCATTTCGATATATATTGAAAATCAAAATAAAAGCAACTTTGCAAATAGTCTTGATAAAATATTTCCTATTGACTTGTCTGCAGCTCTTATGCAGACCTATGTGTCTCCATTGACTGCAAGCAAACCCTGTGTAGTGGATCCTACGAATGGAAGGATGCCTCCATAGAGCCATCTATTAATAGGAAGCATCCCTGGAAGTCAATGTCTGACCCTTTAACAAGACTTATAACAATGACTGGGAATATAAACCAAAGCCATCAGTTCCCTATGTCTAGCTAACATACATTTGGCAGGTTAGCAGAATTGCAAGATCAAACAACTCATTTGTTGCCTTTATCATGAAGACACATTGGTCTGCATCGGAGCTGCATACAGAAATGATTAGGAAACATTTTAGCAAGACCATTTGCAAAGTTGAGTAATTTTCATGTAAGCTTTATTGGTACAATAAAAAATGTAGACAATTCGGCAGCGGGTTGTTTTACATGGCTCCAAGGAGAAGCTTCCCTTTACATGGTCATTAAAACCCCATAAACATGTACATTTTAATCAAAGTCATATATGAAGATTGTTAGCTGCACTCATTCAAAACACACAGACTGACCAAAATTACATTTCGTAATGTTCAAAGAGACCCCTGTGCGATCCATTGTGGTTCAATAGCTGTTCCGGGCTTTGGTTCACCTTTGAGTTAATGTAGATTTCTACAGATCTTCCAGCATGAATGAAGTTCTATGTCCGTTTTGTGAATGGCTTCCAAATGTAAAGCAGATGTATTGTAATCAGGAATGCGATCGGCTATTTACAACACCGCATATAACAATCAGGTATGGCTTATTATTATTCCCCAGACGGCCTATTTAATACAACATCTGTCTTCATAAAAACGATTACCTTGCTTTTCTTATTATTTTTCATAAGAGGTAAGCACGTGTGTTTTCATGAACCTTCATAAAACATAGGAACATGTGCACATGGCCTTACCAGTAATGTAATATACTGTTTTTTCAGAAATCCCTTGATACTGGAAGTTTACATATTGACTAGAGACACAGCACCAAATTCAAAGCCAACCTATCCATACATTCTGCTGCAGCTAAAGAGAATCATTGCTGTAGGCACAGCGCCACTAATGTCCATGGGCCGTGTCCCACAGTGTAGCTCACCTCCATTAAAGTGAATTGGATTGAGCTGCAGTAACTCACAGAGCCTACTGATAAACTGGGGGAGGTTTCCGAAAGAAAGCAGCCATGTTTTTCTAATTTCATATAACCCATAAATTATTACAAAATAACCAATTTTCATTAGAAGTTGCCGGGTCATTGAAGGTACAAGTTGCAATCAAAATGATTCAGCCCCCAATGCAAATTAGGTTTATTTGCCAAATGTAGAAACTTTCAGCTGTTTGTAAAAAGCTAAACAATACCAATTTAAATAGCTCAACAAAACTAATATAACAAGAGGTTTCTGCAAATTCAACAGGAAATTCCACTTTTAATGGATACTACAGTCTCAGAATTATTCAACCTCTTCACGACAAGTGTTTTTAGTACTTAGTAAGGCACCTTTTGCTGTTATGACCCACTGCAAACATGATGCATAACCAGACTGCAGCTTCTGACAGCATTCCTGAGAATCTTAGCCCATAGCTCATGGGCAATGGCCTCCAGTTCACTAACATTCTTGGGTTTGTGTGCTGCAACCACCTTCTTCAAACCCCACCAAAGATTTTCTATGAGGTTTAAATCAGGCATCGGCTATGGCCACTCCAGAATCCTCCAGTTCTTCTGAAACCAAGCATAGGTGGGCTTTGAGTTAGGCTTGGGGTCATTGTCTTGTTGGAAGGTCCAGTGACATCCAAGCGCCAACTTTCTCACAGAAGGCATGATGTTTTCTGCCAGAGTTTTCTGATACTTGACTGAATCTATGTTGCCTTCACACATTGCAGGTTTCCAGCATCAGAGGAAGTAAAGCAGCCCCAGAGCATCACCGAGCCACCACCATGCTTCACTGAAGGCAGGAGGCTTTTTCTCAGCATATGCTTTATTCTTCCTCCTCCAAACATACCACTGATCCATAACTGTGAAAACAGAAGTTCAGTCATCAGATTCATCTTTATCAGATCCAGTGTTCCAGTTGAAGACACCACTACATCAATACCAAATCATTGTCTACTTGTGTGGTGATATTATGTTTTGTTTGCCCTTAGTACATTTTGTGGCAATTTGGTCTGTTTTCTCTCCTGAATTTAATTGTTATTATTATTATTGTTGTATTACCTCTACCTTTTTATTAATGTTTTGGAATTGGGATGTTAAGTTGACATCTCTGTGTAGGACAGGTTTGAGCCTATGTTGAGAGAATTTATGGATTCTAATATGGTTCTATGACTTTTCAACTTGTTTTATCGTTTTTAATTAAATATATGCCCAGATTTTATCCACCTTAACATTGTGTCATATCTTTATCTTAATTTCTTATTTATTAAATGGTATTTTTCTAATGTATTATGGCAAGTTCTGCTAAGCCTCCTTCCCCTTTTTTGCCCACCGTCAACTGGCATATCTACTTTCAGCAAAACACCTTAAGCATCTAAAACAGATTGGTCTCTGGGACATCCTGATTATCAGGTAATGTGTTCTTAGAAATCAGACTGTTAGACATGATTCAGCTGTCTAGTTTGGCAGCAAGATTGGCACTGTGACTGGAAGAAGGGAAAAAGCAGCTTGGTGTTGTCAATGCATGCCATTCTCCCTTTACAATATCGGTTATATGGCAGAGTCGCATGTTGGAGGATGTATGGTGACACACAGAGTCCCTGTTGCCCTCTACTGTTGAGTCATAGGGAATCCATATGCTGATGTAAAGTGTTCTCTTAGGGCCTTAGTGAAATTTGTTAAAAAGTACTTAGGTGGAAAACCCCTTAAACTCCCTTTTCTCACTGATTAACCTGAGCTCGGCTCTTTCAAAAAGAAAAGGACATTACAGTTTTGAATGAACAGAGCTTGTTATACTTCAAGCGGTTGTAGCTCCAGTTCTGTCACTGCCACTGACACACTTTCAGTCCCATTTTAAATAAAAGATTCTTGGCACCAACAGAACCAAAGCTATATCTGTTTGAAGTTTTGGTCAGGAATACTGAATTTACAGCTGTCATGTGAGTCTGTGTACAGAGCAGAGGAGGGGGGCAGCAGGGGCAAGTAGGCAGCAGAGAACGATCTGGAGTTGTCTTGCCTGTCCCTTAGTCTAGGGGAGGGGTGACATAGACTTTTGTTCATGTTATCACTCCCTCCTTAGCAATCCAAGCGAATATTTGCTCTCTGATTGCCATAAATGGGGGTCTTTTTAGCCAGAAAAAAAGTGAGATGAGCACTTGCTCATCCAACCACTTTTTTATACCATGTAAGTCTGCAGATGCTTCAATCATCGCTAACTGTAGCATCTAAGTGTTTTTAAAGAAAAATAAAATTTAAAAAGTTTTTTTTTCTTACATAACACTTTAAATATAAAAAATAGAAATAACAAAAAAGGCACATAATTGCTATTGCCCCATATGTAATAACCCACATCAATAGATGATCGTTGAGGACCCGTCACTAAGATCCACACCAATCAGCTGATTCTTGGGACCGCAGTCGGTCAGCACAGGAAGCTGAAAGTGCTGACCTCAACTCAGTGGCCTGTGTTGGTACTGCACGCACAACTCCCATTTAATTGGATGAGAGCTGTGCCTGCAGTACCAACCCGGACCGCTGTGCTGTCAGTCTTTAAAAGAAAACATTTTAGAAGACTCAGAATATACCCTTTAAGGCTAAAATTAGTTATGTCACCAAAGGGTTAAAAATGGACTAAGGTGACTGAATTCTGTGGTTAAGGAGCTACATTCTTAGCCATTTGTTGCGTACACATTGAAACAATTTATTTTTTTAAAACATACCCTTCTGTTATAATATTGGGATTGGCTGCACCTTGCCGTAATCCCTTCCACACGTTACTAACATACACCATATCAATGTCGACTTGTGTGATCATATTAGGTTTTGCATTAGTTGTGAACCTTGTTCAATTTTGTGATGTTTTGTTCATCATCCTGCATTCAGACTGCGATATTTGCTTACTAGAACCTTTCACACGGGACCTCATAGGCCGCATGATTCACCGCAAGCAGCGGTAAATTCTGCAACAAAATCCGCAGGCTCTGAATAGAGCACTATCACGTCTTCTCGCGAGCGTAACCACTCTCCTTTAGGCTGGGTTCACACAGGGCGGATTTGCCACGCGGCATTTGGCCGCGGCCAATCCGCCCGCGGCCGCTAATCTCGGGATTAGCTAGCCATGTGGACGAGATTTCTCAGAAATCTCGTCCACACGGGATGGCCAATCCGCTGTGGTAAGTCCGGCTGAAACCGCGGCTGCGGTTTCAGAAGATGCAGCATGTCTATTTACTTTTTTTTTATTTATTTTCGTCGCGGCCGCGCTCTCCTCTATGGAGCGCCGGCCGCAACGGAAAAGCAAGCGGCCGGGCCGCTTCAAAGCCGCCGCGGTTCTCCCACGGCGGTTCTCCCGCCGGAAATCTCGCGGTTTTTGCTGCGGCCAAACCGCGAGATTTCCGACGGGAATACGCCCCGTGTGAACCCAGCCTTACTGTACTTTTATGCACTGCCCGGCTATGTTTGAACAGGTGGGGCAGCCTACTGAGTAGGTGGGCCACCTACTTAATAGGCTGGCCATTTGAATTACTCCCTGGTGTTATCAATTAACACTGTGAAATTGTGCCATTCAGTGTGTCATTTCATGTGGGACAAGTACGCATTTGCACGCCCCGTAGACACAATACAATAGAACATGTCAGGTATTTTTTCGCTCGACAGAAATGCGGACGCAAAAAGCTCCACATGAGGGAGCCCACTGAAATCAATGGGTTCTTCTGGATGTGGCTTGCGCGAGCAATTGTGCGCGCATAAAACCGTATGCAAAATCTCCCGTGTTGAGGAGCCTTGATTTGAAAATAGCATAAAACCTGTCTGCAATGCTGCATCAAAATCCGTCGTCAGACCTGCAGATTTTGATGTGGAATTCCCCAGCTGCGGATTTAGCTGCATCCTGCGGTGTAATTCCGTAAAAATCTGAGGATTTCTACTAATAAACTTAATTTATGGAATACCTGATAAGATTTCCCAGTTCAAATAAAGAAGCATGGAAGTGTTCTTCATGTCCCGACTGATCTCACATGAATGTTTGTTCCTGGTAGATAGAACTAGTAGTAAAAAGTCTGTAGATTTCAGTGCCCATTGTCGTGAAGAGAGAGCACTGTTGGGCGGATGGCCTCGGGTAGCAAAATACTCAGATTCAGAATGACTTTATATATTTTTTTTATAGTTCAAAGTCATACTGAGATGAAAAGGAAGCGTTTCCTCTAAACTAGATGTCATTTATGGACTTGAAGGAATTTGATACACATGTTTCTGAAGCACGCAGCACGATACGAGGCCTTGTCATGACACCTAACATTATGCCATTTGGATTTACTGTTTTCCTTTCTAGAATTTTTGAATAACAGACCCTATTATAAGTCAGTGGGATCTGTTAGAATCTGCTGGGATCCATTCTGAAATGGATCCGGGGATCAGTTGTGGCAGTAGTGTGAATAGAGCCAAAAGGGTAGCTACTGGAGTTCTGTTTCATAAACTGCAACCCCAAAAAACAGATAGAGGAACAGGGCAAGGTCTAACGTCACCCAGCCAATTCATCATGTCTAATGTCAAGTACCAAGCTTTAGGCGTCTTCAAATGAGCGTCTACACAAATACCCTGGCCACAGCACAGCATATTTGTGTATGAATGAGGTTTGGAGAGGGCTATAATCAGGCTTTTGCACGAGGTACAGTATTTTTTGCGCTCACAGGGCCAGTTCACACATGCGTGACATACGCTTTCCGTGGAATTGAATAGCTATTAAAGGCTAATAAGGACCAGCTGTCTTCTTTTTCATGCATTTTGCGCAGTGTCCCATTACTTTCTCTTGTGTATTACATTTACGGGACTTTTGCTTCACAAAACACAGAAAGGTAGAACAGGTCCTTATTAGAGATGAGCGAACGTACTCGGATAAGCACTACTCGTCCGAGTAATGTGCTTTATCCGAGTACCTCCCCGCTCGTGCTGAAAGATTCGGGACGCGCTGCGGAGCGGGGAGCTGCAGGGGAGAGCGGGGAGGAACGGAGGGGAGATCTTTCTCTCCTTCTCTCCCGACTCACCTGTCAGCAGCGGAGCGCCCCGAATCTTTCAAGACGAGTACAGCGGTACTCGGATAAAGCACATTACTCGGACGAGTAGTGCTTATCCGAGTACGTTCGCTCATCTCTAGTCCTTATTTTTTGTGCATGCATGAAATGCGAGTGCCAAAATCAATTGAAATCAATGGGTTATATTCTCTGTGTTTAGCGTGCACAGATTTTGCATTCAGAAAAACGTGCGCAAACACGGCTGTATGAAGGAGCCTTTAGCCCCATTAAATGACAATAGGTCTAATTCTTTTGCACATATGGTGGTCACCTCTGGTTTCTGCTGCCAAGATACATGTTGGATTTAATGCTGATGTGTGAACATAGCCTAATACACGGAAAATCCAAGCACAGCCTTCTACCAATAGTTGGTACAGAGACCTGGTGCCACATAAGAAGACAACAGTATTATGAAAGGTAACTTGTTGGGGGCCTTGTTAGAAGTTTTTACATTAGGGCAGAGGACATCCAAGTTAGATCTGATGTCTTAAAGGGGTTCTTCACACACATACTATTGATGACCTATCCTCAGAATAGGTTAACAATGGTTCAGATCAGGCTGCCGCTGTCAGTGTCACAATACTCAAGGGTCGGAGTAGAAACAGGATCGGCGCTGTAATTGCAGGTGTAGCTCTTATTAAAATCAATGATAGCTATTCCTGCAGTTACCAGCGCTGGCCACTACACAGGGGTCTTAGTCATCTGCTTCTACTCCAAACCCCTGTGAAGAGTCACCACTTTGTAGATAAGTGTATTGGATCTGCAAAGTATATATAAATGTACTAGTACAAACCTCGTCTCAAGACGGCGACTGCAACCTATAGATCAAAGTGCTAATGACCACTTGTCCGTGAGTAAGTTGTGTGTGAGTGCTTCACATGATCCGCCCCCTGATCACATGACAGTGACGTCATCACAGGTCCTAAAGCATATATAAAATACAAACCCTGACAGCAGCCATGTGCTCACAGGACCTGTAATGATGAAAGTAATCACCAAACATGTGACAGCAGCGCCACAAAAAAAATCCCACCTGGGAGAGCAAAAATATATATTTGTTGCACACTCTATAGATGGATTCGGACCTCAAGATCCATAAATGCACAGTCCCAATAGGATAGAAAGTATAGAGCAGCAACAGAGGTGCAGACAAGAGGATGAATACTCACATCCAGTTCTTCATATGAAAGTCTTTATTCTAAACACCCAGCCCACTGCATAACCTGCAACGTTTCAACTGCATCCAGCAGTCTTTTTCAAGCATGCTCACATTGCGCCACCAGAAACACTGGAACTACAAATAATACTAATAACTAGCATACTGTATATCCATGATCAGAAAAATGATGCAGTGGAATTAGGAATAATAGTTAGAATGTAAAGGCGTCTCGTATTTCCAATACGCAAAATACCCTGGACAAATCAACATGGAGACTCTTTTGCATGTCGTCCCACTGGCCTACTTTTGTAGATATTAGTGGAATTTTCAAAAGCCTCCACATGTTTTTTATTCTTAGTACATCTGACTAAAATATTTCCCAGTAAACGACATTCCAATGACATTTGTTATTTATAGTCGGCCATGGAAAGTTATCTTGGCACCGCACTCTTTTGAAAGAGACCCACATCCAGAGCAGAATAGGTGGTAAAATTCAGGAACGCCATTTTATTTTGCAGCAAATAATAGTTAGAAAGGCACACACATGCATTAACAACCAAATTCCCAGCAGTCTGGCTACTAACCCACATAGGGTTCTCTTCTATCTGACACAGTGGCCTATCTCTACTACATTTCACAGCAATATCCAACAGCGTACCCAACCAGGGCTTCAGTCTAGGGGCATCCTTCCCTGTCAGACTTGTGGTTATACCACAACCTGGTTTGCAACAGACCTCAGGCTTTCAGCCTCCTCACAGCTTCTTTCCCAGGGAGTAGCTCCAGCAGCAGCAGCAGCTCTGTGGCTTGGTCCCCAGAGTTTTTATCTCCTGCAGACCCACTCATACAGCTGTCCCAGCTGATTAGCACACAGGATGCCTGTTTTACAGCCCTCTGCAGGCCACTCTGCCTTGCCACAATCCAGTCCCTTTGATAAAGGCCATATCACAAGACCTAATGCAGCGTCCAAGGAGCCAGCCTCAGTCTAGGAGACAGCGGGGTAGAGTTTGAGCCTTGTCATGGGGCTCTACCATCTCCCACCCAGAGGGTAACCAGGGATATGTCCAAGGGGCTGAGCGCAGGCTATTAAATGGGGTAACCCAGCAGTGGTTTGCCTTAAGTTCTTTTGTCACGTGTGACGCCACCGTTACATCCTCTGTGGTGAATTCTAGATGATGTAATAAAGAGTCCACACACGCAGAAATGACTTTTTAAAAGGCAGAACCAGGAATGGTCGGTAAAGCTGTTTACTTGTTGCATAACTCAGAAACAGTCCAACACAATTTTTACACCCACCAGTAAGACACTGGAGCTGGAGGACACATGGTGTGACAGGGAGGAAACACAGGAGGAAAGAGGGACTTCCACAGGCCAAGTTATCTGGGGATCTCTGTTCCCGCACACCATTCAACTAACACTCGCCAACTCTCTACTGGTACACACTCACGGAGCAGGAACATACACAGAGCGCTGCACGATGGAGACTCGAAAACCTTGCAGTTTCTCTCTTTCGTTCCTTAATTTTCTGGCTTGGGAAGAAGGAACCCAAGACATGCCATACTCTCAGCTTCTTCCATCTTCCCTGCATACAGACTAAAAATGTCCATCTGTGCTTGGTCACATCTTAAAACTAAGTGTTTTGATTTATTCCTAATAGAAAATCATTTGTTAAAAAAATTCTACATTGAATCTTACGGGAAGAATTGCTGCCATACTTGTCTTTTACCAGTTAGACACTGCAGCCACCAATGTTCGGCATAAAATCTGAATGTTACTCGCTACCAAGAAATGTGTGACAAACTGTACTACAATATATATATTAGGATGGATTATAAGTCGATAACCATATTTACTAGATAATGATTTATATCCATCTGGCTGACATGGTAACCAATTTTGTGATGTCACCGCTTTGAGCTCTCAAGGTCCTTGAGTACCAAGATTCATCCATCACTTTCTGCTCAGCAGGTGATTTGGTTGGTTGGATCTCGCAATTGACTGTGTTTATTTTTGATAAAAACTATTATACAATAAATTTATTAGAATTATTTTTGGATAAAAAGGTTCTGGCTGGAGAGATACATCCTGAAGACAGCCACTGATATCTCTTTGGAGTACATTTTGATGAAGCTGAAAGGCCTCATAAATAACTAAGAATATAGAGATAAAGTGAAGAGGCACAAAGAAAAGTATCAGAGAAAGAAGAGAGAATTTGTGGATGTTCTCAGTGAGGTGGCCGGCATGGACAGAAGGGTGCAAGCAACTCTTCATGCATTATTTAATTGACGAAATTATCATCATCATGACCAGCATCCACCAATGTAAGGAAAACATCTTGTTCACATGCCATAAACAAGACTGGCGCAAATCCTATTGATTCTCATTTCACTATTTTGTTAGGCCAAAATCACCACAATTACCATCGCCTGACAAACACACCTCCACCTATCAGCAAGCATGTCACATGCCACCTACTCTTTAAAGACACAATGTTTGACATCAGGCACCAGTTGTCTCCATTTGAGAGAAAGCACAATGTCACAATATCCTCCAAGACTGGTTGGAAGCACGGACATAGCTGATGTGCTGAACATACAGTTATATTGTGAGTTACCAGAAATGGTAAAATGTCAGATTATCCAGGCAAAAAGACAAATATTTTTTTCAGCCTTGTAATGGTCAACTGTTTTGACCAGACCGTACCATGTAGTGGATTATTTTTCAGCTAAATCCTCATCTGGACTATATCTGGATTTTACAAGGATTTCACGGTTTTACGTGTTTGTTTTAAATAAATTGCTTATAAATTCACATACATCTTTCCGTGTCATTTCTATTGTTGTGATTATTTCCAGCAAAAGAGAAACCATGTAATCTTGTAGATATGATACCTTTTAATGGCTAACAAAAATACATGATGTAATAATAGTGAGCTTGCAAACCAACGCAGGGTTCTTCTTCAGGCTTAATGGATTGGATCTGAAGAAGATTACTTGGTTTCTCTTGCTGGGAACAATCACATTTTGCTCTACTGGCTAACACGGTACCAGATCTTTGTTTTCATTATTCTATTGTTGTCTCATATTACAGAGCTACAATGAAAACTGTTCATATTGTGGTTCTAAAATTTGTCCAATTGTATTATTTTTGTTATCCTGGTACTGCAGTTGTCCTACGTAATTCAGATATCAGACATTTATGGCATATCTACAGGAGCCACAGGATATGCCATACATTTCTGTTAGAGCCAGGTCCTACCCCTCCAGAATTGGTTCCCCCTGACATTGTCCTTGCTAACCTCCTGTCTGAGGTAACCCAAGATCGCAGAAACAGCTGAACTGGCTGTTTTATGTTGTTTCCATGTTCTGCGTTGTATATGTAATTCCCATAGAAGTGAATAAGAGTTGCCTAAACTGCATTGCCCAGCGAGCTACGCTCTTTCCAATCATGTGTTATGGAGACAGAATAGCTTGTTTTACCAGAATAAACTTTTATTAACTATGCCTAGGACAGGTGATAAAAGTGTGCTCGGTGGAGGTCTCGCACTGAGACCCCCACTGATCACGTGAATGGGGAACCCGTGTCCCCCTCTTCTCATTACTGCGGGGTTGTTTCATCCACCAGTAGTGATATCAGATTGATTGGATTAGAGGCTAATCATGTGAAGCTTCTGCTGCATTCATTTCAATGGGACTGATGGAAATAGCCAAGCACTTGTACTCGCTCAGCTACCTTCAGCAGTCACATTGAAAACTAGTGGAGCTGCACTGTGCATATGCAACTACCGCTCTATTCAATCGCTTCCTCACTGTGGCGGATGCAGTAAGCCTGCAGTGAGGAAAAGAGGGGAATGCAAGACCCCTTATTTCGGGATTAGTCGGGGGCTTAGTGGTGAGACCCGCACCAATCACATATTTATCATCTGTCCTAGGAAGAGTAGATAAAAGTTGATTCTGGTATAAGCCCTTTAACTCTGATTCACTATCATGGGAGTTACAGAAAGAAGGTTGAATATCCAGTTTGGCTATTTACGTTATTGCAGCTACTGGTGTCTGTGGCAAGCAGTTGGGTATACTCATCAGAACCATGTTAGGCCAAGATGGGAATACACCTTTAACACCTGTACATATGCCATAACAGGCTCTCATAGAGAGGTGCCCTCTGCTCAGAACCCCGTTTATGAGCCAGAACAGAGAGTAGCTAACAAGCAGTGACTCTAACTTTGGCCGCCCAAAGAAACTCATGCATCACATGGTAGGCCAGTTGTTTGAATGGCCACATTTAAAACTACTCAATAATAATAAATCTTTATTTGTATAGCGTCAACTTATTCCGTAGCGCTTTTGAAGCAGGGAGCACAAACAATATGGACAAATACATGTGGTATACAGTTGATTGGGAACAAACGGGGTGGCGGTAAGGCAGAATGGGGCAGGGTATGAGGCATGGGGCAGGGTATGAGGCAAGGGAAAGCACAGACAGTAAAATAATTACAAATAGTATAAAGTTATTATGGAACAAGTGGGTGATAAGGATGTACGGCGGCAGAGGATGTGTATGATAGGCAGAGTGGAAGGTTTGAGGAGCCATAGGGGATATTATGGAGGATGGGGGATTGGATCAGGAGAGTTGGTATGCCTCCCTGAAGAGGTGCGTTTTTAAGGCGCGTCTGAAGTTCCGTGCATCGGGAATTGTCCGGATGTTTTGAGGTAGTGAGTTCCAGAGGAAGTCCAAGAGGCGAGCATGTGAGATTCGTATTAGAGGGGTGTTTAGTCTGAGTGTGTTAGCAGAACAGATATATGGGTGATATATGGACAGAAGAAAAGCGATGTATAGTGGTGCGGCGCCATGGAGAGCTTTGTGGATGAGGATGATGAATTTGAATTCAGTTCTGTAGTGCATGGGCAGCCAATGCAATGACAGGCATAGTGCGGAGGCATCTGAGAAACCTATTGTATTGTCAGTAGTTGCCTTACTAACTGATATCTCCGCTACCCAAATTTCAATCACATGAAATTCTTTATTGTTCTCATCATTGCACTGTAGTGGAGTTGCACACTTGCTGCCACAGCATTCGGAGACCCTGTGATCAGCCTAGTCTTGGGGGTTATTCTAAGAGAAAGAGATTATTTAAAGCACTACCATAGAATCAGAACTCTATTGGGACACTGTCTGTGTTCTTTTCTCTAAGAATTTAGAGAGGACATAAAAAGGATAAGATGTTATCAGGGAGAGCTGAACAGTACGAGAACAGAAACCGGAAAGACTCAAAATTAATGCTGGAAAACTTGATTTTTTTACTACTAGTATCAGCGTTGCAAACTAAAACACCTCATTTAATACTTCTGCAGAGTCTTGATGTAAGGTTCCATAGCCACTAGCATAATAGTTTGAAATGTAAAGTGAAATAGTGTTATCCCTTTGCAAAATTATGGTAAGTACATAGATGGGCTTAGACTCTTTTAACACATTTGTATCTACATATTTTTAGTTTAGGATAAAAAGCTTGATTTTTCCTTTTTATTAGTTTTGGAAACTTGTCTTTTCCGCAAACTGCATATTACATTTCTACAGGGTAGTTGATATTGTAAATATTAGATTGGTAGGGATCCAACTGCTGGGACACCCACTGATTACTAGACTCCAGTTCTTCACTCCCCCAACTACACAGCAAGTTGGAGTCGAATGATGCAATATGCATTGCCACTTCATTCAAATGTTGTGAGAGTGGTTGAAAAAGTTGACGATGGGAATATCTTTGCCTTGTGCTAAAGCACTACAGAATGCCATGTTTGAATGCTGCTGCATATTTTTGAACCTACAACTTTTAAACATATATGTACATTACCCTAAATATTTTTACTTTAAGGACTCCTGTTTATACTAGTCTTGTTAACTTATTAAGCACCATCAATTGGAAAAATGTGTCTTTGACTAGGGTTGCTCATCATGATCAGCCAGGTAATAAAATTGAGCCAATTTTTGCTAAATTGGATGGGATCATCCCGATGCGATTTTTAGCCGTAATCACAAACGTATTGTCTCTTTGCTCTGAGTAGAAGGGAGAGGGGTGTTGGCCTAGCACTGTCGCCTAGCAGTCCGTGAGTTCTAGGTTTGAATCTGACCTTGACGGGAATTTGAGCCTGAGGTCCTGCCACTGGGCTGCCACTGCCTCCGCTACTGTTGTTCAAGGAGGCCAAATTAGATAACCTGATTTTTAGTCCTAAGGACAAGTGGTTTTTTTTTAAATCTCCCTCTTTCTGTGTTAAAAATAAAGCTTGTATGTACAAGTTGTAACACTATAGTCTATATGTTATCACAGGTATATCTGGTACAGCACCGGGACATATTATAAGAAAACCAATAGTGACATCACATGTGCAGCAGGTATGTTACTATGTTACTTATCTTGTATTCAGTCCTTCACATTGTATGGTATCCATTCAGTCTATAGCATATAGTAGGAGATACCGTACTGTAGTTTTAGTGTCTGCCAAGGGACTGAGTAAACAGTACATGAAAACGGCTGAAACTTGAGCTTTTCACAGGAAACAGGAAAGTGTGCTTTGTTTATACGCAATGTTTACCTAAGTAGAAAAGCCTCAGGCGTCCCAGATCAGTGGCAAAGTGATGTGGTCAAATTATAGTAAATATAATGGGGCTTTTCCTTCTAGTGCTTCCCTCTAATCCAAATTAGTGAATATATAATTATAGTTGGAGCAGCATAGAAGAACTGTATAATGTCTAAGAAAATCAAAGTTCATAGCTTCCTAAAGAATCTGTAAGATACTTAAAAATCCCGATTCCAACTACATTTAAAATGGATAGGAATAAAAATCAGGTTCTCTAATTTGGCCTCCAAAATGTTCCTTGAACAACAGTGGTGGTTGTGGCCCAGTGGCCAGTGCTGCTGCCCTGCAGTGGTGGGGTCCTATGTTCAAATCCCTGTGAAAGTCAGATTCAAACCTAGAATTCCAATACTACAAGACGTCAGTGCTAAGCTAACACATCTGTTCTTTCTGTTCAAAGCAGAGAGCCAATATTTTGGTGATTTAAGCTAAAAATTAGATTGGGATGATCTGAGATCCAATTTAGCAAAAATTGCCCAAATTTGAGCGTGTGGCCAATCATGATGAGCAACACTAGTTAAAATCACAGCTTTAACTGCAGCTCTTAAAACTCTTCATGTCTAAACATCAAGTCCCTCTTTAAGACCGTGTGATTTTTCAGTTAAAGGGGTAGTCTGAGTTTTTTTTTTAATTATTACTCCCCATGATCCTATAGTTGCATCTTCAGGATCCCCACATATCCAGTACTGCACCTCTGTGCTGGGTCTGTAAACAAGCTGCAGAAGCATTCTGTGAATGGGATGACACAGGCTGCTGCAGCCAATGACAGACCTCAGTGCTCGAACACCGAGGTTTGTGATTGGCTGCAGCAGCCTGTGAAGTCTCCTACACAGCCTGACAGCAGCCTGTAAATACAGCATCAGAGGAAAGACTGTAGTTGTGGGGACCCAGAAGAGGAGAGTATAGGATCATTTAGTTTTACCATGGGGAGCAATAATTAAAAAAAATATGAACTCAGATATCCCCTTCAATACTATCTTTACTTATTAATGATATTGTATAGCTTTGTGTGCATTTATGAGCCAACAACCCAAACTTTCAGAGAAGTCACAGCCATTTTACTAAGCCTAAAATGTGTTCAGTGTTATTGTCACTTCCCTCTTATCTTACACCCTCACAAACTTCCCTTGGCAGCGCACACATATAATCATGCTCCAACTTAACTTTCACATACTACAATCTTTTGAAAGAGCCGACCTGGAATTAATTATCCATTATTCTAAGTTGGAGAAGCATCAGTAAACAAATCAAATGTCATCAACTTTGCAGATTTCATTTGAAGTTAAGTAAAAGCTCTCCAAAATATTTGGCTCGGTAACAACTTTTAGAGTAGAAACCTAAATACAGATCTCTTTACTGTGATGTTATCAAATACACTCTGCAATCTTTTATCATTCAGGCTTACCTCATTCTGAAGGGTTACATTTCCTCGGGGATGTATTGAGGAGATCGGTGCTAATGGGTCTTGAGAGGTGAAAATGAAGCACAGCAAGACCCAGTGTTGTCCAGGACTAATTTGCTTCAATGCAAGTTCACAGCCTACATTTAGCATTTACCTCCATGGATAATGTTTAAAAAATGTATCTTTACAAATACATTATATTATATATATATTGTACTTTTTTCAGATAAATGTTAAAACACGGATACTGTAAATACACATATTTACACAAACATTTATACCCAAATACAGTCATACAACATCAAATAATGCAATATTATAATTGAAGTCAGATCGGGGTGGGGGTGGGGCGTGTGGACCTGTCAGCCACAGATTCTAGGCATAGAGAGAACATAGCGATGGCTTCCACTCCTCGGTTTAACAATGTCTGGAATAACTCCAGCCTCTGATCTGCTCAAATTGGGTTTATGGGAGGGCTGGGTCAGCAACAGGCTTTGGCCACGGCGAGTAAACCATAACGTGTGGGGAAAAGACTCATGCTGAGGCTGGCAGCTCAGGCTATAATCAGGAACATTTATTAACGAGTTATGTAACTGTTTTTACCACTTTGACCTTGAAGTCTTAAAAATGTAGAGACTAATTCGATGACTGACCAGTGATCATAAACTGCCAGAGCCTCTGTGCCAACACAGTTCGCCTTACGCCTTATACACATGAGCGTTTTTACGCGGCTATTTAGTCGCGGTAAAACATTGGCCAAAAATCACGCCCATGTGAAGTATTGGATTTCAATGCATTCATTCCCATGAGCAAATTTCGGGCACGTGAAAAAAATCACAACATCAAAATGTCAAATCGACGACCATTTTCGGTCACCGATTTTTCACACTGCGTCAAAAAATAGGTCTTAATTAGAGATAAGCGAGCACCAAAATGCTCGGGTGCTCGTTACTCGAGACGAACTTTTCGCGATGCTCGAGGGTTCGTTTCGAATAACGAACCCCATTGAAGTCAATGGGTGACCCGAGCATTTTTGTATATCGCCGATGCTCGCTAAGGTTTTCGTTTGTGAAAATCTGGGCAATTCAAGAAAGTGATGGGAACGACACAGCAACAGATAGGGCAGGCGAGGGGCTACATGTTGGGCTGCATCTCAAGTTCCCAGGTCCCACTATTAAGCCACAATAGCGGCAAGAGTGGCCCCCCCCCCTCCCAACAACTTTTACTTCTGAAAAGCCCTCATTAGCAATACATACCTTAGCTAAGCACCACACTACCTCCAACAAAGCACAATCACTGCCTGCATGACACTCCGCTGCCACTTCTCCTGGGTAACATGCTGCCCACCCCCCCCCACGACCCAGTGTCCACAGCGCACACCAAACTGTCCCTGCCCAGCCTTCAGCTGCCCTCATGCCACGCCACCCTCATGTCTATTTATAAGTGCGTCTGCCAGAGGAACCGCAGGCACACACTGAAGAGGGTTGGCACGGCTAGGCAGCGACCCTCTTTAAAAGGGGCGGGGCGATAGTCCACAATGCTGTACAGAAGCAATGAGAAATCCAATCCTGTGCCACCTCCATCTGGAGCTGCACACGTGGGCATAGCAATGGGGAACCTATGTGCCACACACTATTCATTCTGTCAAGGTGTCTGCATGCCCCAGTCAAACCGCGGTTTTTTATAAATAGTCACAGGCAGGTACAACTCCGCCATGGGAACTCCGTGTGCACCCACAGCATGGGTGGCTCCCTGGAATCCACCAGCTGTACATAAATGTATCCCATTGCAGTGCCCTGGACAGCAGAGCTAACGTCAGATTAAATGCAGGTGGGCTTCGGCCCACACTGCATGCCCCAACCTGACCGGGGTTTTTAATTCATAGACACAGGCAGGTACAACTCCCTATTGGGAAGTCCCTGTGGACCTACAGCATGGGTGGGTGCCAGGAAGCCACCGGCGGTACATAAATATATCCCATTGCATTGCCCATCACAGCTGAGGTAATGTCATGTTTAATGCAGGTGGGCTTCGGCCCACACTGCATGCCCCAGTCAGACTGGGGTTCTTTAGAAGTGGACACATGCAGTTACAACTCCCTGTGGACCCACAGCATGGGTGGGTGCCAGGAAGCCACCGGCGGTACATAAATATATCCCATTGCATTGCCCATCACAGCTGAGGTAATGTCATGTTTAATGCAGGTGGGCTTCGGCCCACACTGCATGCCCCAGTCAGACTGGGGTTCTTTAGAAGTGGACACATGCAGTTACAACTCCCTGTGGACCCACAGCATGGGTGGGTGCCAGGAACCCACCGGCGGTACATAAATATATCCCATTGCAGTGCCCAACACAGCTGATGTAACGTCAGCTGTAATGCAGGTGGGCTAAAAATTAATTGGATTACACTGTAGGCGAGGGCCCCCAAAAATTGGTGTACCAACAGTACTAATGTACCTGAGAAAAATTGCCCATGCCCAACCAAGAGGGCAGGTGAAACCCATTAATCGCTTTGGTTAATGTGGCTTAATTGGTAACTAGGCCAGGAGGCAGCCCAGTTAAAATAAAAATTGGTTGAGGTGAAAGTTTCAACGCTTTAATGAGCATTGATACGTATAAAAATTGTTTAGAAAAATTATATGACTGAGCCTTGTGGTCCTAAGAAAAATTGCCCGTTCGGCGTGATTATGTGAGGTTTCAGGAGGAGGAGCAGGAGGAGGAGGAGGAATATTATACACAGATTGATGAAGCAAAAAGGTCCCCGTTTTGGATGGTGATAGAGAACGATGCTTCCATCCGCGGGTGCAGCCTACGTATTGTTTAGGTATCGCTGCTGTCCGCTGGTGGAGAAGAGACGTCTGGGGAAATCCAGGCTTTGTTCATCTTGATGAATGTAAGCCTATCGGCACTGTCGGTTGACAGGTGGGTACGCTTATCCGTGATGATTCCCCCAGCCACACTAAACACCCTCTCCGACAAGACGCTAGCCGCAGGACAAGCAAGCACCTCCAGGGCATACAGCGCGAGTTCAGGCCACGTGTCTAGCTTCGACACCCAGTAGTTGTAGGGGGCAGAGGCGTCACCGAGGACGGTCGTGCGATCGGCTACGTACTCCCTCACCATCCTTTTACAGTGCTCCCGCCGACTCAGCCTTGACTGGGGAGCGGTGACACAGTTTTGCTGGGGAGCCATAAAGCTGGCAAAGGCCTTGGAGAATGTTCCCCTGCCTGCGCTGTACATGCTGCCTGATCTCTGCGCCTCCCCTGCTACCTGGCCCTCGGAACTGCGCCTTCTGCCACTAGCGCTGTCGGATGGGAAGTTTACCATCAGTTTGTCCACCAGCGCCCTGTGGTATAGCATCATTCTGGAACCCCTTTCCTCTTCGGGAATGAGAGTGGAAAGGTTCTCCTTATACCGTGGGTCGAGCAGTGTGTACACCCAGTAATCCGTAGTGGCCAGAATGCGTGTCACGCGAGGGTCACGAGAAAGGCATCCTAACATGAAGTCAGCCATGTGTGCCAGGGTACCTGTACGCAACACATGGCTGTCCTCACTCGGAAGATCACTTTCAGGATCCTCCTCCTCTGGCCATACACGCTGAAAGGATGACAGGCAAGCAGCACCTGTACCCTCAGCAGTGGGCTAAGCTGTCTCTTCTCCCTCCTCCTCATGCTCCTCCCCCTCCTCCTCCTCAACGCGCTGAGATATAGACATGAGGGTGCTCTGACTATCCAGCGACATACTGTCTTCCCCCGCCTCCGTTTCCGAGTGCAAAGCGTCTGCCTTTATGCTTTGCAGGTTACTTCTCAAGAGGCATAGCAAAGGAATGATGATGCTAATGATTGCAGCATCCCCGCTCAGCATCTGGGTAGACTCCTCAAAGTTTCCAAGGACCTGGCAGATGGCTGCCAACCAGGACCACTCTTCTGTAAATAATTGAGGAGGCTGACTCCCACTACGCCGCCCATGTTGGAGTTGGTATTCCGCAATAGCTCTACGCTGCTCATAGAGCCTGGCCAACATGTGGAGCGTAGAGTTCCACTGTGTGGGCACGTCGCACAGCAATCGGTGCACTGGCAGATTAAACCGATGTTGCAGGGTCCGCAGGGTGGCAGCGTCCGTCTTGGAGTTGCGGAAATGTGCGCTCACCCGGCGCACCTTTTTTCGAGCAGGTATGACAAGTATGGGTAGCTTTTTTAGAAAGCGCTGAACCACCAAATTAAAGACATGGGCCAGGCATGGCACGTGCGTGAGGCTGCCGAGCTGCAGAGCCGCCACCAGGTTACGGCCGTTGTCACACACGACCATGCCCGGTAGGAGGCTCAGCGGCGCAAGCCAGCGGTCGGTCTGCTCTGTCAGCGGTGTGACCTCGACGCGGTACGTCAGCCTAGAGAAGCAGAGTTGCCTATGCGTTTTGGCCAAAATGCAGTACCAACACCCGCATTTTATTAGTATGCATTAGTATTTTTGTATGTAGTTTGCTAGTTGGTGGGGGAGCCCAAGATGTCAGCCAGTGTGGCCCACCTTGGAGATACAGGGCAACCCGCTGTCATATCAGCCAGGGTTGATATCCTGTATGGTGGGTCACCACCCATCTATGGCTGACATCTTTGGTATCGTTCACATGTGCAGGCTATTAGTATATGCAGTCACTCCTCCCCAATCTGGGCTGGGTTGAGTGGGTGACTGCATGTTAGCCTGCCAGGAACAAGCTGCTCCTCCACACATTATTGTCTGGCCGACTACATATCTTCAGGGCTTAAGGCCATTGCGCCTGCCCTACGGCGATTGTGCCGGTGGCGATTGTGCCTGCCTTATGGCGATCGTGCCTATGGCGACCGTGTCTGCTTTGCAGACCAACAGGTGTTGTATTTTTGGCTTTTTCAGTGAATGCTCTGTCAGACCCTGCAGCAGTTCGTGGGCCGTCTGACTCTTCTCTCCTAAGCTGAGTAGTTTCAGCACGGCCTGCTGACGCTTGCCCACCGCTGTGCTGCCGTGCCGCGCGACACCGACTGCTGGCGACGTGCTGCTGCTGACACATCTTGATTGCGAGACAGAGGTTGCATAGGAGGAGGAGGAGGAGGGTGGTTTAGTGGAGGAAGCATACACCGCCGCAGATACCACCACCGAGCTGCGGTACGCAATTCGGGGGGTGGGTAGGACGTGAGCGGTCCCAGGCTCTGACTCTGTCCCAGCCTCCACTAAATTCACCCAGTGTGCCGTCAGGGAGATATAGTGGCCCTGCCCGCCTGTGCTTGTCCACGTGTCTGTTGTTAAGTGGACCTTGGCAGTAACCGCATTGGTGAGGGCGCGTACAATGTTGCGGGAGACGTGGTCGTGCAGGGCTGGGACGGCACATCGGGAAAAGTAGTGGTGACTGGGAACCGAGTAGCGCGGGGTCGCCGCCGCCATCATGCTTTTGAAAGCCTCCGTTTCCACAAGCCTATACGGCAGCATCTCCAGGCTGATCAATTTGGCAATGTGCACGTTTAACGCTTGAGCGTGCGGGTGCGTGGCGGCGTACTTGCGCTCAAACAGTGGCGCTAGCGACGTCTGGACGCTGCGCTGAGAGACATTGCTGGATGGGGCCGAGGACAGCGGAGGTGAGGGTGTGGGTGCAGGCCAGGAGACAGTAGTGCCTGTGTCCTCAGAGGGGGGTTGGATCTCAGTGGCAGATTGGGGCACAGGGGGAGAGGCTTGTGGGGTGCTTGGCCATCATATGCCTGCGCATGCTGGTGGTGCTGCCTCCCCAGCTGATCTTGGCGCGACAAAGGTTGCACACCACTGTTCGTCGGTCGTCAGGCGTCTCTGTGAAAAACTGCCACACCGTAGAGCACCTTGACCTCTGCAGGGTGGTATGGCGCGAGGGTGCGCTTTGGGAAACAGTTGGTGGATTATTCGGTCTGGCCCTGCCTCTACCCCTGGCCACCGCACTGGCTCGGCCTGTGCCCACACCCTGACTTGGGCCTCTGCGTCCTCGCCAGCGTCCACGTTCTCTAGGCCTACCCCTTAGCATGCTGTATTACCAGCAGTGCAGAAACAGAACGCTGTAATTAAATGTGCCGCTTATTGGCCTGAGGTTGGAGGCTGACTTTGCTTACGGAACGCCAGGAAATAATTTTGCGCAAGCCTGCTGTAACACTTAGCTGGCTGCGTATGAATTTGGAGAACTACTACACCCAGCACAGACCCAGAACACTGAGGACAGTCAGAGGCAGCCCAAATAGATTTTTTTCCCCAAATTTTTTTGCAAAGGCCCACTGCCTATATTCAATCAATAATCAATATGTCTTCTGTCCCTGCCTCACCACTACTGGCCCTGGAGTATGTCAAAGAAATGCAGAGTGTTGCACTGTGAACTGCAATACAGCGGTGATTTCACAGCCCAGACAGAGCCAGGAAATAATTTTGCGCAAGCCTGCTGTAACACTTAGCTGGCTGCGTATGAATTTGGAGAACTACTACACCCAGCACAGACCCAGAACACTGAGGACAGTCACAGGCAGCCCAAATAGATTTTTTTCCCCAAATTTTTTTGCAAAGGCCCACTGCCTATATTCAATCAATAATCAATATGTCTTCTGTCCCTGCCTAAGCGCTTCTGGCCCTGGAGTATTACTGCAGGGCGCAATGCTCTGCACGGCCGATATACCACAAAAAAAAAGTGCAACAGTGCAAAAAGCAGCCTCCACAGTACTGCACACGGTTAGATGTGGCCCTAAGAAGGACCGTTGGGGTTCTTGAAGCCTAAAATACTCCTAACACTCTCCCTATAGCAGCTCCACCAAGATACCACTTTCCCTCCTGTATGTCAGAACGCATCTGTAGCGAGCCGCGGGAGGGGCCGATTTTTATACTCGGTTGACACCTGATCTCGCCAGCCACTCACTGCAGGGGGGTGGTATAGGGCTTGAACGTCGCAGGGGGAAGTTGTAATGCCTTCCCTGTCTTTCAATTGGCCAGAAAAGCGCGCTAACGTCTCAGAGATGAAAGTGAAAGTAACCCAGAACATCGCGTGGTACTCGTTACGAGTAACGAGCATCTCGAACACGCTAATACTCGAACGAGTATCAAGCTCGGATGAGTACGTTCGCTCATCTCTAGTCTTAATCTATCTTTTGATGAAAAATGCTGGAGGCTCCCATAGACTCCTATGGGAGCTGAAAAAAGGTAGGGGGAGGGAGTTCACCTGCATCTTACGCTCGGAAACAAAGACAGCTGCTCTATTTAAGCATTAGATGTCATTCCAGGGATTTCAGCCGACCAACGGAATTCCGGGCTGCAGCATATTTTTCACACTATACGCCCGTGTGAATGGACCAGAAAATGCTAATTAATCTCGGGACTCTATTACGGCTATTATTCATTGTTGCAATTTGCTGCCACGGTGCGGCTGGCGTAAAATCGCAACGCTCGTGTGAATGAGGCCTTAGACTTTGTGTATACGGAGATGTTCTCCAAATGTAGGACTGATTCTAGAACAAGCCATCATTTTTTTCAGTAAGATTTGTACGAAATCTGGAAGAAAAAGTCATCTGTCTGAAATCTGAGGCATATAAAGGTACATTAGAGGTCCTCCATAGCTCTATGGGATCCCTACTACTGTACACAATGGAACCTTAATGCAGCCGTGTGCGTAATGTACCATAGAGGTAGACCAGTGCAACTGCTATGTGGCCCTTGGAGAGCTCTTATTGCCCCATTCCTTTTGCTACTGGGTATCGAGAACATATACAGGACCTTCCTGCAAAGAAGATCTGCATTGGTAGCCAACAAAAAGGTGTAAAATTTGCCCATGGGTCAATTTAAAGGGGCATGGAATGGGAAACAAACACCAGGTCCTCCTGTCCTGGGTGGCAAAGTCAGACACCATAATGGGGAGCCTATATAAGTTTTTGCTATGGGGCCCATCTCTTCTATATACACCATTGTTTAGGGTTCAGTTCAGATATAATATTGCAAAAGAGATCTAACTAGCAATTACATTTGCACACAGATTAGTTTCTCCACCTTTATGTGAACAGTCCTCTAATGACAGCACACCCAGAATGTGAATTTGAAACTTAAAACTTAAGTTGCTTTGAAATGTCATCGTCTTTCAGCCATGCCCAGGGCTTTGTTCTGGATGGGAATCTATTACTGGTGTATTTCAGAGCAATACGTGATACTGAGTGGGACAGAGATAATATTACTGTGGATGGCGGACTTCTTTTTCAGCATTTAATGAATGTGTTTCATGGGAACTAAACTGAGTGGGCACCTAAAATGTAACATCTTATACAAGATCAGGAGAGGATGGAAATAGGGTGATAATGATGTATGTTTATCTAAAAATGTTCCTTTCTCAAGGTTCTAACTTATTTTTTTATTTATCAAAATTTCTACTGGGCATAACTCATATATAAGATGTGGCCGAAAAATAGCTTTCATACTGTGTAGAAACCATATTTTCTTTCATGGCAAGGTGACTTAATCATGTACCAAAACTTTTGAGTAAATATTACACATTATTAATAGAGATGAGCGAGCACCAAAATGCTCGGGTGCTCGTTACTCGGGACGAAATTTTCGCAATGCTCGAGGGTTCGTTTCGAATAACGAACCCCATTGAAGTCAATGGGCGACCCGAGCATTTTTGTATTTCGCCGATGCTCGCTAAGGTTTCCATGTGTGAAAATCTGGGCAATTCAAGAAAGTGATGGGAACAACACAGCAACGGATAGGGCAGGCGAGGGGCTACATGTTGGGCTGCATCTCAAGTTCACAGGTCCCACTATTAAGCCACAATACCGGCAAGAGTGCCCCCCCCCCCCTCCCAACAACTTTTACTTCTGAAAAGCCCTCATTAGCAATGCATACCTTAGCTAAGCACCACACTACCTACAACAAAGGACAATCACTGCCTGCATGACACTCTGCTGCCACTTCTCCTGGGTTACATGCTGCCCAACCCCCCTGCCCCCTGCACGACGCAGTGTCCACAGCGCACACCAAACTGTCCCTGCGCAGCCTTCAGCTGCCCTCATGCCACACCACCCTCATGTCTATTTATAAGTGCGTCTGCCATGAGGAGGAACCGCAGGCACACACTGCAGAGGGTTGGCACGGCTAGGCAGCGACCCTCTTTAAAAGTGGTGGGGCGATAGCCCACAATGCTGTACAGAAGCAATGAGAAATATAATCCTGTGCCACCGCCATCAGGAGCTGCACACGTGGGCATAGCAATGGGGAACCTATGTGCCACACACTATTCATTCTGTCAAGGTGTCTGCATGCCCCAGTCAGACTGGTAATATGTACCTTAACAGTAACCGCGTTGGTGGTAATGTGGTGGTGACTGCGGACCTAGTAGCGCGGTTTTATTTTGTTGGTTTTCGGAATGTGGCCAGGATTAAGTGGGCCGTGGCGGGGGATGTTTTTGAGGCACTACGTGTCCTCTCCACGTGTCCGTGGTTATATGCACCTTAACAGTAACCGCGTTGGTGGTAATGTGGTGGTGACTGCGGACCTATTAGCGCGGTTTTATTTTGTTGGTTTTCGGAATGTGGCCAGGATTAAGTGGGCCGTGGCAGGGGATGTTTTTGAGGCACTACGTGTCCTCTCCACGTGTCCGTGGTTATATGCACCTTAACAGTAACCGCGTTGGTGGTAATGTGGTGGTGACTGCGGACCTAGTAGCGCGGTTTTATTTTGTTGGTTTTCGGAATGTGGCCAGGATTAAGTGGGCCGTGGCGGGGGATGTTTTTGAGGCACTACATGTCCTCTCCACGTGTCCGTGGTTATATGCACCTTAACAGTAACCGCGTTGGTGGGAAATGGCCTCGCCGCCATCATGTCTTTAGGAAGCCTCTGTTTCCACACCCCAGAGACATACCATTAGCAGCGGTATAGGCAGAGCCCATAATTCGTAACATTTCAGCCGTAGCATTAGGACAGGCCCCACTAACATATCACTAGCAGCATTATAGGGGGAGCACAGTATTAGTTCCATTTCAGTAATAGTAGCACTCAAGACAGGCCCCAGTAACAATTCCGAAGCAGCAGTATAGTGGGAGCGCAGTCTTCGTTCCATTTCAGTAATAGTAGCACTCAAGACAGGCACCAGTAACAATTCCGAAGCAGCAGTATAGTGGGAGCGCAGTCTTAGTTCCATTTCAGTAATAGTAGCACTCAAGACAGGCCCCAGTAACAATTCCGAAGCAGCAGTATAGGAGGAGCATAGTCTTAGTTCCATTTAAGTTAAGTAGCAGCCTACACAGGCCCCAGGAACAATTCCGAAGCAGCAGTATAGTGGGAGCGCAGTCTTAGTTCCATTTCAGTAGCTGCAGTATAGCCAAGGCCCAAGTTACATTTATGTAGCTAAAGTGTAGGCCAACCCCACACACCTTTCTGTACCATGAGTGCAGGCGAAGAACATAGAAATTGCTATGATTACACTGTAGGTGAGGGCCCCAAAAAATTGGTGTACCAACAGTACTAATGTACCTCAGTAAAAATTGGCCATGCCCAACCAAGATGGCAGGTGAAACCCATTATTAATCGCTTTGGTTAATGTGGCTTAAGTGGTAACTAGGCCTGGAGGCAGCCCAGTTTAACGAAAAATTGTTTCAAGTTAAAGTTCCAACGCTTTTAAGAGCATTGAAACGTATAAAAATTTTTTAGAAAATTATATGAGTGAGCCTTGTGGCCCTAAGAAAAATTGCCCGTTCAGCGTGATTACGTGAGGTTTCAGGAGGAGGAGCAGGAGGAGGAGGAGGAATATTATACACAGATTGATGAAGCAGAAATGTCCCCGTTTTGGATGGTGAGAGAGAACGATGCTTCCATCCGCGGGTGCAGCCTACGTATTGCTTAGGTATCGCTGCTGTCCGCTGGTGGAGAAGAGAAGTCTGGGGAAATCCAGGCTTTGTTCATCTTGATGAGTGTTAGCCTGTCGGCACTGTCGGTTGACAGGCGGGTACGCTTATCTGTGATGATTCCCCCAGCCGCACTAAACACCCTCTCCGACAAGACGCTAGCCGCAGGACAAGCAAGCACCTCCAGGGCATACAGCGCTAGTTCAGGCCACGTGTCCAGCTTCGACACCCAGTAGTTGTAGGTGGCAGAGGCGTCACGGAGGACGGTCGTGCGATCGGCTACGTACTCCCTCACCATCCTTTTACAGTGCTCCCGCCGACTCAGCCTTGACTGGGGAGCGGTGACACAGTCTTGGTGGGGAGCCATAAAGCTGTCCAGGCCCTTAAAGACTGTTGCACTGCCTGGGCTGTACATGCTGCTCGATCTCCGCACCTCCCCTGCTACCTGGCCCTCGGAACTGCGCCTTCTGCCACTAGCGCTGTCGGATGGGAATTTTACCATCAGCTTGTCCGCCAGGGTCCTGTGGTATAGCAACACTCTCGAACCCCTTTCCTCTTCGGGAATGAGAGTGGGAAGGTTCTCCTTATAGCGTGGGTCGAGCAGTGTGTACACCCAGTAATCCGTAGTGGCCAGAATGCGTGTAACGCGAGGGTCACGAGAAAGGCATCCTAACATGAAGTCAGCCATGTGTGCCAGGGTACCTGTACGCAACACATGGCTGTCTTCACTAGGAAGATCACTTTCAGGATCCTCCTCCTCCTCCTCCTCCTCCTCCTTAGGCCATACACGCTGAAAGGATGACAGGCAAGCAGCAGGGGCACCATCAGCAGTGGGCCAAGCTGTCTCTTCCCCCTCCTCCTCATCCTCCTCATGCTCCTCCTCCTCCTCCTGAATGCGCTGAGATTAGACAGGAGGGTGCTCTGACTATCCAGCGACATACTGTCTTCCCCCGCCTCCGTTTCCGAGCGCAAAGCAGCTGCCTTTATGCTTTGCAGGGAACTTCTCAAAATGCATAGCAGAGGAATGGTGACGCTAATGATTGCAGCATCGCCGCTCACCACCTGGGTAGACTGCTCAAAGTTTCCAAGGACCTGGCAGATGTCTGCCAACCAGGCCCACTCTTCAGAAAATAATTGAGGAGGCTGACTCCCACTGCGCCGCCCATGTTGGAGTTGGTATTCCACTATAGCTCTACGCTGCTCATAGAGCCTAGCCAACATGTGGAGCGTAGAGTTCCACCGTGTGGGAACGTCGCACAGCAGTCGGTGCACTGGCAGATTAAAGCGATGTTACAGGGTGCGCAGGGTGGCAGCGTCCGTGTGGGACTTGCGGAAATGTGCGCAGAGCCGGCGCACCTTTACGAGCAGGTCTGACAAGCGTGGGTAGCTTTTCAGAAAGCGCTGAACCACCAAATTAAAGACGTGGGCCAGGCATGGCACGTATGTGAGGCTGCCGAGCTGCAGAGCCGCCACCAGGTTACGGCCGTTGTCACACACGACCATGCCCGGTTGGAGGCTCAGCGGCGCAAGCCAACGGTCGGTCTGCTATGTCAGACCCTGCAGCAGTTCGTGGGCCGTGTGCCTCTTATCTCCTAAGCTGAGTAGTTTCAGCACGGCCTGCTGACGCTTGCCCACCGCTGTGCTGCCACGCCGCGCGACACCGACTGCTGGCGACGTCCTGCTGCTGCTGACACATCTTGATTGCGAGACAGAGGTTGCGGAGGAGGAGGAGGAGGAGGGTGCTTTAGTGGAGGAAGCATACACCGCCGCAGATACCAGCACCGAGCTGGGGCCCGCAATTCTGGGGGTGGGTAGGACGTGAGCGGTCCCAGGCTCTGACTCTGTCCCAGCCTCCACTAAATTCACCCAATGTGCCGTCAGGGAGATGTAGTGGCCCTGGCCGCCTGTGCTTGTCCACGTGTCCGTTGTTAAGTGTACCTTGGCAGTAACCGCGTTGGTGAGGGCGCGTACAATGTTGCGGGAGACGTGGTCGTGCAGGGCTGGGACGGCACATCGGGAAAAGTAGTGGCGACTGGGAACTGAGTAGCGCGGGGCCGCCGCCTCCATCATACTTTTGAAGGACTCCGTTTCCACAACCCTATACGGCAGCATCTCAAGGCTGATAAATTTGGCTATGTGGACGGTTAATGCTTGAGCGTGCGGGTGCGTGGCGGCGTACTTGCGCTTGTGCTCCAACAGTTGCACTAGCGACGGCTGGACGGTGCGCTGACAGACACTGGTGGATGGGGCCGAGGACAGCGGAGGTGAGGGTGTGGGTGCAGGCCATGAGACGGTAGTGCCTGTGTCCTGAGAGGGGGGTTGTATCTCAGTGGCAGGTTGGGGCACAGGGGGAGAGGCAGCGGTGCAAACCGGAGGCGGTGAACGGCCTTCGTCCCACCTTGTGGGGTGCTTGGCCATCATATGTCTGAGCATGCTGGTGGTGGTGAGGCTGTTGGTGGTGGCTCCCCGGCTGATCTTGGCGCGACAAAGGTTGCACACCAGTGTTCGTCGGTCGTCAGGCGTCTCTGTGAAAAACTGCCAGACCTTAGAGCACCTTGGCCTCTGCAGGGTGGCATGGCGCGAGGGTGCGCTTTGGGAAACAGTTGGTGGATTATTCAGTCGGGCCCTGCCTCTACCCCTGGCCACCGCACTGCCTCTTGCAACCTGCCCTGCTGCTGCCCTTGCCTCCCCCTCTGAAGACCTGTCCTGAGTAGGCGTTGCAAACCAGGTGGGTTCAGTCACCTCATCGTCCTGCTGCTCTTCCTCCGAATCCTCTGTGCGCTCCTCCCTCGGACTTACTGCCCTCACTACTACCTGAGTGCAAGACAACTGTGTCTCATCGTCATCGTCCTCCTCACCCACAGAAAGGTCTTGAGACAGTTGGCGGAAGTCCCCAGCCTCATCCCCCGGACCCCGGGAACTTTGCAATGGTTGTGCATCAGTGACGATAAACTCCTCTGGTGGGAGAGGAACCACTGCTGCCCAATCTGAGCAGCAGCCCGAGAACAGTTCCTGGGAGTCTTCCCGCTGCTGAGCATGTGTCATTGGAGTGGAGTGAGGAGGCTGGGAGGAAGGAGGAGCAGCAGACAGAGGATTCGGATTTGCAGCAGTGGACGGCGCAGAACTGTGGGTGGACGATAGGTTGCTTGAAGCACTTTCAGCCATCCACGACAGGACCTGCTCACACTGCTCATTTTCTAATAAAGGTCTCCCGCGTGGACCCATGAATTGTGCGATGAATGTCGGGACGCCAGAAACGTGCCTCTCTCCTAATCGCGCAGCAGTCGGCTGCGATACACCTGGATCAGGAGCTCGGCCTGTGCCCACACCCTGACTTGGGCCTCCGCGTCCTCGGCCGCGTCCACGTCCTCTAGGCCTACCCCTACCCCTCAGCATGCTGTATTACCAGTGATTTGATTTCCCAGGCAGGAAATAAATTGGCGCAAGCCTGCAGGCCAAATATACTTTTTTCCCTTTTTTTTAAAAGGAAAGGCCCACTGCGTCTATTCAATGAATAATAAGTTTAATAACTGTGTTGTGCCCCTGCAAATGTGTCACAGAACTTTAGTGTTGCAGAGTTATTAACTAGAGCAGAAAAAGGAATTTCACAGGCAGGAAAGAAAGTGGCGCAAGCCTGCTGTAAAACGTAGCTGGCTGCGTCTGATTTTTTTACGTTCTCCGCGCAGCACACACGTACCCAGAGCCCTGAGGAGTGTCAGAGGCAGGCCAAATATACTTTTTTCCCTTTTTTTTTAAAAGGAAAGGCCCACTGCGTCTATTCAATGAATAATAACTGTGTTGTGCCCCTGCAAATGTGTCACAGAACTTTAGTGTTGCAGAGTTATTAACTATGGCAGAGCAAGGAATTTCACAGGCAGGAAAGAAAGTGGCGCAAGCCTGCTGTAAAACGTAGCTGGCTGCGTCTGATTTTTTTACGTTCTCCACGCAGCACACACGTACCCAGAGCCCTGAGGAGTGTCAGAGGCAGGCCAAATATACTTTTTTCCCTTTTTTTTAAAAGGAAAGGCCCACTGCATCTATTCAATGAATAATAACTGTGTTGTGCCCCTGCAAATGTGTCACAGAATTTTAGTGTTGCAGAGTTATTAACTATGGCAGAGCAAGGAATTTCACAGGCAGGAAAGAAAGTGGCGCAAGCCTGCTGTAAAACGTAGCTGGCTGCGTCTGATTTTTTTACGTTCTCCACGCAGCACACACGTACCCAGAGCCCTTAGGAGTGTCAGAGGCAGGCCAAATATACTTTTTTCCCTTTTTTTTAAAAGGAAAGGCCCACTGCGTCTATTCAATGAATAATAACTGTGTTGTGCCCCTGCAAATGTGTCACAGAACTTTAGTGTTGCAGAGTTATTAACTATGGCAGAGCAGGTATTTCCCAGGCAGGAAAGAAATTGGCACAAGCCTGCAGGCCAAATATACTTTTTTCCCTTTTTTTTAAAAGGAAAGGCCCACTGCGTCTATTCAATGAATAATAAGTTTAATAACTGTGTTGTGCCCCTGCAAATGTGTCACAGAACTTTAGTGTTGCAGAGTTATTAACTATGGCAGAGCAAGGAATTTCACAGGCAGGAAAGAAAGTGGCGCAAGCCTGCTGTAAAACGTAGCTGGCTGCGTCTGATTTTTTTACGTTCTCCACGCAGCACACACGTACCCAGAGCCCTTAGGAGTGTCAGAGGCAGGCCAAATATACTTTTTTCCCTTTTTTTTTAAAAGAAAAGGCCCACTCCGTATATTCAATCAATAATATATGTCTTCTGGCCCTGCCTACACAATTCTGTCCCTGTAGTATCAATGCAGGGTGCAATGCTCTGCACAGCCAATTTTGAGAAAAAAAAAAAAATGCAACACAGCTAACAGCAGCCTGCACAGTACTCCACACGGTTAAATGTGGCCCTAGAAAGGACTGTTGGGGTTCTTGAAGCCTACACTCACTCCTAACACTCTCCCTGCCTAACCACCACTTCTGTCCCTAATGCAGGGTGCAATGCTCTGCACAGCCGATTTTGAGAAAAAAAAAAAAATATCCACTGCTAACAGCAGCCTGCACACAGGTAGATGTGGCCCTAAGAAGGACCGTTGGGGTTCTTGAAGCCTACACTCACTACAAACACTCTCCCTACAGCAACTCCAATACAACTGGACTTTCCCTCAGCTAACTCACAAGGCATCTGAGGCGAGCCGCGGGAGGGGCCGATTTTTATACTCGGGTGACATCTGATCTCCCCAGCCACTCACAGCAGGGGGGTGGTATAGGGCTGGAACAACACAGGAGGAAGTTGTAATGCCTTCCCTGTCTTTCAATTGGCCAGAAAAGCGCACTAACGTCTCAGAGATGAAAGTGAAAGTAACCCGAACATCGCGTGGTACTCGTTACGAGTAACGAGCATCCCGAACACCCTAATATTCGCCCGAGCATCGAGCTCGGACGAGTACGTTCGCTCATCTCTAATTATTAACTTTCTGCATAATTTATACAGCACCAACTAATTCCTTAAAGGGAATGAATAATCAAAAAATGGCCAAAAAAGTTTTACGTTAAACAAATTTTTAAAGACTTTTTAGTGATTTTTTTTACTTGTAATTGGCGATGCCAGATATATATTTTAAAAATCCTGCAGTCTTCACACTGACCACTGATCCAAATAGTAGTCTGACACGTCCTATGTTTCAGGAAAAACCTTTCAGTAGTCATTACACTATCATCATAGGCTGGATTACAATGAAAGGTAACATCTATATGTATAGATAATACAGAATCCACCATTCACAATAAGTGATGGTCAGAGGTGTAGATTGAAGCTTCTGGGCCCTAATGCTAAACCTATAACAGGGCCCCCAACTATAATGCTTTATTCATAGTACTGGGCTCCCTATATGGAGAGGAGAGGCTTTATGGACCCCCGAAGGCTCCTGGGCCTGGGTGTAACTGCATTCCCTGCATCACCTATAGTTGCTCCACTGGTGATGGTCACAACTCACCTTCCCCACCTCCCTGGACAGTGACCACTATACAGATCACAGAACATGTCTAGAACTCTCTCCCACAGAAGTCAGTGTATCAGCTCCTGCTTACTGTGTGATCACTCCATGCGTTCTGCTGCCAATGCTGTGCATGAAATCTCAGGCATGATGGCCGCACCCATAGTCATGCAGACAGTTGAATAAAACAATCTGCAATTAGAAAATAAATTAAGAGTAGAAAAAGAGGAAAAAGTTTCACAATTAATTAGAAAAAAATTAAGTGACACATTCCCCTTAAAGTCTTACTAAAATAAAAATAATATCTGTAGCTGTCTACAGTGGGGCATGGGATAACATTAGTTGGGCAATTGTTCCCCTGCCTGTTACTTTTGTGACTCAGACTTATTAATGGGCTGAGCTCCAATATCAGAAGATGGAGCTATTTTTGGAAAAAGACATCCAATTTCTAATGTCAAGAAAACTCTTTCGATAAACCAATAACATAAACCTACATGCTGTTGCTTTCATGCTGATCATTTTTGCATGTGAGCTCTACCATCCCATTTTAATGCCATTCATTTCTAAGAATGCTCCTATGAAATGTTTTAAATGTTCAGCATAATTTGCGAGGGTGTGATATGTTTGTCTTGCCTGATTGGAACAATATATCTAGAATGTCCTTAGCAGTGATGGAATATTTATGCAGTTTATTCAGCAGTCTGTCACGTAAGCATTATGATAACTTCCTGATAAGTGATATATGTTACTGTCCTCTAACACATTCTTAATAGTAACTAAACCTCATTTACCCCTTCCTGATTTATCGTACATATAAGGTGGATGCTGAGTGTCAGTGTGTTGAGGAATCAAGCCTGCCTAATATGTGGTAGGCGATGACAGCTGACACTCCTCTGCTATGGCCGGGATCGGAGATAAGGAGATAATTCTGATCCTGGTCTTTTAACCATTTAGCTGCTCCCTCTGTCTCCCTTTAGTTGCTCCTTATGTGTCCAGAAAGGCTCCCACGACAAGATCACAGGGTGCCGTCTGGTTACCAAGGTGTGGTAGGGCTTAATAGAATGCCTGTAAATATATGATATATTGCAGTATTGAAGTATTGCAGTATTTTGTGCAGGCAATCAGACTATTGCTAGTTGAAGTGACCTATGGGCATTAAAAAAGAGTAAGATTAATAGAAGATTGTCAGAAAAAAATATATAGAATGCATTTTTTTGTCACCCCATCTTCAAGAAATGATCGATCAGAAAGTCCAATGTACCCCAAAGCATTATGTTATACAAACTACAGCTCATCCTGCAAACAAACAAGCCCTTACATTGGCCCATCGCCAGAAAATAAAAAAGTTATGGAAGTCAAAAGATGGTGACAGATAGCAATTTTTTGTTAAATAAAGTAGTTTATTTTTTTTTTAAATAATACAACATAAAAAAATATATACCGTATTTTCCGGCATATAAGATGATCCCCAAATTTTCGCCTTATATTCCGGGAATACAGTGTAAAAAAAAATCACTACTCACCTCCCGCGGCGCTGCTGCAGGCTGTCGCTCCCTCGTGTATGCCAGCAGAGCATTGCTTTCTGCAAGCGGGGCTTGAATGCCCCACCTCCAGAAAGCTAATGCTCTGATTGGCTAACTTAGTCTGGTGTTAGCCAATCACAGCCATTCAATGTCGTCATGACGTCAAGGGTTTGTTTTCTCTCTTGTCCATTGTCTAGGTCTGGTATTGGAACTCATCCCTATTCTAGTAAAGGGACTGAGCTGATATACCAGACAGCCCATGGCACAAGAGTGACATTGTTCCTGGGAATTAAAGCAGACCATTCCATCTAATTCTAATTAACCCCTTTAAATTCACCACTTCCTTTAAAAATAGTGTCTGTATAGTATCCTCACTTTTGACCTCTAAAAAAAATTGAAATGGGAATTTCCTTTTTTTTCCCATGACATATTAAAGGGAGTGTCAGATTTAGATAATATCTTTTAGTTAGAAGAGCTCCCAAAAATGAGCTGATCAGAGGATCTCCCACAGCTGCGATTCCCAGAAAACAACTGTAACTGAGAGAGAACCAAGCAACAAGTGATACATTTACTGCAGCGCCATGACAGGGCCAAAAAAGTTTTACACGGTGCCAATTCAAAGTTTGCCAGTGGAAGTTGCTGTCGGCAATACAATAAGTTGATGGTTAATGGTTGTTAGCTATCCTCTCAGTATGTAGTACTATTGTCCATATGACCATTCAAGTTAACGGTCTACAATTTAATATAGGGATGAATTAAAGTGGCTCAATTGTTAGCACTGTTGCTTTGGAGTGCTGAGAAAGGTGACTGCATATCACCGAAGTGCGTTGCAACCTGTTGGACATTTATCCGTGTTAAAGAATAAACCTTTTATCATTTGCACTCCACTGTTCAAGCTGTCGTGGTGCATAAGAAATGTATTGGTTACTCAAGGTGTAGCGGCTACCCTTCCATGGGCTAGTCATCCACGCCAGGTGATTCCTCTTCCTTTTTTCTATTTTTTCTGCATCTTTCTGATAATATGTTTTGGCATATCCTCCTGATTTTCATTTGCTTTGTAGCGCTGGGTTCCTAGGTTCAAATCTGACCGAGGACAATATCTGCACGGAATTTGTATGTTCTATCTGTGTATTATAATAATTACCTTTATACTATATAGCACATATTTATTACACAGTATTTTATATCACTTGATATTTTCTGTCACCACTGAAACACACAATCTATATTCACCTATTAGTATGTTTTTATTGTGGAGAGAAACCCACGCAAACACAAGGAGAGCATACAAGTTTCAAGCAGATGCTGTCCTTGGTCAGATTTAAACCCAGGACCCCAGTACTGCAAGGCAACAGTGTTACTAACTTAGCCACCATCCTCCTCAAAAAGGAAGAGGAGGAGGAAGAAGAAGTATGGCTTTTCATCAATATGCTTATCCAGGTCTTATATTTGCAAGAACTGTTTTAAGATCCCCTGAGAAAATCATGAAAGGGTGCCCTATCCAATTTTTAGATAGCAGAAAAGTGCTGAATTGTATCCAAGTCCAGATCAAGGTCTGTGAACCATTCTCTAGTGTCCCAATAATACACGCAGTGTGCACACATTGCTGTGCACAAAATAATGTCATACAATATCTGATGAACATATCTACATGGTGCCTAAATAATAATAATGTTATACAGTGCTCCAATAATATCAACATTCACTCCCAAAGGCTGCATGCGCACTGGTGGCTCGCATTCTGCTCTGGTGGCAGCGGCATCCGCAAGTACCTGCTTTCTGAATCTTGAAAATGTACTGCGGATGGTCCGCGTAGCTCACCTTCGGACATGCGCAGTACAGATTTTTTTTTAAACACCTGCTTTTCCCGCGGAATACGCGGCCTGTCCGCAATGTCAATTGCAGATGGGCCGCGGATCAAACGGCTCCCAATGACTTCAGTGGAAGCCGTCCGAGTGGGAACCACAGGAAAAAGGAGCATGCTGCGAGTTTTCATCCGCTAGCGGAAACCGCAATTGGTTTCCGCTCATGTGCATGAAGAATCATTTTTCCATAGCATGCTATGGAGGGTTATTGTTGTAGAAGCCGGAGGTGGACCCGGATTCCGCAGCAAACATGCGCCCATGTGCATGAGCCCTAAATAAGAATGCCTATGGACTGCCAGATAACAGTCCTCATATCCAATTTTTCTAAGTACAAGAAACTTTGTTGGTTTTGTGAATTGTCCTGAAAACGGTTGTGGAGGCCCCTATGTGGTGAAGCTCCAGGCTACTTGCTCTCCCACTAATCCATTCCTGGTAATTACGAACATAGCAATTTGTTCATAAAGCAAAGTTAAGTTTGTCTTAAATGGTAAAAACTAGATTTTGCTACAAATGTAAATATACAGTAAATGCAGTAAATGTCAGTAAGTATTATTCTGATTGCCACCAGAAACCTAAAAGTATAGCTTTAAATCTATAGTAGCTAGCAAGCAAAGCCTGGCATGGTCATGAGACAGGGATGCAGCTGATCTCCAGCTTGCAGATGAGTTGTAATTTCGATTTTTACAGGACTCAGAGGACATGAACCTCTACACAACACAAAATGTTATTCAAATAGCAGTAGGACCAGCCAAGAATATTTTTATGCTCTGTTGCACTTGGCTTTCATTGTCAAATGTCTAGAGCTATAGACATGTGGCTAGAGGCTTTTGCTGGAATAGGTAATAGTCCTTTTTGTTTTCACTAATTCCCGTAGACAATTTAACCAAATGAAGATTGTTATAGAACATACACACGCAGTGGACGGTCTAGAGGAGGGTGGCTGAAGTTATGCATTTTGGCCTTCTATTAAATTTAACAGTAAAAAAAATGTGACCAACCTTGTTGTATCTCGTTTCCTCCTTCTTGTTAAACTAAGCTAGAGGTCCCCAACTTTTTATAATTTGCGAGTCATGTTCAACTTCAAATGGTCATTCAAATAACAAATATTAATTTATTATTGTTATGTCTGGTACTAGTAGTTTGCAGAACCGAAGATGGCAAGTTCAGAAGAAATATATGGGATCGAACCAGGAACAAATGGTCCAGGTCTTATCGTACTAACAAAGGATACCAGAGAAACGTATGGTGAAGTACAGAGAACTAAATGAGTAAATATGCCACAACCATCCAAACAGGACTGGTTCCTCAAGCGGAGTACCCACTCTGAAAAAGGCAACTCTACAAGGGGAGACAGACTGGAGACCAATCTGAGAGTACTACACTGAACCCTAAATTACTGAGGATAACTAATCAGAAGTACAAAACTGACTAAACTGCTGTTCGGTAACACTAGAATTACAGAAAATTTTACTGCTGTACCCTCTGTCCCAGCAAGAGGCCAGCACACAAACAGTATAATGAACGCCCTTTGAACTAAAGGGACAGTTTATATACATTACAGTAACATGTAATAGACAATTAAGACAGCATATCAGCACTGACGTCAGAGGGAGATGTTACTCTCTCTATGTCCAGTGCTAAATGACAGTATGCATTCGCCACCTAGTACGAGATGATGTGTTGACGTCACCCTGGACCCGTCCTAGCACCTGAAAGTTATGATGCTACCAGCAGTTTGACAATTAAATACTGAGAAACACAAAATCTTCAAATTTCAATTTAGAGATAGTTTATTTAGAAATTTGACACAAGAACAAAAAACAGCCTAAATTGACCCTCTTCTGGGTATAGGTTGAGTCTGTAACATTACTAAAGGGGGTTTTCCGAGGCTCAAAAAAGACTTCTACAGCTGTGGAATGGTGTAAAATAAATTAAAAAGTCATACAGCGGCTTCCCATTCAGAGTTGAAGCCCTGGTCCATGCCGCTCTGAACATAAAAGAGGCCAACTGTGATTATGGAACAGCGATTATGGTTCATTGTGCGCGTGACCGCTTAGCCAATCATAGGCTTTAGCAATGGTTCTACTAGACACAGCACATAATCACAGCCAGCATCTTTAGGTTTTCGCAGGCACTGGGGCTCCAGTACTGATGGGGAGCCACTGAATGAGTAAGACTTTTTTCTTTATTTTTCACCATTCCACAGCAGTAGAATTTTTTTGAGTCTCAGAAAACCCTTCTGATATGGATGTCATATTGTAGCAAGTGTATATGGTCATATCTTAGGGCTTCCATGGAAAGCCACACAGAGGAGGGTTGTGAATTATATGTGGCTTCCAAACCCCTGGTTCATGAACACTGCTATAAGCAATAGCTTCTATTGACAAAAGGAATGTCTTACAGTATACCTGAGTTTTCAACAAGTTTTCTAAAATATAACAGATTCTCCTTACCCACTCATTTGCTGGTGTTTGCACCCTGTTTCATGTCTATTCTGATTTCCAGTTGACCTGCCCCATTTTTCTGCTGTTTGCAATCTACTTTCAGGGTGCCTAACATTCTGCCAATAGTTTACTGTCCTGCACTTCCTTGCCCTGACTTCCCATGCTAAATTACACAGTCTGTGGTCCAATTAGCAGGGGGCAGTATCTGAATGCCCCTCTCCTCTCCCATGACAATTCAGGCATTCAGAGACATTCTTGCCAAATGGTTAGTAAATCCCAAATAATATGTGCATACATACAGACATACACAGCTAGGAAAGGCAGAGATTGTGAAGATCATTATTACACTGTCTGCAGATCTGTCAGCCTGCAGCCCTGAGTGCATCGGAGCACCCCTGTGAAGATAGCTCCTCCTCCCCTGTGTACTATGAAGCTCTGTACCTAACAACATACAGTGGAGTGCAGACAAGCTGGCAGGGAGACACCAAGTGGAAGCCACTTCAAATGTAATTTACAGTGTTAAAGCCACACCATGTTTATTGCAAGAATATTACAGAAATGCTGAGACTACCACAAGCTAGTAGATGAATATAAGTTGTTTCAAAAGCTAGTGTCTCTTTAAAGATAGCATCATGGTAATACTTACCATCAATATAATTAAATTGATCATCATTTCTATTAGTATTTAATGAAATTAGCAGCAGATAGGAAAGGTACACATGCATCACATGGGGGCCAATGAAGGGACAGACAGAGACTCTTCCCTCTGTCTAACCAACTGTGTGGCAAGGTTGGCACCAGCCATGAATGGAGCATGCTTGTCTCCTGAGTCTGCTCCATACGTCTCTTCTGCCATTATGACATGCATATGAGTCAAATGTTGGGAAGGGGTTAAAAAATATATTCATTTTTTTCTTTGCTTCAGCAGATTAAATGGTTTTTAAACATGTGACCTAATTAACTAGCGATGTGTTGAAGAGCAAATAAAAAGAAAATGTTTCATATTGAGTAACACAATTTTGAAGTTACTCTAACAGGCTGCTAAAGGCAGTAGACACATAATTTACAGCCAACTGGCAGTGGACGTCATAAATAATTTCTTAAATGAGAACATTTGTTTACCAGATAAAATAGCCGACTTCTTATAATCAATTTTCAAGACATGTTAGATAACTTTGTAGGGATGAACTGTTGCTTTAGATCAAACAGATTCAATATTCATTCCTCTGGCTGTGAACAATGTGTTGTTGAGGTTGGCCACTGCCTGTTTTAGTGCATATAGTGTAAACAGTTAACTAAACTTTACTTTAAAACTTTTTTTTTTTACTCCAGGAAGATTCTGTGTGGCCCTCTCTATTGAATTCTATGACAATAAGGCAAGAGAGGACACCTTTCAATTGAACTCAATGGAGCATGCAACGACTGGGAATTGGATGCTGTTCTCTTCATAGGTGAGGTTTCCGGAGATGAGACATAAACCTATCAGGCATTCTGGCTATTCCTGTGGAAAAGCCATACATACTTTAATGCCCCTTCACAAGTTATTCCTTTTGTTTATTTGGGCAAGTGAACAATATAAGACAATAGTGATTGCTGATATATTTAGCATATTGTATTCAACAAGATTAAAGTAGTCCAAAGTATGATGTTTATCCATTTCTATCATGCAAAGATTAAAGGGGTTGTCCTATGTGTCTCATACTACTTGCTAATTCATTTCTATGGGAGGCATACAGATGTGTCCTTCCTTGCCGTTCCTTTTGGCTGAACATGATCAGATAAGTGTGTCTCACAAGATCTCTATCCTGCATGCGTGTCTATTGTGGACACTCAATGGTTGTGATGCTCACTGCAGAATTCAAGGATTTTACTAGCATGTGACTGATATTATGTTGGTTTCATGTGTCCTTAGGCCTTATTCACATGACCAAATGCGTTTTTATGGCCAGCCGATCGCCGCTAAAAATTATGTAAATGAAGAATAGCCGCAATCAAGTCCCGATCTAAATTAGCATTTTCTATTTCATTCACGCAGGCGGCTGTGGTGTATTGGCGAAAAAATACGCTGCAGCGCGGAAATCCCTTGGTCGGCAGAAATCCTCTGAATGACTTCAATTGGTTAAATAGAGCCAGTTGTCTTCTTTTCCCAGCATTGGACGCAGGTAAACTGCTTCACCCTCCGTTTTTTCTAAGCTCACATAGAAGCCTATGGGAGCCTCCGGTCACTGTTTTTGGTTGCCAATGTCCTATTATTCCCAGCACAATATTTTTATGCGGCTAAAAGTCGCTCATCTGAATGAATACATTGGAATCCAATGCTTCAGATGGTCGCAATTTTTTAACACGGCTAGATTAGCCACGTCCATACGGTCGTGTGAATAAAGCCTTAACAAAATTAGAGATAAGCTAAGAGGGAACAGATCTGTATAATACCATTACAGCTTCTGGCCAAGGGTTTCGGCTGCTGCGCCCATAGAGATCAGTTGTTCGCCAGTTAGTGTTGATTCAGAAAAGGTCCGCTGCTGCCGGACCGAGCCGAAGGGAAAAGACCCATCTGCGCAAGCGCGTCTAATCGGGCGATTAGACGCTGAAATGAGACGGCACCATGGAGACGAGGACGCTAGCAACGGAACAGGTAAGTGTATAACTTCTGTATGGCTCATATTTAATGCACGATGTATATTACAAAGTGCATTAATATGGCCATACAGAAGTGTATAACCCCACTTGCTGCCGCGGGACAACCCCTTTAAAAGGTCTATACCAAGATAGACTTCTATCAGCTATCTATTGGATAGTTGATAAACATCTGATCAGTGGGGTCTTACAATTGAGACTCCCACCGATTCTGAGAATAAGGGTCCTGTTTTCCCATTCACCTCACTGCGGACTTGCAGCACCCCTATGTAGTGAGGAAGAAACCTAAATGGAGCTATGGCTGTGCATGTGCAGGGCAGCTCCATGTATTTCAATGTGGCTGATGGAGATAGCTGAGTACTTTGTACTTAGCTCTTTCCATCAGCTTCATTGAAATGACTGAAGTGGTAGTCGCACATGCACAGCTAGCGCTCCATTCAGCCTGATGTTACTGTGGAAGGAGAAGTGATCCTGCAGTGATAAGAAGAGGTGGACATGGGACCCCTGTTCTCTGGATTGGTAGGGATCTCAGAGGTGAGACCTCCACCGATCACACTTTTGTCACCTATCCTGTGGATAGATGATAAAAGCCAATTGTGGTTCAACCTCTTTAACCATGAAGGAACTTGAAGAACTGGTATGTTTGTGGTAAGTAAAAGGTAGATCAATGGCATATTTACAAATTGCAAGCTGCTGTGAAAGATTCTGATCCATCTTCAAGATTGGACAGGTCTAGTGGAATAACAAGGGATCCTCTATAGCAGTGTTCCCCAACTCCAGTCCTCAGAGACCGCCAACAGGTCATGTTTTCAGGATTTCCTCAGTATTGCACAGGTGATGTAATTATTGTCAGTGCCTCAGACATCACCACAGGTGTTCTTAGCATGGGATATCCTGAAAACATGACCTGTTGGTGGTCCCTGAGGACTGGAGTTGGGGACCCCTGCTCTGTAGGGCTTAGTCTCTAGCACTGCAATAGGGAAGACATACCCTAGTGGCAAGTTCAAAGTCAGCTCCAAATGACGTTTTCTTATGGGTTGATTTTCAAATAAGCTGGTTGACCTTACTGATGATATGTCGAGTGTATGCAATGACAACAACTAAGATTGCGGTTTAATTAAAGGTGAATGTGAACATCGTCTCTATAGATGGAAGGTGGGTCCTCAGAATTATTTTATATGGTATTTATTAACTTTCTTCTAAAATATTAAATGGAACAGACCAGCATAGTGTTCACTACAATGAGTACTGTACATTAATTTCTATTAGTATATTCTTACAGAGAGAAGAGCCAGGAACACAATGTTACAGTATAATTTAAAATAACAAACCTACTTTTAGATTTCATCACCCGGTAACAGAAATATTATATGGAGTGAACTGTGTTAATATGTTATTCTAAGTTTGATTTCCACCTAAATAAACACGGCACCACATTTTAAATGCAAAAGAAAAAAAAACTTGCTGAATAATAATGTTACTTCTATGGTCTGGTTTTCTACAAGGATCTACTAATTAAATGTAATATTATACAGCGCCAGCTTAACTGAGTACGTGTAAACCAATTATTGTGGTCAGTATTACATAATTGCCTTTCTAATTGAGAGTCCGGATCCTAATTAGAAACATGATCTCTCTCTTTTCTTCTTAGTTTGGGCTGGTACATGAAGTACATATAATTGATGAGATCCTCTAACTGAGATTCCTGTAGCTCTATTTGTACTAATAATGCTTGCCCCAAGTAGATCAGGCTAGAAAGATGAAATCAATGGGAAAGCTAACTCGTTCTAAACAGGCTAGAAGATTGACATGGGTAAGAACAAAGCTTTCACAAGTCCAGCTGAATGGTTCAAGTTGAAGCTGCCAAAATATATTTTTTTCCAATCCCATAAGACATTAGTGTCACAGAAAAGACATAAGTAACTCACAGAAGTGTCAGAAGACAAAAGCAAAACCAAATTGAAGAAAGTATGCAGGTATTAGACTGGTTCATAAAAGGGGCTTGCTGGGAAAGTAAACATCTTACTACTATGTTTTCATATAAATCGAATAACCTTATTGATTGTTATATCTTCGACTGGCCAACATTGGATTACCATCTTGAAAACAATGCAGTGTTCTGAAGATTCTCCAGTTGGAATGTCAAGGGTTTAATATATTGAAAAGATCCACTAAGAAGTACATCGGAGGGGTTGGTAATGTTGGACAACCCTCTGATCCAACAGGTTTCCCTGTTGAGATGGGAAAGTCTGGGTACTGGGATTCCCACAATCAACTGTTATTATTAGGGATGCTGTTTGGTAGTTGATCATTTTCACTGCAAGTTTTCTATAGATATATGGAAAAAGGGAATGTGCCATCAGAAAAAGATCTATTGTACAAATCAAGATTTTACAAGGAACTTGTTAAGTCTCCATAGCACTATAAACTAAGCTACAGCACCATAAACTAAGTTATAGTGCTGTTAGGGGATGAGACAGGTGAGGTATATTTTATACTCACCTGCTCCGGCAATCCAGTGGTGTTCCCCTCTGAAGTTGGCACATGGCAGAAAATCTGACTCTTTTCAGAGCCTATAGAAGATCGCACATGGGACTCTGAACATAGTCCGATTTCCTGCCACGTGACAACTTCAGAGACGGAGACCGCTATATTGCAGGAGCGGGTGAGCATAAAAAATACCTCACCCGGGACCCTGTCATGTCCCATAATAGCACCATAACTTAGTTTATAGTACTGTGGGGACATGACAAGTTCTATTTACATTAGCTAGATATTTTAAAGAATTTTCAGTTATATCTTTTTAAAATTCTCAATGTAACTATATATATATAGTTAAACCTGATACTTCCATCTCCTTATCATCACAGAAAGGACTATAATGAAAGGTAACACCTATATTTTGATAGCATATGAATAGAGATGGGCGAGCATACTCGCTAAGGACATCTGGTCTCTATTCCATTTATCGTGATCCGATTATAAGTTCGAATTCATTTATTTGGAAATAACCAATATCATTACTCATAAAATTCTTTAAATAAGTAGGAAAATGTCCCTTTTCATATTGAAAAATAGCCGTCCATGATGGCACTTAAAGCTTTTGCACCAAGATTACAAGTTATCCTCTATGCACAAGATAGCAAATAACTTACTGATCAGTGGGAGTCTTACCACTGTACCAGATACAATGAGTGACTTTATCACATGATCACTCACATTGACCAAATGTCAAAATACAAACAATTAAAGCTAACAAGCTTATACAGCAAAATACATCATTTGGTACAATAAAAGAAAGAAAAAAACTCCTTTCTCAAGTCAATCTCACAATGAATCCATCAATAAATAAGAACATCATGATTACATGTTAATAAAAATACTAATAAAATAGGTGGAAGCAAAATGTATAGACATTAATGAAGAAAAATCACTGTGTTAACATTAGAATGAATAAAGGAATGTTAAAAGGAAGCAGAAAAATGTTTTTCTGGTGAAATTCCTTGCCAGTCTTATATATCACACTCTTACCTTCCCATTGGAGTTGAATCCAAAATGGCAGCATATTATTCACATGGCCAAACTGGTTTCCCTTTTCCCCTGCAGCTTGTATGTAAAATTGGATCACGATCTACCAAACCGATTTCATTCTATATGGGTATTTCCACACATTTGAGATACCCTATATTTTGGTTTTACACTGATTTATTATAAGTAAATCTCCTCCAGTATATACATATATAGTTACATTACATATCACTGACTGACCTATCATAGTGCAGAAAATAATTTGAGCCAAGATGGTGCCGATCTAGGCAGTATCTACCAACAGAAATACATTTGCCTGATTTATGTAGCCTTTGCTGACCCCTTGCATCACTCTACTGACCCTCCGTGACACCAAGGAAGATTCAGGAATGGGATTTGGAAGAGCAGCAATTATAGGAGGCATCGCCATTACTACATATTTTATGCTTTTCAGGGATTTCCTTTACAATATTTTGAAAAGATACTTACCTACAATAATATTAAACAACTCAGAAGGAGGTATTTGTAGTATATTAAAAATGAAGATCTTCTAGCCTGTCATACTATCGCCTGTGCATCACATGGCTTTTTCTGGAGTGCTTTGACTCTGGCATAGTTTCCGTCATATTTGAATGCATAGTTTATTACACCCAATTTACATTTTAGCTGTAATTAAACATCTTAACTGTTTTAAGCATATGGAAGAGATTACAACAGCCTGTCTCACGAGTACTTCCCAAGACCACCAGTATCATGTAAACCTTCTAATTATAATGACTGTTTGAAATTTAGAGAGTGTATAATATAACAGAAATACCATATGTGCTATACACACAAGGACGACACTTAAAGTAAACCTCGCACACTGAACATGGTGTCTGATTGGTCAGCCAATGTTAAGGTGGGACAATGCCTCTACAGCACCAGCTATTGGAAGGTATCATTCCTGAAGGTCAATATCAGACATTTTAGCTAGCATTGTAACAATAACTGGGAATCATAAGCCAAAGCCAGAGTCTTCTCCAAAAGGAAAAGATAACTATGTACAGACAAACTGTTTTGGAGTGATTGTCTCTCATCAGTGTGCAGTAGCTTGGCTAGTAAGTGGCCTATAGATGGAAAGGCTATAGTTTCTCCATGGGAAAAGCATCTAGAAGGCTTGTTAAAAGGTATAACATTGATTTACAGGAATGCTGCCTTCCAACAGGTGGTGCTGTAGAGGCATTGCCCCATCTTGCCATTTGCGCATTTCCCAGAGGAGCATAGATGGCCTTATAAATCTTTTCATACCTGCTGGGTGCTCGCCCTATGGATAAACTATACCCTTCCCGACCCTGATCTGTCAGCAGCATGTTATAAAGCAGGAGAAGCCAAGCAGATTGCCTTATAGTTTTGCAAGAGAAGAATCAGTATAAAAGCCCGCATAATCTACTCAACCAAACCTGTTGATAACTTTGGGGCTGGACAACTGTCTAATGCAGGGGTCCCCAACCTTTTTGGCACCAGGGACCGGCTTCAAGCAAGGCCATTTTTGCAAGGCCCGGCAGGGTGGGGCGAGACATGGGCGGGCTTTGGTTATAAGGGGCGGGGTTATGAAGGAGGTTGGTGTTTAGTGCATACTTATTTAATTATGACATTTAAAGCTTTCATTAAGCCTTTCTTAACTTCAGCCTGGCAGCACACACAGGGGTCAGTATATGCCCCCTGCCTGCCCGCAGAACACACAGGGGAGAGGAATGTAACAGGATTACCTTGAAGCTCCTAACAGGGATTATAGATGAGGCAGGTCCCCTGGTAACCGGCAGTGGTAGTGGCGGCTGCTGCTGGCACAGTGGCGGCTCCTCCTCCTATATGCTCGCGGGATGCTCTGCTCTGTCTGGCGCCGCACTCCTCAGCGCTTCAAGATGTTCAGTTTAAGAACCTGGTAGATTTTAAAGCTTTCATTAAGCCATTCTTAACTTCAGCCTGGCAGCACACACAGACCCAACACACAATATAACCCCGCTTGCCTGGCAGCACACACGGGGGGCAGTATATGCTCCCCGCCTGCCTCGCAGCACATGCATAGCGCAGTATAATATATCCTCCCCCCCCCCCCCGGCCTGGCAGCATGCACAAGCGGCAGTACATGCCCCCCGCCTGCCTGGCAGTGTAATATACCCCCCCCCCTTCCTGGCAGCACACACATAGGACAGTAAAATGTATCCCCCTCCCCCCTACCTGGCAGCACACACATAGGGCAGCATATAATTTATCTCCCCCAGCACACACACATAGGCCAGCATGTATATTATCCCCCCAACCCCACAAACATAGGCCAGCATGTATATTATCCTCCTACCCCCACCAACATAGGCCAGCATGTATATTATCCTCCTACCCCCACCAACATAGGCCAGCATGTATATTATCCTCCTACCCCCACCAACATAGGCCAGCATGTATATTATCCTCCTACCCCCACATAGGCCAGCATGTATATTATCCTCCCCCCCCCAGCACACACACATAGGCCAGCATGTATATTACCCCCCCCCCCCCCAGCATACACACATAGGCCAGCATGTATATTAACCCCCCCAAGCCCACACACATAGGCCAGCATGTATATTATCCTCCCCCCAGCACACACACACAGGCCAGCATGTATATTATCCTCCCCCCAGCACACACACACAGGCCAGCATGTATATTATCCTCCCCCCAGCACACACACATAGGCCAGCATGTATATTAACCCCCCCAAGCCCACACACATAGGCCAGCATGTATATTATCCTCCCCCCAGCACACACACACAGGCCAGCATGTATATTATCCTCCCCCCAGCACACACACACAGGCCAGCATGTATATTATCCTCCCCCCAGCACACACACATAGGCCAGCATGTATATTAACCCCCCCAAGCCCACACACATAGGCCAGCATGTATATTATCCTCCCCCCCACATAGGCCAGCATGTATATTATCCTCCCCCCCCCACATAGGCCAGCATGTATATTATCCTCCCCCCCCAGCACACACACATAGGCCAGCATGTATATTACCCCCCCCCCCCCCAGCACACACACATAGGCCAGCATGTATATTATCCTCCCCCCAGCACACACACACAGGCCAGCATGTATATTATCCTCCCCCCAGCACACACACACACAGGCAAGCATGTATATTATCCTCCCCCCAGCACACACACATAGGCCAGCATGTATATTAACCCCCCCAAGCCCACACACATAGGCCAGCATGTATATTAACCCCCCCCAGCCCACACACATAGGCCAGCATGTATATTATCCTCCCCCCCCCCAGCCCACACACATAGTCCAGCATGTATATTAAGTCCCCCCCAGCCCACACACATAGGCCAGCATGTATATTATCCTCCCCCCCCAGCCCACACACATAGTCCAGCATGTATATTAAGTCCCCCCCAGCCCACACACACACACACACACACACTCCCCCCCCCCCCCCCCCCCACATTTAATTTATTTATCTCTCTCCCCTCCGGCACACAACTTGAAACTGACCACCGACAGATGTACACTACAGGCGCGGCGGATGCTGCTTGCTACGTGCAGAGAGGCGGCTCTTCCCATCTACTCACGGGACGGACGCTCTGCTGTTTGGCACCACAGTCCTCGGCGCGAAAGAAGGTGCCTTGTGATTGGTTGCTGCGCGCTGCAAGGGGCATAGCAGGCTAGTGTGACACCGCAGAGGGTCCGCTTCCACACAGCAGGTTAGTGTGAGAGTGCAGCGCGCAGCTGAAGGGGCCGCGATTTTTCCTTTCTTATCGAAAGTTCCTGGCGGCGCCGCGGACCGGCAGTATACACCAAACGGCCCGGCACTGGGCCGCGGACCGGCGGTTGGGGACCCCTGGTCTAATGCGTATGAGGGCAGCTCACCTTTCCCCCTATGTTTGGGAAGAGAAGGGTCAGGGTCGTTGAATTTCATCCTTTTATTCCCCAAAAGATAAGTCGACGCCAGAGATGTCTGGCTCCAGCTTACCTCACTAAACACACAAATGTTTAACCAAGCCGAAAATGTATATGTATGGAGCCCTGGGGGAAGCAGCTGTGAGAGGAATGATAGTTTGTCTATCGGTTGTTGAATGCTTATAGACAACTTAACTTCTCATTTATTCATTTAAATCTCAGCTCATTCTTCACTTGAGTCCAATGGGTGGTCCTAATCAGTGATTGACAGCCTTCCTCTATGAATATGCATAGTAAGACAGCTGTCAATCACTGGTAGGACCGCCTACTGGACTCCTAAGCCAAGAATTAGCAGGAATTTAAGTGAATAAATGACAAGTTCTCCTAAATCTTTTTTAACAAAACTACTGTATATACTCGAGTATTAGCCGACCCAAGTATAAGCCGAGTCAATACGTCTTACCACAAAAAAGCTTGTAAAACTTATTGACTTGAGTATAAGCCTAGCTAGACTAGAGTATATAGTAGGTAAAAAAAAATGCAATACTCACCTCCCAGCCGGCGTCTGTGTCCCCAACACGATGGTCTCCCCCGTGGTGCGGCAAGCTGCTTCAGACTTCTCCCTGGCTCGGTTTTCAATTCCCCCGCTGTCAGTGCTGTGTAACTAAGAGCTGTGATTGGATCGAGCGCTAGCCAATCACAGCCGGCGCTTGATAAACCACTCACAGCCATTCAGTGATGTCATTTACTAAATGGCTGTGAATGATCGAGCGACGGCTGTGATTGGCTGTCATTTGATCCAATCACAGCTCTTACCTACACAGTACTGATGACAGGGGAATTCAAAGCTGAGCAGGGAGATGACAGCAGGGAGAATTCTCATGCAGCTTGGCGCACTGCCGGGGAGACCATCTCGCCAGGGACACAGACGCTGGCTGGGAGGTGAGTATTGCAGGTTTTTTGTTTTTTTTTTACCTCCCTCGAGTATAAGCCGTGGGGGGCTTTTTCAGCATAAAAAAATGTGCTGAAAAACTAGACTTATACTCGAGTATATATGGTATATATTAATCTGCTCTGCTCCTGCATCTCTATAACATGATGCCTGCAGATTAGACGCCATGGTCAATGTGACAGATTCCTTTTAGGTAATGCTACTCAGGGCTCAGTCACACAAACATTTTTTGTTTTTTCTTTACACATGTATAGATGAGATTTTAAATAGCATCTATTCAGAACCAGTGGTTTCCAATGAAAGCAGTCACATGTGCGATTTTTACATGTGCTCAAAATTTGCACCTGCAAAAGATAGTACATATGGGTGTCAATGGACGTGGTTACACTATTTTTCTTTTACGCGTGAAGTGCATTTTTTTTCAAGCGCCTATACATTCCCTAAAAAAAACAAACCTTTACTGATAAATCATACAGAAAACACAAAAATTATTCTATGACTGCAGGTAGCTGTGTACAGTACATGTGGACCATACTCTAGTATGTCACATATTTCTGGAGCAAGGGACTCACCCTATAGAACTCTCTAAATCTTCTGTCAGTATCTACACATGGAATCTTGTTTTACTGCCACATGGATGATTGCTATTGCTTTCTTCAAGACAACAGTCATAAACTAAAGGATGCTATTCACAGTTGAGTGCTATTTATGTCATTTTGAACAAATGTTAAGAATTGCAATGTAAATTTGAAGATTATTGATAAAAAAATTCTTTATTTATACCATTCATTTCATTATTATGCATACTGACCTGCAATGCGACATGCAACCCAAAGATGAGAGTGGCACTTGGCTTTTTAGCCCTTTCCCAACCGCCATATAGCTATATACGTCCCAACTGCATATGCCCCATGCAGTTAAGGCGTATGTAAAAATTGGTGGTATACGCTGCGTATGGAGCAGGCTCAGAAGTTGAGCCCGCTACATACATAGCTGTCTTTGACAGCCTACACCCTCTCACAACAATAGCATTTGAGACTCTGATTGCAGCTGTTATCCCTTTAAATGCCATTGTCAGTCTGGACACCAGCATCTAAATGTCCCAATTGATTAGCATTGAAAAGTCTTGAATGCCACCCTGTGATAGGATTGCAAGATGCTGTCTTGGTGTCATGGCAGCCTGGGGCCTTCATAAGGCCCTTAGGGCTGCAATAGTTGTTTGCTTATTAAGACATGCCTGTGTGGTGTGTCTTAATAAGATGCTTGTTAAAGTGCAGTATAATACAATACCATTGCAACCAATCAAATGGATGCAAGTTTAAGTTTCCCATGGGGGCTAAAAAAATTAGCAAACTAAAGATTTTTTAATTATTGCAAAAAAAAAATAAAAAAATAAAATATATATATATATATATATATTAATTAAGCTCCATTCACATGGGAGGACTGTCAGGCAAACGATGCCAGAGACTCATCCTCACATGTACTTGCTCCCGTGCTGTTGCACAGAAGCAAGTATCGTTGGCTTGCAGCAGGGTGGCTGGAGGAGATTTCTCTCCTCTCTCTCCCCCGCCCCTCTCCATTCACTTAACATAGCGGCCGTTCAGTACTGAATGGCTGCTATTTACACTGAGCGATCATCAATCAGGATCGTCGCTCATCGTTTATGCAGCCTAAAATGCATTACAGCCGTGTCACGGGAGCACAATATACTCCCTATGCCTTCAATAGGGCCGGCGCTGCTGCTGCAGCCCCATTGCCAACAAGGTGCAACCCCTGTATGTGACAGCATCCAGGGGTTTCACATCCAAGGAATCCCCTGCTGCAGCTCTCACAGCCGCAGCAGGGGACAGCGATGAGACCGCACTTTTATGTGCAAATTTTCCCATCGTGTGACCAAACAAGAAGTGCGAATAAAAAACGTGCCTGATGCTTTGGTCACGTGTTTTTTTATATATATGTTCTGCGTTTTTTTGGGGGGGGGGTTCTGTGGGGAAAATCACTCTTCTAACTGAGCCCTGAAGGTAATTTTTTCATTCTAATATGTTAATTAAAACTCTTCAAGGATATTGACATGCATGAAGAAATGGATCTTTTTACGTAATGAACTGCAAGTGACCCTCTTTAACCACCCAAAAAGTTGGGAGATGCTGTTTATGTATAGCCATATTAAACTGTATGATAAAATCTCGTTGGCTGAACTTCTTACATGTGGTGGGATAAAGCCTCCATGTCAGCACTTTTGCCAGAGCATTTGTGTTTTGTATCTTATATTGTTTCTTGGCTGATGAAACCTCTATTCTTGCCAGTGAGTAACAATTACCATGTGATTCTTATAAGATGATTTTCACATATATGCTTATTCATGTACTTTATTTCCTTATGTGAATACACTAAACCACACTGACATTAACGCTTTAGAGAGAACACCATAAAGTTTCTAGTTGACAATTGTAGCATTCAAATTTACTGTATTATGTAAAATATCTGATTACTACAAATTTATTGGAGTTAAAGGGGTTGTCCAAGATTCTACAATATAGAGAGTGCAAGAAATGGTTAAAAAATGAATAAATCACAAAATAAGTTATGCTCACCAGTCTGATCCTCCACTGGTCTGGGTAATCGAAGTTACAGCAGCACTCCGTTAGATCCGACCACTTCAGTGGGAGGAGGGAAAAGATGCGCAAAAAGCTCATATATGAAGACCCGACTCCTTTGGATCTTCAGAAGACAGTCAATGCATAAAAAAGTAATGAGCAGCGCCAAAGGTGGTTAAATTTTCTTTAAAAGTGCATCAACAGATGCTTCTTTATTCGGTGCAAAAAATCCAGTAAAACGCACAACGTTTCGACCCAACAGAGGGGCTTTTTCAAGTGCCCTCTGTTGGGTCGAAACGTTGTGCGTTTTACTGGATTTTTTGCACCGAATAAAGTAGCATCTGTTGATGCACTTTTAAAGAAAATTTAACCACCTTTGGCGCTGCTCATTACTTTTTTATGCCTCCACTGGTCTGGGGCGGCCGATCTTGTCCTTTGTATACACATATGACTGTGGCAACCAATCACTGGCCTCAGTGGTCTTGTACTGGAGAGAACTGGATCATTGGCGCTGGATCGGCAGGGTATGGGACACATGAGTATAACTGATTTTATGGTTTTTTTTTTTACTGTTTCTCGTCCTCTCTGAAATTTTGCTATAACCTCAACAACCCCTTTACATTTTTAAACAACTGTATTTTTGTGTGCACTGTGATACCTAATTATTAACTAGTTACAAGATAATACATCATATTACAATATAGTGCAGAACATCACTGCGAACTCCTATGTACTGTCCAATGCGCAAGACACTGCATATTACATGTACTATTCTTATCCGAGAATCGGACAAAAATAGGGCAGGCAGTGATTTTTCAAAATCGGACTATCAATCTAAGAGAAAAATCGCTCAATTAACCCATTCAAATGAAATGGTTCTTTTCCTATGTGGGTTCTGTCCATACCAGAATAGTGACAGCTATCTGTGTATGAATGTACATACAGGGCAGGCTGTCAATCATTAATAGGACCGCCCATTGGACTGTTCAGCTCAGAATGGGCAAAGGTTTAACTGAATAAAATAAAACTTTTGCTAAATCTTTTCCCATAAAATTATATATCCTTCTACTCAGCTCCTCCGACTCTATAACATGATGCCGGCTGTTTGGACAGCATATTCAAGCTGACAGATTCCCTTTAAGATTACTTGTCTCCTATTGTATTCCAGACACCGCTAGGACCAATGCCAATCGGGAAAACAAGGATTCCGAAGATCCCTGCATGAATGGAGTAGAAGTCACGCATTTGATGGTCAATGGTACTGCCCGAAATGTCTGGTGCTCCTATAGAAATGAATGGAGTGCCAGTGTGCATGCCCAAACCCTGCCCAACTCCATTTATGTAGGGGCCTTTAGAAACACATTCTTTGGCCTAATGGGGGCCCAGCGATTGGACCCTCACCAAAAATAAAGTTATTCCCTATCCTGTGGGTTTTGTTGATGACTGGAATAGCAATTTTATGGTTGAAACCATATAACGTCATAGATACCTGATTACTATTTAAAGGAGTTTTCCAGGATTAAAATATGGATGATAGGTCATCAATATCAAATTTGTGGGGTCCGAGTCCTGGTACCCTTCGCTCATCAGCTGTTTTAAGAGGCCATAGTGCTCTGGCTAAGGCTTCATTCCCACGAGTGCATTTCGGCCACCGTTTTCATGGACAGCCGATATGCACTACATTAGGTGAGAAAAGACTGGTGAACGGGTGCACAAATCAAACGTTTGTGCGCCCGTTCACACGGCATGGGGCCTGCATATATGCACTGAGCTCATCTGGCCGTTGCCCATTTCCCTTCCCCCCCATCGCAGGCTCACCTGTCTTCTCCTCCCTGCTCGTTCTTTGCAATGGGAGGGGGTGGGACAGGACAGAGCTAACTACTGATCCACCCTGCCTCCTCCCATTGATGGCTATGGACAAGGAGCAGGGAGAGGGCGGGAGCCCGGCGCTATATTGAGCTGGCCAGGTGCTTTCACTTCTCAGGAATACGGCCATGTAATCTGATGCATTGGAATTCAATGCATCAGATCACAGCGTATATCAGCCCGCCGTGAAAATGGCCAGCTGATATACGCTCGTGGGAAAGAAGCCTAATACTGTGGCCTCTTGTCTAGCTTGTGGCACTACATCCATGTACAGAATAGACCCATTTAAGTGAATGGGACTGAGCTGCAATGCAGGGCATCGCCATTACAAAATATACTGTGCCTAGCATACAGTAAGCGGCTGCAACACTCGCCTGAATGTCGCTGCCTCTTCAAACGGCTGATTGCCCAATGTGCTGGGAGTCGGCGCCCCACAATCTGATATTGATGACCTATCTTCAGGGTAGGTCATCAATATGTTAGTCCTGGAAAACCACTTTAAAAAGAGTATAAACCAACCAAACAATAGGGGGATTATGTATTCTTTGTGGAGCTCTTTGTAAAGCTTTTGTACTGTTGGACCTGAAAATGATACTTGAGAATATTGACAAAATAATCCCTATAAATCCCACAAGAGCTCGAGAATATCATAACCAGCTTGCTGAGTCAGACACTTTGTGTGGTTCATAGATCTGTAAGCTTCAGACCAACTTCTCCTCATAATGAAAATTAGAACAGCATGAGTTGGACAGAAGCTCAGAAATGTCTCCTCCTTAGCTATGTTACTCAAGGCTTTTGGATTTCAGACTTATTTCTGGATTTAATAAAGCCTTTTTCCTGTATCACTGCGATTGTCACTGGCGTGTAGAAGTGTATACGTGGGCAGTATTACAGAATTTCTAGAGGGAGTTAGGATGTAAGGTTTTCTTTTCTTGGCCGTCTCAAACTCTTTAACATTTCTTGCCTCAGATTTATTTGAGGGTAGTTTAAGTTATGGAAAACAATTTATGGAGTGGAAAATAATTTTTCTCTCAGTATGTGTGTGTGGTACAGAAGCCAGCATTGTATTCCGAAAATGGAAAATGCAAAAACTTGCTGAGATCCTGCAGGTGTTTCTTGAGACCTCCTTCCTCATTTTCCTCCTTTAACCCCTTGAGTGGCGGGTTTCCTACCACCCTGTCGTGCCCACCAGGGCAGGTTTTTTAAAATGGTCTAATCATTGAATTTCAACTAGTTTTGCAGTTGCGTCTCAAGAGCCATAACTTTTTCATTTTTCCATTGACATGGCCATATGAGGGCTTGTTTTTTGCGGGACAAGTTGTGATTTTTTAAACAGGGGGGAGGAAAAAAAGAAATGGGGAAAAAAGAAAAAAAGGGGCCATGTCATTAAGGGGTTAAATAATGTATTAACTTCCTTCTCCGGGTCATTACGACGCATGGATACCACATGTGTGATTGTATTTTTGATTTTTTACAAAGTAAAGGGAGACAAGTGTTTTTTTTATTTTTTTTAATAATTTTTTTACTTTTTTTTTTTTACTTTTTTTTAATTTTTCTTTTTTTTTGTCCCTTTAGGGGACTTCCACAGGGACCCATCAGGACCCCTGATCACATTCCGGGGGTCCGATGGTGACAGCCCTTTACATGCTGCAGTGACAGCCCTTTACATGCTGCAGTCACATAGACTGCAGCATGTAAAGGTTTAACACAGCAGAGATCGGAGGTTTTCTCTGATCTCTGCTTTAAGAGCTAGTACCTAGCTGTCCTCTGACAGCTAACAACCAGCTCTCCCTGCCACAGAGACCATCGGCTTGCTTCTGACAAGCCGATGGTCTCTATGGCAACTTGTAAACAAAGCAGGAGGTTGCCGATATGCCGGCAATATCTTCTGCTGGTTTTTCAAAGCCCTTGCACTGCTCTCTGTGGGTCTGTGCAGGCAGAGCACACTGTCACAGCTTGTGGCATTGTGCTTTGCAGCTCCCATAGTGATACATAGCCCGGAAATCTTCCGGGGTATATCACTATGGGCAGTGGAGCTGGTCCCCGGAAATTTTCCGGGCGTGCCACTCAAGGGGTTAACCTCTTCAGTTATTAATGTTTTGCGGTACCTGTTACTATTATACCTATGTCTTGCCCAAAAATGCTGGCAATTAATTAAACCTTCAAAGCTGGAAAATGTTTCTGTTGTGAAACTTCATCAATCTTTTCGACCGCAGACATAGTCCCTTGCTGTGACTTGGACGGTGGTACCGTCTTCTGTTTTAGTAGTTTTACAATGAAACCACGTTTTTTTTATTTAAAAAAGCTCTTATATTACGGACAATAGGTTGGGATGAGTTTTAAGATATTTGCTGCTCTTCACAAGCTTCAGTAAATCTGACAAGAGAGTACATGATAACTTATAGGAGCAATATACGGTACTTAAGTATAGGAGTCGGTAAACGTTATCTTTTCTCCTTAGGGAGAGCAACTATATACTATAAACTAAGTAAGGAGACTCAAATGGCCATGCACACTCCTCTGGGTAATATGCAAATAAGGGAGATGGAATAAATCCTCCACAGTGCCATCTCCATCTCCCTTATTTGCATATTACCCAGAGGAGCGTGCATGGCCATTTGAGTCTCCTCACTTAGTTTAAAGTATAGTTGCTCTCCCTAAGGAGAAAAGATAGCGTTTCTGACCCCCCATCCCAGGCCTCTCACTAGCAAAGCCAGACTCCTACTCTATGCTGATGAAGGGCAAAAACCCTGAACCAGCTGTCTGTACATAGAGTCTGGCTTTGCTTTTAATTCCTGGTCATTGTAACAAGGCTTGTATAAAAAGTCTGACTTTGGCTTGAAGGAATGCTGCCTTTCAATAGGTGGCACTGTGGAGGATTTATTCCATCTCCCTTGTATTCAAGTATAGGACTTCATGGCATTATCTAATTTCTCTGGCACTTGGTAGATGAAAGGGTCCTCAAGTCTGCCTGGCAGTTTATGACAATGATATAATCCTTTCGTCCTTATCACTTTGCAGAAGCAATATGCAAAATAAGGAATGTACTTCGATGGTGACATCAGTGATGGAAGAATGGTTCTTCTCTTTCTGTATAGATTGCAATATAAATATAACTGGCAGGTTGGAGCATAACTAAGAATCTAAACATGAGGATCTTAATGAACAATCTGAGACTCATAAATTGAATTGTTTAGATAGTTAAGCACTATGTTCCTGGAAAAAAATCTCATGTGCATTACTTCATAAGGATTATGATAAATTTGGGTAGTATTTTACTATGAAAGTACATGGACATATGGGCACTCTGTGACTGAGAGAATAAAGGCAACTTGTCATTGTGGAATTAATCACCTACATTACAAAGTACATTCAAACCATTATTACAGCCCAGCTTCATCAGGATGGTCAATTGATACTTTTTTTTAAATAGGTTGATTACATTTTATGATTCTCTGTGACTGTCTGTTCATTTGGAATATGAGACTATTGTCAATCTGTTTTATAGTGTCTTATCATGCTGTATATATTGGTAACACAGCCAAGAGTGGGGAAACCAAGGAGATGACCCAAAGTCAAAGACTTTGGGTTACTTTTGCAGAAGGCTTGGCAATAGTAAAATAAGATGCATAGATAGTACTTTTAAGCAGAGGAAGTCAAGAGTCTTCTGCAGCATGCTTGCATAGACTTCTTCTGATAAGACGTGATAATGAAGCTCTATTATACTTTCTATCCATTATTTGAACCCCTCTTTTCTGTAAATAAACCATGTGTTTTCGATCAACAGGAATGCTCTTGTTGTATTGTCATCTCTTGTTTTCTGAGTTTTTTTGTTGTTGTTATGGCAGTTGCAACTGTCTCACAACTGATCCACTAAAGTGGGTCAGCTGACCAGACTGCTACAGTCAATTCTTCTTTGGCAGGGAGTTCCTCATGCACTAGCCTCTATTTAAATGTTTTTGGCTTCTGCAGTGTGGTGCTGGTTATAGAAGTAACTTTGAGCATTTAAATCCAGTGTTCCTTGTTTAACTCTAGTATCTTGTTTTAGTCTACTTTGTTCCAGTCAGTGTAGTCTTCTTCCTATCGTCATGTCCAGTCCTTGTTTCCTAGCCTTGTGGTTTTGTCTGCTTCTTCACCGTTTATATCTACTGAGTCTTGTTTCATAGTTCAGCTTTGCTTTGTTTGGCTTTATTGTTTCAAGGTCCTAGTGCATTCTCATTGTTTCTCTATGTTTCTTAGGAATAGTGTTTGAAATAGGGTTGCCATTGGAATAATTGAAGGTTCTTCAGGGACAGTGGTATCTGGTATTAGGGTCAAAAACACAAAAAGGGAACATAAGCAGACAAAAAAATCAAAGAAAATGGCCATATACTTACTAACACAAGAGGACAGGTAAATGCACCATATCCCCTAACAGGTAGTCAGCCAAACTGCTATATGGAAGAGAAATTGCACAGCTGCAAGTTACTAATGAATAACCACTTACACACCTTCCTTATATTGAGGGGGGCAGCTGCTTAATACAAGACTTGAACATAGGTACAGCATATACAGGGTGTCAGGCCACATAGTACGTGTAGTGCACTATGTAGGCTTACAACCTATTAGTGACACTATATTTCAATCTAGTAGACTACCCTGCACCTCATAGGTGAACCACACTGGCACTAGCACCCCGGGCTCCCTCAGCATTCAAAGTCGCACAGCATGTTACTGATATGTACCAACAAATATTGATAAATATGAGGCATTGGTAAATAATTTGCCAAAATACACAAGCTCACAAGCCAGCGTCAAAGGTCCTCACTTTCTTGTGAGTCCTTACACTTATATCAAACAAAAACACAAAAAAGGGAGCACAAGCAGACTAAAAATATATAAAAAAATGGCCATATACTTACCAGTGTACCAATACAAGAGGGCAGGTATTAGATTATTATGGTCAGACCCTAACTTTGCTGCTGTGAATTACAGGTAGTGAGCTGTCTGTTGATTGGCTCATGGATGAGGTATAAAACATCAGTCCTCTTCCCAAATTAGGTGTGGCTAGTTTTTGCAGAGAGCCTTGTGAGGAATGAGCTGTCAGAGTGCTGGAGTAGAGCTGGGTTTGAGAAGGAGCAAGGGAAGGAGAAAAGAGAGAGAAATACTCAGGTTCCTGGTGTGCGGCTACCCAGTTGTTGCAGCGTGTGTGCTAGTGGGAGATTTTCCAAATGTTCAAGAAAATGCCAGCTGCAATTACTGACAGCAAGTGCTGAGCCATCACTGGGAGAGATGACCCGAAGGAGCAGATAGACCAACAACCAGTATCCAGATTGCTGGCGTATAATGATGAGTACCATCACCCAGGTTTATCACCAGTAAATGAGATTATTTCGATTTCATCACTGTACAGCCTCCCCAAAGGTACTCTGCTAATGATTTATTCAGGCAAAAAAGGGGCTGCAGATTTAGTCATTTTGTTAACTGAAGTTCCATGCAAGACTAAATTAGTTGAAGGTGACTCCTATTTTCAACCAGCATCTATAGAGCTATATACCCCTGGCCAGGATAAACCATTTATTGACTGTGATAATTCTATATCGCATTATTAAGGACGTCCTATTTGAAGGTTATAGATGGAGTTATAGTGTTAATTGAACATTAGTAAGCAGTTTGCATTGTATCCAAATAATATTGTTGTATATTAGTGCCATATTATTCTTTATCGTACATTCAGTAAAGCATTGTTTGTTCAACTGAACTGGTGTAAAGCCTCTCCATAACCGGTGTCCTATTCCGCAGCTGCAACCTTTTTCAACACAAATACACATTGGTGAACATAGCTTAGCCAAAGCATTGTGTTATGTCCTTCTTACAGTATTACACATTAACAATAGTCAACTTAAAGCAGTATACCAGTTAAATATGTCTTAAATATGTCAACAAGATTGTTGGGGAGTCGTAAGTCAAACCGCCAATGATTGGCTGTTTGGTGAGAGATGCAGCTCCTTCATTGTGGGAATCTGTGTAGGAGGCCTGCCATGCATGGTCAGAGAGTTATAAGATTTAACTGCATTATCTGCATCTTTGAAGTTCATCTTAGCTGCCATTTGATATAAAATCATAAAGTCATCATGAATTAGCTTCGCTTTTGAGTTGATGCAAATAATAGTTAGGAAGCAAGTCACAAGACAGACATGACTTCTTTCCTTATCATATAGGACAATAGAGCCTAGTGTTTGTTTCTCCCTCTATCGGTTTAGATACTTATTTCTATATTATGTAGTACAAGGAAAAATAACTATTAGTATATGGTGACTACATAAAATTACATGAATGCAGCTTCCACTCAGTTACGAAAGAATTCTTCAAGAAATGGCTTTATACTGTTATAGTAGAAAACCAAGTCCATCCTCTAATACTTGGTATTCTTGGCTGATGTCTACCTGCTAATCACTGCTCTTTCTGTCTCCCTAGATGAGGATCTTTTCCAAGTCTTGACGATAAGAAAGCATGTTGCCAAATGTATGGGTTCCCACCGCTCACCCAAGATGAGGACAATCCATCTTGTAGTAATCAGACTCCCTCCACACAGACATTCAGAGATGGATTAGCATATGGAATAAGCCATCCAAAACTGATGTACAAAATTGATCCTGGTTGTTTATCATACGGAAGTGCTTTATTACTTCTCCTGCCAAGTCCAAGTATACATTTTATTCTTAATTAAAGTTGTACAGCAACATTATACACAAACAAGCTTTACAAGAGATGCCTTGGATGACATTCGATTCCCTAGACTCGAAGCTGCATCTCCTGAAATCAGTGTTTTACACTAGACAGGAAGCTCTCACCATCATTGGAGTTTTTAAAAATAATTTTCATAATTTATTCTGCGTCAATTTATGCAACTATTGTTGGATATATCCTAAAATGATCCCATACAATGTTTTCATTTACTAAACATACAAGGTGGAAATGCTATATACAGCTACATAACTCATTCTAATTATGAAAGTTCACAGAATATCATCAAAGATGCTGTTCTTCTTGAAGTAAAGATCCTACCCCAAGCCTGTAATCTTATCCACAGGCTATATTACAAGAGGGCAACCTTTACGTCTAGAAAAAAAATTTGTTAAACCAGCATAGAAAGGGGTTCTTTACTGTAAGAGCAGTGGGACTAGAAAGCTCTTTGCCTGAGGACGTGGTGACATTGAACTTCAGAGGAGTTTGTACGCTTTTCTCAAGCGTAACAAAAGATTACATGTTATAGTCTCTAGATTACTTCAGAAGAGTTGTTAATCCAGGGACTTATTCTGAGTAAGTTCTGAAGGAAATTTTTTACTGGAAAATTGGTCAAAACAATGGAAACTGCAGTCCAATGTTTCTAAAAGTAAATTAATGCACTAGGGAAGAAGAAATTCTCGGACTGAGCTTTGTATTGGCTGCTCTGTGTTATCCAGGATTTCAGAAGAAAAGGATTCAGGGAGTCTAATTTCTGACAGTCTCAATCAGTACATAAAGCAAGTAGAATGCTTGGCTGCATAGCTAGAGGTATAACCAGTAGAAAGAGGGAGATTGTGATCCCGCTGTATAGAGCTCTGGTGAGACCACATCTGGAATACTGTGTTCAGTTCCGGAGACCTCATCTACAGAAAAAATAATGTTAAAATGGAAGTCCAAAAACGGCTGCAAAAATGGTGGAAGATCTCAAGAACAAAACTTATCAGGAAAGAACGGAGGCGGGACATGATGGAAACCTTTATATATGTTACAGGAGGAAGAAGAGAAAGGCGGGACATGATGGAAACCTTTATATATGTTAAGGGAGGGAGAACGGAGGCGTAACAAGATGGAAACCTTTATATATGCTACAGGAGGAAGAAGAGAAAGGCGGGAAATGATGGAAACCTTTATATATATTACAGTAGGGAGAACGGAGGTGTAACATGATGAAAACCTTTAAATATGTTACAGGAGGAAGAAGGGAAAGGTGGGACATGATCGAAACCTTTATATATGTTACAGGAGGGAGAATGAAGGTGTAACATGATGAAAACCTTTTAGGCCTTAGTCAGACGGGCGTTTTTTGCCGCGATTTGCGCATGCGCATGCGTCCGGCGATTTTATAAAACCATTGCTTTGCAATGGTATCAGACACATGAGCGCTTTTTATGCGCTCGTCCGATAAATTATAGAACAGAAATCGCAGATCGCACCTATCTGCGATCTGCGATTACTGTTCTGTTCTCTATATGCGCTCAATGGGGCCGGCGGCAGCAGCGCCGACCCCATTGAGAACATATAGAAGACAAATCATTCTTCTCTGCCACAGCTGTAACAGCTGTGGCAGAGAAGAACGATGTTTGCCCATTGAATTCAATGGAGCGGCAATACAGCCGCCTCCATTGAAAGCAATGGGCTGCCGGCGAGCGCAGGAGGAATTGTCGGGAAGGGCTCAGCGCTGAGCCAATCAGGGGGCAGGTCTGACTTACACCCCCTTCACACCCACTGCAGGCCGGCCGCGCGGAACTCCGGCTGCCGGGAGCAGGTAAGTATATATATATTTTTTATTTTAACACTTTTCTGGATGAATTGCAGGGAAGGGCTTATATATTTAAGCCCCTCCCGACAATTCATCCCACACTCGCCCGCAGCGCATTGCTTTCAATGGAGCGGGCTGTATTGCCGGCTCCATTGAATGTAATGCGCTGGACAGCTCCGGCCCGTTTCTAATGAAACGCGGCTAGGAGCAGATTTTCGGGCGATTTTCGGGCACCGGTCACGCGATTTGCGGATGCGCATCTGTCATGCGATCCGCAAATCGCGCGAAAAAACGCCCGTCTGACTAAGGCCTAAATATGTTACAGAAGGAAGAAGGGAAAGGTGGGACATGATGGAAACCTTTATATATGTTACAGGAGGGAGAATGGAGCCACGGGACATGATCGAAACCTTTACATATGTTACAGGAGGGAGAACGGAGGCGGGACATGGTGGAAACCTTTATATATGTTACAGGAGGAAGAAGGGAGAGGGGGACATGATGGAAACCTTTTTATATGTTACAGGAGGAAGAAGGGAGAGGAGGACATGATGGAAACCTTTATATATATTACAGGAGGAAGAAGGGAGAGGATGGACATGATGGAAACCTTTATATATGTTACAGGAGGAGGGATGGGAGAACGTCTGGAAATATTATTTTACTGAAAGAGTAGTAGATGCTGGGAAAAAACTTCCAGCAGATTCGGTTTGAAAATCAACAATAAAGGAATTAAAGCTGTCTGGGATTAGTATCTATCTATCTATCTATCTATCTATCTATCTATCTATCTATCTATCTATCTATCTATCTATCTATCTATCTATCTATCTATCCTAAGAGAAATAATATAAGGGCAGACTAGATAATCTTTTTCTGTCATTAATTTTCTATGTTTCTATGAGTGATAAAGATGGTGATGGGGAGTAATATGATTTTAATTAAATATTAGTTTCAGCTTTTGAATTTTACAACTGTGGATTTGCAGCAAAATCTGTAAAAATTGGAATATATTGTGAATTTTGACTTCCCCATTGATGGGGAAAATCTGCAATAAATACGCAACCAATCCTTAGCATAAATTGACAAGGTCAATTTATGCTGAAATCTGCAGCATGTCAATTTCTGGTGTGACTTTTTTCCTCAGATTTCACTCCTTTTAAAGTAGAGGAGTAAAATCCACTGCAAATGGACAGCAAAATCCACACTGCACATGCACATTAATGACAACATCTGCCATTGGAATTGTAGAAGATCTGCATGTGGACCTGGCCGTATGATAAAGCAGGAAACGAATTTTCCTTTTGCTACGTGCATCAATTTATCAGAAGGGAAAGAGCTTTTCCCCCAACAATATAATTCTATGCTGCTTCCTTAACAGTTCCGCTCATTGAAAATTAAAATCCTTGGGCCAAACAATGAAAATAAATTTAAACCATTATTTCCCCTTCACCCCACTTCACACATAATTTATCAAACTACACATTTGGACAGGTATACTAGACTTTCCTCTATGGGCCACAGTGGAGGGTCACTAATACTTAGCTGTTCTTGTGGACTACAGCCATTTACATATCACCTGGTTAACCATTCATTTGAATTGTTGCCATGTAATACTACATTTCCCCTGCAGTGAAGGTGAAATCAGCCGCCACAACTCTTATAATAATAAAGGGATTGTCTGAGGTCAGGCAACCCACTTAAATATCATCAGAAGTCATTTAGGGATTTATATGCTGAAAGTCTTTCCCACTGACTTTTGATGACTGAGTAGTCAAGCAAGTATCAATAGACAGATGTGTTGAATTCTTGATGGCAACACTCAAACCATTCATTGTCTAATAAAGGATCAAAGTACCATGTGGTTTTTAACTGAGAAGAACATGCACAAAGATGAGAAAAGGCCGAGACGTCTCAGAGCATCTGACCAGCTTTACATATCTGATGCTGGCGCACAGACGGATTTGTAAAATAGCAGTCTACTTGAGAAGTATAAGCATTTGTCATAGCTTACTCTATTTCATATTATGCTCTATTGAATTTTAATGCCATTAACCCCGGAGTATATAACCATAGTAGAAGCCAGGAAAGATGCAATTGTACTTATTTAATTCTCTGTACTGACTGTTCCCTGACTTTTACAAGCAGCATAATATCCTCTCATTATTCCATCAAAGTATCAGCTGATTCAGTGTCTTAAGCATTTCACTACCAAGCTGTAACATGCAGATTACTTGTTTCTTCAGTTTCCACATAATATAATATGGGAGCTTTGCTCATATCAGAAAGCAATAAATTATATTGTGCATTGTGGGATAGAAGATTCCTATTTTCAAAACATAGGAGAAAGTTCTATAAAGTCAGCCCATGTGGGGACCCTTGGAATAAGTAACATTTGGCAGTGTGAATGTGGCCAAAGGGTCATCTCCAAACATTTGCAAGCACAGACGTCTCTCAATGGTCATTGAGAAAGCTGCAAAGTTGGAAGCACAGACTTCTTTCAATGGTCATTATCTGATCACATATGCACTTTAAATTCAAGAATTCTACGTTCAAGAATAAGCCATGTATAGTCTATGTCTTTTCTATGACTGTTGCTATGTTGCATATTATATGTGTATCATCAACACATACCATACATACAATGTAAATCTGTGTTTATCTAAACACTTTAGATATTATAATAATTGGGTGTATGTCTGAAACTACTCTTTAATACACACCCAATGTGTGGGAAGAAAAACATTCCAATACAAGAAGGTGTGTAAAACTTTGATTACTCACTTATTGATAACTTCTTGTCTTCTAATTATAATCCATTCAGAAAATCAATTACTGCAATTTTCTTTTAGGAAAGAAATATTCAATGTTTGATTGAATTGGAATGATTGAGGGGTGGATCTTTTGGTTACACAATATTTGTACTAATGTGAAAAATTAGTCATGTTAATCATGTAATCATAACAAAGAGAATCGATGGAGAAAACAGTATTTAAAGGGATTCTCCCACAGAAATAACTTAAGAGTTTCTGATTGGTAGAGATGCAACTGCCAGTTCCCCAACTGATCATGAGAACAGGGGGCTCGAGTGTTTCTATATATATGGAACAGTTGTCTCATGTGCAGCTTACCGCTCCATTCATTTATAAGGGATTGCCAGAAATAGCTGACTACAAGCTCTTGACTACATCTGGTAGTCTCATAGAGATTAAGATAGTACTTTGTAATCTGCTGGATATTTAAAGGAATATTCCCATCACAAGGATATTTCCTAGTGTTATGATTAGTGGGATCTGACTTTGGCGTCTTTAGCAAGTCACCAGCACAATGGTACTTATCTCCAAGAAAAAAAAAACACAAATGGTGTTTTGGGGGGATCACTGTGAAAGGCTCAATATGCTTAAATTGAGCTGAGGTCCTTTTTCTCTAAAGATCGGTTAGGGAAAAATGCTGTAAATTTAGTATGCTTTGAAAAACAGAAGTGTTAATTTTTATATATAAACTAGCTGATCTACCCGGCTTCACCCAAGTTAATTTGATACAGGTGTTTACGTGTTGTTCACGCGGAAGGTTTTAAAAAGTCAAGGTTACTTTAGAGTAGCTGAGGAATAAAATATGTATACACATAGAGGAGCGTTAGATTCCTTCAGGCTGCATGTACCGATGTCCCTTTGCAGAATGTGCCACCCCTCCTACTCTCCTCATTTAGAACCTAAAGAATGCTCACACCAAATTTCACGGTTGTACAACATCGGGAAGTTACATTACATAGGGGTGCACGTACTTTTGCAATTAGCATTGAATAATCGAGTTGTGACCCTTTGACTTTTCCCATTTAGGACCTAATGAACTGTTGTCCTACATTTCATGTTTGTATGACACCGGGAAGTTGGAGAATTAGATTGGGTACATTACATAGCGGTGCCAATACTTTTGCACTTAGCATTGAATAATAGAGTTGTAACCCCTTTACTTTTCCTATTTAGGACCTAAAGAATGTTCGTGTCAAATTTCATGTTTGTGCGACATCGGGAAGTTAGAGAATTAGATTTGGTACATTACACAGGGGTTCCAATACTTTTGCACTTAGCATTGAATAATCAAGTTGTGACCACTTTACTTTTCCTATTTAGGACCTAAAGAATGCTCCTGCTAAATTTCATGTTTGTACAACACCAGGAAGTCAGAGTACTAATGGCGAGTCAGTCAGTCAGTGAGGGCTTTCAATGGGGAAAAATGGATCAGTTTATTTCAGTTATAATTCAGTTTTTCTGCTCCAAAAATAGAACAGAGATGAAGTCATATCTGACAGCCCTAAATGAAGTGTGAACACAGCCTTAGGCCTCATTCACACGAGCATTATTTTGCACGCGCGTATGTGCGCAAAAAACAGCTCTGCATGTGTGTGCAAAAAAAATGCATGAATGAAGCTCTGTGCCCATTGCTTTCAATGGGCCCACCGCTGCTGCCGGCGGCCCCATTGAAAGCAATGGGCTGCAGGCACCAACCACAGTGATTTTCAGGTAAGGGCTTCAAATATAAGCCCTTTCCTGAAAGTCATCCCTTTCTTGTGTAAAAAATATATATATATTCTCACCTCTCCACCGCTGTCAGGTTCGGCGCGTCTAGCCGCTTGGTCCCCGACACTGCTCTGAATCTCTTTCAGCAGGCAGGGATTTAAAATCTCTGCCTCCTGAAAGGGCTGCGTTTGATTGGCTGAGCGCTCAGCCAATCACAGGCAGCGCTCAGCAATTCATTGAATAACAGATGAGCGCTGCCTGTGATTGGCTGAGTGCTCAGCCAATCAGACACAGCATTTTCAGGAGGAAGGGATTTTAAATCCCTGCCTACTGAAAGAGCTTCAGTACTGTACAAGGAAGCCAAGCGGCTAGACGTGCTGAGCTCTGACAGCGGCGGAGAGCTAAGTATATACTTTTTTACACAAGCTAGGGATGATTTTCAAGGAAGGGCTTATATTTAAAGCCCTTCCCCAAAAATCACTGCAGGGGTTGCTGGCAGCTAGAGATGAGCGAGCGTACTCGGAAAAGCACTACTCGCTCGAGTAATTTGCTTTATCCGAGTATCGCTGTGCTCGTCCCTGAAGGTTCGGGTGCCGCTGCGGCTGACAGGTGAGTCACAGCGGGGAGCGGGGCAGAGCGGGTGGGAGAGAGGGAGAGAAAGATCTCCCCTCCGTTCCTCCCCACTCTCCCCTGGAGCTCCCTGCTCCGTGCCAGCATCCAAATCTTCAGGGACGTGCACAGCGATACTCGGATAAAGCAAATTACTCGAGCGAGTAATGCTTTTCCGAGTACGCTCGCTCATCTCTACTGGCAGCCCATTGCTTTAAATGGGGCCACTGGCAGCAGCCGCAGACCCATTGAATGCAATGGGAGAACATTGCGATCCTCTGCCACAGCTGTGACAGCTGTGGCAGTGGATTCTTTACTCCCCGTGGGGAGTCCCCTTGTCACTGAGCACTGTGATGGTGCTGTCACAATGTTCATTGATTAGGGGACTCCCTGTGGCGCACGGATGTCCTATCTTTTTCAGGTGCGCAAATTTGCACGCATACAAAAGACGGACATGTGAACAAACCGTTTGGAACCAATGGTTCTAATAGATGCGCTGTTTTGCACACACATACGTGCGTGCAAAACAACGCTCGTGTGAACAAGGTCCTACTTTGCATCATTGATTTCATATCTGCCTAAAACCTTTGCACAGTAGTGTGTGTATGTATGTGTGTGTATATATATATATATATATATATATATATATATATATATATATATACACTACCGTTCAAAAGTTTGGGGTCACCCAAACAATTTTGTGTTTTCCATGAAAAGTCACACTTATTCACCACCATGTGTTGTGAAATGAATAGAAAATAGAGTCAAGACATTGACAAGGTTAGAAATAATGATTTGTATTTGAAATAACATTGTTTTTACATCAAACTTTGCTTTCGTCAAAGAATCCTCCTTTTGCAGCAATTACAGCATTGCACACCTTTGACATTCTAGCTGTTAATTTGTTGAGGTAAGCTTGTGAAATTGCACCCCACGCTTCTAGAAGCATCTCCCACAAGTTGGATTGGTTGGATGGGCACTTCTGGCGTACCATACGGTCAAGCTGCTCCCACAACAGCTCAATGGGGTTCAGATCTGGTGACTGTGCTGGCCACTCCATTACCGATAGAATACCAGCTGCCTGCTTCTGCTGTAAATAGTTCTTGCACAATTTGGAGGTGTGTTTAGGGTCATTGTCCTGTTGTAGGATGAAATTGGTTCCAATCAAGCGCTGTCCACTGGGTATGGCATGGCGTTGCAAAATGGAGTGATAGCCTCCTTATTCAGAATCCCTTTTACCCTGTACAAATCTCCCACCTTACCAGCACCAAAGCAACCCCAGACCATCACATTACCTCCACCATGCTTAACAGATGGCGTCAGGCATTCTTCCAGCATCCTTTCATTTGTTCTGCGTCTCACAAACGTTCTTCTTTGTGATCCAAACACCTCAAACTTGGATTCATCCGTCCACAACACTTTTTTCCAGTCTTCCTCTGTCCAATGTCTGTGTTCTTTTGCCCATCTTAATCTTTTTCTTTTATTGGCCAGTCTCAGATATGGCTTTTTCTTTGCCACTCTGCCCTGAAGCCCAAAATCCCGCAGCCGCCTCTTCACTGTAGATGTTGACACTGGTGTTTTGCGGGTACTATTTAATGAAGATGCCAGTTGGGTACCTGTGAGGCGTCTGTTTCTCAATCTAGAGACTCTAATGTGCTTATCTTCTTGCTTAGTTGTGCAACGCGGCCTCCCACTTCTTTTTCTACTCTGGTTAGAGCCTGTTTGTGCTGTCCTCTGAAGGGAGTAGTACACACCGTTGTAGGAAATCTTCAATTTCTTAGCAATTTCTCGCATGGAATAGCCTTAATTTCTAAGAACAAGAATAGACTGTCGAGTTTCAGATGAAAGTTCTCTTTTTCTGGCCATTTTGAGCGTTTAATTGACCTCACAAATGTGATGCTCCAGAAACTCAATCTGCTCACAGGAAGGTCAGTTTTGTAGCTTCTGTAACGAGCTAGACTGTTTTCAGATGTGTGAACATGATTGCACAAGGGTTTTCTACTCATCAATTAGCCTTCTGAGCCAATGAGCAAACACATTGTACCATTAGAACACTGGAGTGATAGTTGCTGGAAATGGGCCTCTATTCACCTTTGTAGATTTTGCACAAAAAACCAGGCATTTGCAGCTAGAATAGTCATTTACCACATTAGCAATGTATAGAGTGCATTTGTTTAAAGTTAGGACTAGTTTAAAGTTATCTTCATTGAAAAGTACAGTGCTTTTCCTTCAAAAATAAGGACATTTCAATGTGACCCCAAACTTTTGAACGGTAGTGTATATATTAGGGATAAAAACTAATCAGTTTATTTCAGTTTTATATATATATATATATATATATATATACACACATATATATAAAATCCTATATATAATTTTTATGTGTGCCTCTTCAGTTGGACTGGATGTTAACAAGAATAAAACCATATAATTTATGCCAGGTCTAGTGTCACAATAAAAAGGCCAGACAGGTATTAGGAGGGGAAGATGCTAGACAAGCAGCCTTGCTCCAAGTTTATGAGTCAGTTCAGCCTGGCATCATTTCCAGCACAGACTCAGTGAGATCACTTTTCCTGCTCGACAATTACCACTTTAATGTCTTCCAAGTTCTGATTTAAGAAATGGCTAAAAGAATACAAGAAATGAGCAGCTTATGGTTATTGTACTGTGTTTATATAAATATTCCTCCCATACCCAAGAGTCTTTCATTTCACAAATTGCTTATTGCTTCCATAATATGACACAGCTATTTTGATATTCCATCTTTTTTTCTTTGGTTGATCCATCCCCTTTGTATTGGTAAATTAAAGTACAAATTATTCCAAAATTCTATTTCTATAAAGAGTTGGAAATTCCAGAAGAAAATACTTCACAGGAAAAGGTTCTGAACTTGATTTTTCTTAATAGATGATTTTAAAGAAACTATTGTAAAACACTGTCAAATCTGTGATATAAGTTGAGGTGTAACAGAGACGATTTTAGTGAGGCCAACTGGAGATGTGAACCCAGTGAGTTACAAGCAGATTCGGATTAGGGCTACACAAGAGAGTGGATCTAAGGGTTTGCGAGTTCTTCACTTTTAATCCTCACAAAGTAATATGGGCCATATTTCTTTGTGGGGGTTAAGAGTGAAGAATTCACAAATGCTTAGATCCACTCCCCACTAGAGATGAGCGAGCACCAAAATGCTCGGGTGCTCGTTACTCGGGACGAAATTATCGCGATGCTCGAGGGTTCGTTTCGAGTAACGAACCCCATTGAAGTCAATGAGTGACTCGAGCATTTTTGTATATCGCTGATGCTCACTAAGGTTTCCATTTGTGAAAATCGGGGCAATTCAAGAAAGTGATGGGAACGACACAGCAACGGATAGGGCAGGCGAGGGGCTACATGTTGGGCTGCATCTCAAGTTCCCAGGTCCCACTATTAAGCCACAATAGCGGCAAGAGTGGGCCCCCGCCTCCCAACAATTTTTACTTCTGAAAAGCCCTCATTAGCAATGCATACCTTAGCTAAGCACCACACTACCTCCAACAAAGCACAATCACTGCCTGCATGACACTCCGCTGCCACTTCTCCTGGGTTACATGCTGCCCCCCCCCACACGACGCAGTGTCCACAGCGCACACCAAAGTGTCCCTGCGCAGCCTTCAGCTGCACTCATGCCACACCACCCTCATGTCTATTTATAAGTGCGTCTGCCAGAGGAACCGCAGACACACAATGCAGAGGGTTGGCACGGCTAGGCAGCGACCCTCTTTAAAAGGGGCGGGGCGATAGCCCACAATGCTGTACAGAAGCAATGAGAAATATAATCCTGTGCCACCGCCATCAGGAGCTGCACACGTGGGCATAGCAATGGGGAACCTATGTGCCACACACTATTCATTCTGTCAAGGTGTCTGCATGCCCCAGTCAGACCGCGTTTTTTTATAAATAGTCACAGGCAGGTACAACTCCGCAATAGGAATTCCGTGTGCACCCACAGCATGGGTGGCTCCCTGGAACCCACCGGCTGTATATTAATGTATCCCATTGCAGTGCCCATCACAGCTGAGGTAGCGTCCGATTAAATGCAGGTGGGCTTGGGCCCACACTGCATGCCCCAGTCAGACTGGGGTTCTTTAGAAGTGGACACATGCAGTTACAACTCCGTGTGGACCGACAGCATGGGTGGGTGCCAGGAAGCCACCGGCGGTACATAAATATATCCCATTGCATTGCCCATCACAGCTGAGGTAATAATTAGAGATGAGCGAACACGTTCGGCTCCGCCCCTTTTTCGCCCGAACACCGAACTTTGCGAACACTTCAGTGTTCGGGCGAAAAAGTTCGGGGGCCGCCGTGGCAGCGCGGGGGGGTGCGGCGGGGAGTGGGGGGGAGAGGGAGAGAGAGAGGGCTCCCCCCTGTTCCCCGCTACTGCCGCCCGCGCCGCCGCGCATCTCCCCGCCCCCCGGCGGCACCCGGACACTTACGCGCGAACACTGCAGTGTTCGGCAAAGCCGGTGTCCGGGTGCGGATGTGTCCGTAACGGACACGTTCGCTCATCCCTAGTAATAATGTCATGTTTAATGCAAGTGGGCTTGGGCCCACACTGCATGCCCCAGTCAGACTGGGGTTCTTTAGAAGTGGACACATGCAGTTACAACTCCGTGTGGACCCACGGCATGGGTGGCTCCCTGGAACCCACCGGCGGTACATAAATATATCCCATTGCAGTGCCCAACACAGCTGATGTAACGTCAGCTGTAATGCAGGTGGGCAAAAAATTAATTGGATTACACTGTAGGCGAGGGCCCCCAAAAATTGGTGTACCAACAGTACTAATGTACCTCAGAAAAATTGCCCATGCCCAACCAAGAGGGCAGGTGAAACCCATTAATCGCTTTGGTTAATGTGGCTTAATTGGTAACTAGGCCTGGAGGCAGCCCAGTTAAAATAAAAATTGGTTCAGGTGCAAGTTTCAACGCTTTAATGAGGTTTGAAACGTATAAAAATTGTTTACAAAAATTATATGAGTGAGCCTTGTTGGCCTAAGAAAAACTGCCCGTTCGGCTTGATTATGTGAGGTTTCAGGAGGAGGAGCAGGAGGAGGAGGATGAATATTATACACAGATTGATGAAGCAAAAATGTCCCCGTTTTTGATGGTGATAGAGAACGATGCTTCCATCCGCGGGTGCAGCCTACGTATTGCTTAGGTATCGCTGCTGTCCACTGGTGAAGAAGAGAAGTCTGGGGAAATCCAGGCTTTGTTCATCTTGATGAGTGTAAGCCTGTCGGCACTGTCGGTTGACAGGCGGGTACGCTTATCCGTGATGATTCCCCCAGCCGCACTAAACACCCTCTCTGACAAGACGCTAGCCGCAGGACAAGCAAGCACCTCCAGGGCATACAGCGCGAGTTCAGGCCACGTGTCCAGCTTCGACACCCAGTAGTTGTAGGGGGCAGAGGCGTCACCGAGGACGGTCGTGCGATCGGCTACGTACTCCCTCACCATCCTTTTACAGTGCTCCCGCCAACTCAGCCTTGACTGGGGAGCGGTGACACAGTCTTGCTGGGGAGCCATAAAGCTGGCAAAGGCCTTGGAGAATGTTCCCCTGCCTGCGCTGTACATGCTGCCTGATCTCTGCGCCTCCCCTGCTACCTGGCCCTCGGAACTGCACCTTCTGCCACTAGCGCTGTCGGAAGGGAAGTTTACCATCAGTTTGTCCACCAGCGCCCTGTGGTATAGCATCATTCTGGAACCCCTTTCCTCTTCGGGAATGAGAGTGGAAAGGTTCTCCTTATACCGTGGGTCGAGCAGTGTGTACACCAAGTAATCCGTAGTGGCCAGAATGCGTGTAACGCGAGGGTCACGAGAAAGGCATCCTAACATGAAGTCAGCCATGTGTGCCAGGGTACCTGTACGCAACACATGGCTGTCCTCACTAGGAAGATCACTTTCAGGATCCTCCTCCTCTTCCTCCTCCTCCGGCCATACACGCTGGAAGGATGAGAGGCAAGCAGCATGTGTACCCTCAGCAGTGGGCCAAGCTGTCTCTTCCCCCTCCTCCTCATGCTCCTCCCCCTCCTCCTCCTCCTGAACGCGCTGAGATATAGACATGAGGGTGCTCTGACTATCCAACGACATACTGTCCTCCCACGCCTCCGTTTCCGAGTGAAAAGCGTCTGCCTTTATGCTTTGCAGGGAACTTCTCAAGAGGCATAGCAGAGGAATGGTGACGCTAATGATTGCAGCATCCCCGCTCACCATCTGGGTAGACTCCTCAAAGTTTCCAAGGACCTGGCAGATGTCTGCCAACCAGGCCCACTCTTCTGTAAAGAATTGAGGAGGCTGACTCCCACTACGCCGCCCATGTTGGAGTTGGTATTCCACTATAGCTCTACGCTGCTCATAGAGCCTGGCCAACATGTGGAGCGTAGAGTTCCACCGTGTGGGCCCGTCGCACAGCAGTCGGTGCACTGGCAGATTAAACCTATGTTGCAGGGTCTGCAGGGTGGCAGCGTCCGTCTTGGAGTTGCGGAAATGTGCGCTGACCCGGCGCACCTTTCCGAGCACGTATGACAAGTGTGGGTAGCTTTTCAGAAAGCGCTGAACCACCAAATTAAAGACATGGGCCAGGCATGGCACGTGTGTGAGGCTGCCGAGCTGCAGAGCCTCCACCAGGTTACGGCCGTTGTCACACACGACCATGCCCGGTTGGAGGCTCAGCGGCGCAAGCCAGCGGTCGGTCTGCTCTGTCAGACCCTGCAGCAGTTCGTGGGCCGTGTGCCTCTTCTCTCCTAAGCTGAGTAGTTTCAGCACGGCTTGCTGACGCTTGCCCACCGCTGTGCTGCCACGCCGCGCGACACCGACTGCTGGCGACGTGCTGCTGCTGACATATCTTGATTGCGAGACAGAGGTTGCATTGGAGGAGGAGGAGGAGGAGGAGGAGGGTGGTTTAGTGGAGGAAGCATACACCGCCGCAGATATCAGCACCGAGCTGGGGCCCGCAATTCTGGGGGTGGGTAGGACGTGAGCGGTCCCAAGCTCTGACTCTCTCCCAGCCTCCACTAAATTCACCCAATGTGCCGTCAGGGAGATATAGTGGCCCTGCCCGCCTGTGCTTGTCCACGTGTCCGTTGTTAAGTGGACCTTGGCAGTAACCGCGTTGGTGAGGGCGCGTACAATGTTGCGGGAGACGTGGTCGTGCAGGGCTGGGACGGCACATCGGGAAAAGTAGTGGCAACTGGGAACCGAGTAGCGCGGGGCCGCGCGCCGCCATCATGCTTTTGAAAGCCTCCGTTTCCACAAGCCTATACGGCAGCATCTCCAGGCTGATCAATTTGGCAATGTGCACGTTTAACGCTTGAGCGTGCGGGTGCGTGGCGGCGTACTTGCGCTTGCGCTCAAACAGTGGCGCTAGCGACGTCTGGACGCTGCGCTGAGAGACATTGCTGGATGGGGCCGAGGACAGCGGAGGTGAAGGTGTGGGTGCAGGCCAGGAGACGGTAGTGACTGTGTCCTCAGAGGGGGGGTTGGATCTCAGTGGCAGGTTGGGGCACATGGGGAGAGGCAGTGGTGCAAACCGGAGGCGGTGAACGGCCTTTGTCCCACCTTGTGGGGTGCTTGGCCATCATATGCCTGCGCATGCTGGTGGTGGTGGCTCCCCAGCTGATCTTGGCGCGACAAAGGTTGCACACCACTGTTCGTCGGTCGTCAGGCGTCTCTGTGAAAAACTGCCACACCGTAGAGCACCTTGACCTCTGCAGGGTGGCATGGCGCGAGGGGGCGCTTTGGGAAACAGTTGGTGGATTATTCGGTCTGGCCCTGCCTCTACCCCTGGCCACCGCACTGGCTCGGCCTGTGCCCACACCCTGACTTGGGCCTCCGCGTCCTCGCCCGCGTCCACGTCCTCTAGGCCTACACCTACCCCTCAGCATGCTGTATTACCAGTAGTGCAGAAACAGAACGCTGTAATTAAATGTGCCACTTATTGGCCTGTGGTTGGAGGCTGACTTCGCTTACGGAACGCACAGCAGAGCCAGGAAAAAATTTTGCGCAAGCCTGCTGTAACACTTAGCTGGCTGCGTATGAATTAGGAGGACAACTACACCCAGCACAGACCCAGTACACTGAGGACAGTCACAAGCAGCCCAAATAGATTTTTTTTCCCAAATGTTTTTGGAAAGGCCCACTGCCTATATTCAATAAATATGTCTTCTGTCCCTGCGTCACCACTACTGGCCCTGGAGTATGTAAAATAACTGCAGACTGTTGCACTGTGGACAGGAATACAGCAGTGATGTAAGAGGCAACACAGAGGCAGGAAATAATTTTGCGCAAGCCTGCTGTAACACTTAGCTGGCTGCGTATGAATTAGGAGGACAACTACACCCAGCACAGACCCAGTACACTGAGGACAGTCACAGGCAGCCCAAATAGATTTTTTTCCCCAAATGTTTTTGGAAAGGCCCACTGCCTATATTCAATAAATATATGTCTTCTGTCCCTGCCTCACCACCACTACTGGCCCTGGAGTATGTATAATTACTGCAGGGCGCAATGCTCTGCACGGCCGATATACAAAAAAAAAAAAAGTGCAACACTGCAAAAAGCAGCCTCCACACTACTGCACACGGTTAGATGTGGCCCTAAGAAGGACTGTTGGGGTTCTTGAAGCCTAAAATACTCCTAACACTCTCCCTATAGCAGCTCCGGCACCAACAGCACTTTCCCTCCTCCATGTCAGAATAAATCTGTGGCGAGCCGCGGGAGGGGCCGATTTTTATACTCGGGTGACACCTGATCTCGCCAGCCACTCACTGCAGGGGGGTGGTATAGGGCTTGAACGTCGCAGGGGGAAGTTGTAATGCCTTCCCTGTCTTTCTATTGGCCAGAAAAGCACGCTAACGTCTCAGAGATGAAAGTGAAAGTAACTCGAACATCGCGTGGTACTCGTCACGAGTAACGAGCATCTCGAACACGCTAATACTCGAACAAGTATCAAGCTCGGACGAGTACGTTCGCTTATCTCTACTCCCCACCTTAAGTAGTCTCCGTTAGATGACTGCCACATAGAAGCAGAGTAGACACAAGAACACAGTACAAAAGCAACAGGCAAGAATTGTAGTCAAACCATACATAGGTTAACCCATGGGAAACACAGGAAAGAAAATGGACCAGTTGGGATGTTATTCAAAGCAACACACACCAGTTGGATTTCCTAAAATGCAACATGTTTGGCTATCTGCAACTGATAGCTAAGTCAGGCCACCAAAGCTAATGGTTGCAGATAGCAAAACGTGCTGCATTTTGGGAAATCCTTACAAAAGATGGGGCACATTCACATTGGCTGAAGTCAGGGATGTCTAGATCGCACTGTCCATTTAAGAGGTTCAGAGTAGATCCATATGCATTCCCCAGGCAAGGAGGCAAGATGCAGCAGCTGAATAGTGTCCGGGAGAAGAATGCTGAATGTCACTGCAGACGAGTTGACCTGGAGTGACATCACTAAAAAATTAAGAAACCAACAGTACATGTACGTTAGAGGATTGGGGGAAAGGGGGTAACAGTGGGCCATGGATCCAGGATGTTGCCTTTGTCTCTTTATCTTGTATTCTGAATTTCAAGGAATTCAATCAATTTGTACTTAAACAGATGCATATTACAGAATAGCCTCATAGGCCTCAAAATGCATTGTGAAGTCAAAGTCTTCCCTGGTAATTTGAATTCTTACACCACAGTGTAACAGAGCGGGCACTTGCACAACCCAAATAAAGAATAGTGAAGCAGCCTAGTCGAATGTCAGATACAGTTCTTGTTGGGATGCAAACGGCCCTAAAGGAACATCATGAAGGCAGCTATAAACTTGAATCAAGCTTTACTCATACTCAGAAGAGGTACTGATTAGAGATGAGCGAGCATACTCGGTAAGGCGATATACTTGAGAGAGCATCGCTTTTTTCGAGTACATGCTGGCTCGTCCCTGAAGATTCGGGGGGGGGGGGGGGGGCGCTGGGGTGAGCGGGGAGTTGCAGAGGGGATCGGGAGCGAGAGAGAGAGGGATCTCTCTCACTCTCCTCCCCGCACCCGCTCGCTGCCCCGCGCCGCCCCCGACTCCTGCGGCCCCCCGGAATCTTCAGAGACGAGCCAGCATGTACTCGAAAAAGGCGATGCTCTCTTGAGTATATCGCCTTACCGAGTATGCTCGCTCATCTCTAGTACTGATACATAATGGTTGCAGCTACTGAGAGGCACACAAGCATAATGTTTCTCATGTAGAGGTACAAGAACAAAACTTTGACAGGCACTGTGGTAATGGCAGTATTTTCCTGTTTTTTGTCTGATAGCAGCTAGTCACAGGTAATAGTCTTCAGACTAATCCTTGAGGGCACAAACAAATATGAAGGTCTCCATTTCTTTCTCTCTTGTGGCGAGGCTGACTCCTCTACCCACAGACCCCAGATTCATTCAGATTCACTCCACAGAGCAACAAAGCCTAGGTTTCCTTTATTTGATGCCAGTACAAGTTACGTAACATTAAATAAATATTAAGGTATAGAATTATGGAAAGCATTGCTTCTTTACACTTGGATACTTATTAATGGATGAATTTATAGCAAAAAGTTACATTTTGGACCTAAATGTAACTTTGCACTTCTGCCAGAATAAAGAAAGTATAGGAGTCATAAAATAACCGTAATAAATATGTGAAACAGATGACTAGTTTCCTATAGAGCCAGTAAGACTATCGGCACACCATATATCTCTTACATGTAGTGTGCCAATGTATCACCTTGGCACCAGTACAACCGTAGTAGAAGTATAAAAGAAGCTAAGGCAGCAGCATGTACATAGCTGCCAAAATTGTAAAATAATGCCTAAAGATGTTTTTATTCTAGAGGAAGCGCATGGACATGAAGGAAGATGTCATTTTACTTTATAAAAGTGATAATCATTTTTTTAACATTTTTTTTGCATTTTAACAATAATCTATTTTGGTATTTAGGTCCCTTTTGTGTTAGATAGGTGACAACACATGCATAAACATTCTGCGTTGATATTCAGTAAAAGGGCAAAGTTGGCGGCACATATAAAACTAAAAGAGTACAAGTTAGCAATTGCCAAACATCTAAATAAACTTCGGTGAAAGAAAGCTTACAGTTAGATATGAGCGAGTATACTCTCTAAAGGCAATTGCTTGAGCGAGCATTGCCTTTAGCGAGTATCTCCCCCGCTCGAGACTGCAGGTTCAGGTGCTGGCGCGGGGGAGCGGTGAGTAGCGGCTGTCAGCGGGGGAGGGCGGGGGAAGAGATCTCCCCTCCATTCCGCCCCGCTCTCCCCCGCAGCTCCCTGCCCTCTGCCGGCACCCGAACCTGCAGTCTCGAGCGGGCAGGTACTCGCTAAAGGCAATGCTCGCTCGAGCAATTGCCTTTAGCGAGTATACTCGCTCATCTATACTTACAGTATATCACAGGTATATTCTGAAATCTTCATTGGAATTCTGACAAAATACAACTCACAAAACAGATTAAAAGCAATGAAAAAGCACAAACATGTATACATACCGTATCCCGACCCCTGCTTTGGACCAAGGAACCCTCCACTCATGCAAATAGTATAATACAATAAGCTGTGGAGCATACTAACAATAGCCTAAGAAGCAGAGCAATTATATTTGTGTAAGTACAAATGTTAGACAATCACAGGTTAAAGGAGTTGGCCAATTGTAAACTATTGTTGGCCTACTCTTAGGATAGACCATCAATAGTAGATTGGCGGAGATCTGCTGACCAGGATCCTGATTGATCAGCTGTTTGCCCTGCCAGTGTGCTCATGCGTTGAGTTGATTTCTTCAGGTAGCAGGCAGCTCCGTTCCCACTACACTGATAAAACTTTATATTGCAGGAAACTTCCTTTTGAAGTGTATGAGAACTTTGCCTGTAATGCGACACCAGACCACTGCGGTGGGACTAGAGTTGTCAGCTCCTGCAGAGATCAGCTCAGTGCATGCGCACACTGGCATGGCAAATGCAGCGTCCGAGGAGCAGGCCCACAGCCAAGGAGATAGCAAGGCAGATTGAGACCTTATCATGGGGCTCCACCATCTCCTCCCCTAGGAGTAGCATGGGACTAATTTACTGCTGGGGGAGTTTCACAGGGTAACTCAAGTGATGGTTTACCTCAACATCCTGTCACTTGTGACGCCACCATTCCATTCTCTTTGGTGAATCCAAATGATTGAAATAAGTAGTCCACACACAGGGAAATGTTTCAAAGCAAAGCCGGGAATGGTCAGCAGTGCTCGTTTACTTGTAAAACGGTTAACAGTCCAATCAATTTACATAGGCCATCAGGACACTGGTGCAAGTAAAATTAGTGGTGCGACAGGGAGGAATCACAGGATGACAGATGAGTCCACAGTCAAAGTTATCTGCGGGGTTCTGTTCCTGGCCACTCTCCTTTACTCTCTCCAGCTCTCTACCGGTCAACACTCATTTTTAAGAAGTAGCACTCAGCACTGCATGGTGGCTCCTCTCACTCTCTCAGTCCTCCAGGTCAATAGTGGGAATGCCTGGGTGAATTGGGCCCAGGGCACATACAAGGCAATCACTCAGCCTCGTCCATCCTCCGGTCTCTTGTGAGACCTGGCACAATTGCTCCTAATCACCCACAAGTCTCTACTCCCTCTCTTTGGCTCCCTTACATACACCATGCAATCACATATATCACATGGTCACATGACACACAACAAGAAACATTTTTCAGACATAACCCAGACGTTAACCCATTCAGTGCTGCAGAGGTGCAATACATATTAAATTCATGCAACATAGAAGATACTGACAACACATATGCACAAGACAAATGCATTCATACTTAGGGAGGGGCCCTGTTAACTCTGGGCCACTACAGCGAACAACTGTTCAGCAGGGTCCCTGGGCTGCAGACCTCTGCAATGTACCATTGATGGCTCATTCTAATGATAGGCAAACAATACTTTACAACTGAACAACGCCTTTAAATAAGTTGCTAAAGCACAAAAAGCCTACAAATAATCCAATATAGGAACAAAGAATAATGGCGCTTATTTACTAATCCTATCTAAAAATGAGACACTGCAAACTTAGACTATACCATCTTAAAATGCATCACATATATCACAACAGCTCAGTTGAATGATAAATCTATGGAATTTTAAGACTATCTAGTCTAAGTTTAGACTACCTTTCAGTTGGCTTAGTTTACACCAAGAATTGCACCAACATTTTGCGCAATTTGCCACAATTTATAGACAATCTGTGTCAGTAGACAGGAATTTGTCACAGTCCACTGATTTCACTCTTCTGTAGGTCTTTTTGAGAATATTGGGGGAATATCCTTTTCGTTGAAATTTGACAAATAGTGAGTCACATTAACTTTTAAACTCCAATTTCTTCTGACGCACAGATATTGCCCTATAGGTATACGCCTACGTAAAAAGAGAGATTGACTATGTGTAAGTCATTCTGATGGCTAGAATTATCATTTACTTGTGTAGTTACTTTATGTTGTGTCTCTTTCTTTCCCGGGCGCTCATTTGCATTGCAGTGGGACCTAAAAAATTAGGGTCTGCCAAAGGAAGAAAGGTATTTAGCACTGTACAAGAGTCAAGTGCCTCTGAAGGTTTAGGAAAGGAATCCACTATTTGTGGTTGTGTGACTCCTGATGTCAGGATAGTAGAATACGATTGGGATGAAGAAGTAATAGTATCTGCCCATGTATTACATATTCTTATATTTGGTTGGCCAGTGCTAACGGATGGTTCTGACCAACCAGATAGTAGAGGAGTGTGCATAGGTTGACTTAAATACTGAATTCGATGGAAACAACTTGTTCTGCTGAGACTTAGAGTTTTAGATACAAAATAAAATTGGTTATCTGATTATACCAATGAAAAACCAGATCTATAAGTATATGGTATTTTTGGTACTATATTGTTGTCACTTATGCAGAATTTTACGCTTAGTCTGTCCCCTGGAGTTGTAATGTCCCATCTCAATCTCAGAAAAATCTTTGTATTTATTTTGCTCTCTACCTAGAAGTTAGAGGGTGATCACCAGTACTGTAGAGGCCATGAGTGGGAGGAGCGATACAGGTAGGTATAACTTTTTTTTTTTTTTTTACGAATTTCAGCAAATGGAATAAGAGTTGCTCCTGCATTGATCCACCAGGAATTTTCCCGGTGGGTTCAATGGCCAATCCGCTCCTGCTCTCTTCCTTATAACAATACATCCTTTTGATGCCCTCACAGGGTTTTTTCTAATATAATCTATCTTTGATTGACAGCTGACATCCACAGGGGTGCCCTGAGTTTCATAGAACTGGACTGCAGCTATAATGCCACAGTTAAAATTGGAAAATTGTGTTACAGTACATCTTCATGTAGCCCAAGTCTAGAACTGTGGATGACAATCTGTGGTTCTAAATCCCCTCAGTTGATCACAAGAGTTCAGTCAGTGCTCAAGAAGGAACATTTCTAGTTGACCTCTTATATGGGCGTTAAACTAATAAAGTAATAATAATATTAGAGAACTGATGATTTATAAATCCTCAGGGTTCTAGAATATTTTACTTTCCTATTCACAGGTTTCGGCATCTGTTTGCTCAGATATAAAACAGTTTACACACTCACTCTAGTTACATCTGGTGAGCAAACCAAGGAGAGGCTTTTTGGATCTGCTCACTGGATGGACACAGTAGAATACTTTTTCTGATATACAGGAGACTGTATTTTACTGCTTTAGTTCAGAGAGTAAATGCAGCCAAAGTTCCAGTTAAAACTTTTCTTTTCACGAATTTGGCTTTGGAGCACAAAAGATGTGAACATTATATAAAAGCTTTAAAAAAAAAACTAAGAAATTAAAGTATACTTGTTATTTCAGGTGATTTTCCAGAATTAGTTATTGTGTGCATGTGTGCTGAGAAATTACACTACATCCGGCCATAACACTTCTTCTTTTCATAGTAGTCTAGCTACCTTTTGTTTTGAAGGCATGTGTTTATGTAAAATCATCGTAAATTTTTTGTTGTGCTTGAAGGTTATACAAACTTTATATTTTATTAAACTATAATTATTCCATTATACTAGTAGAATGCAAGTTTTGCAAACAAGCTGATCTAACTGATGTTTAAAGGGTAGTATGAGTTGTAACCTGCATTTATCACCAGTTTTCTCCCTCTGTTGTTTTCTCTGAGCTGGTGGGTGAAAGCGAGCTGGCTTAATGTTTTCCACACACCGCACACAGAGAAGATCTTGCTTCCTGTCACTATCTCTCACAAATAGAAGCAGCAGCAACATGGAGGACATTATACAGCAGTGCTAAGCAGTGTAATAATAATACACTTTATTTGTATAGCACCAACATATTCGGCAGTGCTTACATAGACAGGGGGGATACAGAAAGACAAAAAAAAAAATTACAGAACCACGGTTACATAGTAATCAGTTGATGGAAACAATAGGGGTGAGGGTCCTGCTCCAAGAAGCTTACATACTACAAGTAACGGGGTGATACAGAAGGTAAAGGGCTTGAGATGTGCACGGTATGGCGAGGTGGAGAGTGAGAGATGCTATACACATAGACAATGGTCAGACATTTAGCCGTGTGACGGCAGAAACAGTATGACTGCAGGAGCGGTTTATGATGGCTAGCAGGGATTGCAGTCAGTAGGTCAGGGAGCATGTTATCAAGTGGAGTACAGAGGGGTTTGTTTAGGGAATGCAGTATGCCTCCCTGAAGAGGTGCGTTTTTAGAGCACACCTGAAGTTCTGCAAGTCCTGGATTGCTCGGGTAGCCTTTGGTAGTGCGTTCCAGAGGACTGGTGCTGCTCTGGAGAAGTCTTGGAGGCGGGAATGAGAAGTTCAAATTAAAGAGGCGCTCTGTCTTGTTTCGTTAGCAGAGTGGAGAGCCCAGGCTGGGTGATCGATTGAGATGAGGGAGGCAATATAGGGGGGCACTGTGCTGTGGAGGGCTTTGTGGATGAAGGTAGTGAGTTTAAGTTGAATTCTGTATTTAACGGGCAGCCAGTGCAGTGACCGGCACAGGGCAGAGGCGTCCGAGTAGCGCCTGGACAGGAAGATGAGCCTGGCTGCCGCATTCAGGATGGATTGGAGAGGGTAGTCTCCAATCCATTGGATTGGATGGATTGGGAGTCTGATGCACGGGAGGCCGATCAGCAACGAGTTGTAATAATCGAGCCGAGAGTGGATGAGGGCAACAGTAAGCGTTTTTAGCGTGTCTACGGTGAGAAAAGAGCGGATTCTTGATATGTTCTTGAGGTGCAGCTGACATGTTCGGGCGAGAGATTGGATGTAGGGGGTAAAAGAGAGATCAGAGTTGAATATGACCCCAAGGCAGTGGGCATGTTGTCTAGGAGTTATTGTGGGGCCACACACTGAGATGGAGATGCCAGAATGAGGTCGGTTAGTGGATGGTGGAAATACCAGTAAGTCACTTTTAGAGAGGTTTAGTTTTATGTAGAGAGAGGACATAGTGTTAGAGACAGAAGACAGACAGTTGGTGATGTTGTGGAGGAAAGGTGCAGAGATGTCACGGGAAAAGGTGTACAGCTGGGTGTCGTCAGCATACAGGTGGTATTGGAGGCCAAATCTCCTGATGGTTTGTCCAATAGAGGCTGTGTAGATTGAGAAAGGAGGGGGCCGAGCCCTGGGGGACCCCAACTGCAAGGGGAAGAGGAGGGGAGGTAGAGCCAGTAAAGGAGACGCTGAAAGACCGGTCAGATAGGTAGGAGGAGAACTAGGAGAGAGCAGTGTCCTTTAGGCCGATCGAGCGAAGCATACTGAGGAGGAGTTTGTGGTCAACAGTGTCAAATGCTGCGGAAAGCTCGAGGAGGATCAGTAGGGAGTAATCGCCCCTCGATTTGGCTGTCAGTAGGTCATTGGATACCCTTGTAAGGGCAGTTTCTGTCGAGTGTTGAGGTCGGAAGCCAGACTGTAGGGGATCTAGGAGAGAGTGCTCTGATAGATAGCTTACAAGGCGGGAGTAAACCAGGTGTTCAAGTAGTTTGGAGATGAAGGGGAGATTAGAGATGGGTCGGTAGTTGGCAGCATCAGCTGCGTCCAGAGTCGGTTTCTTTGGCAGTGGGGATATGATGGCGTGTTTGAAAGAAGAGGGAAAGATGCCAGAGGTCAGAGAGAGGTTGACTATAGTGGTGAGATGGGAGATGACCACTGGAGAGAGGGATCGGTGGAGGTGTGAGGGAAGGGGGTCGCTAGAGCAGGTAGTGGGGCGAGCAGAGAAGAGCAATTTGGAGACTTCTTCCTCTGTTGCTGGTCTGAGTACAGACAGTGAGCAGGAGCTAGATGCAGTGCTAACAAGACTAGGGTCAGGGCTAGTCTGAGATTGGGAAGTTATATTCTGATGGATGTCATCAATTTTCTTTTTGAAGTAAGCAGCCAACTCTTCAGCACTGAGATCCATCACAGGGGGCTGCGGTTAAGGGCTGAGAAGAGAGTGAAAACTATCAAAGAGCCGTTTAGGGTTGTGCGATAGTGAGGAGACTAGAGAGGTGAAGTAGACTTGTTTGGCGTGGTGGAGAGCGAGGTTGTAGGTTCCGAGCATGAATTTGTAGTGGAGGAAGTCTGCGGACGTTTGCAACTCCCTCCACAGCCGTTCAACACTCCTAGAGCACCGCCAGATGAAGCGTGTTTGAGGCGTGAGCCTGGGTTGCCACGTTCTACATCGGATGGCTCGGGTCATGGGCGGCGCTGCTTCATCCAGGGCATGTTTGAGAGCGGTGTTGTAGTGAGCGGCAGCCAGGTTGGGGCAGAAGAGGAGAGAGATAGGGGACAGAGAGGACTGTAGGGATTCAGCAAAGTCCTGGGTGTGAACGGCCTTAAGGTTCCTGTAGGTACGGTAGGTAGGTGGGTCTGGAGAGATGTTAGGGAGTGTGACAGAGAAAGAGAGGAGGTTAGGATCTGAGAGCGGGAGAGGGGAGTTAGTGAAGTTGGAAGCAGAGCTGTGTAGCTGTGAATCCAGCACTGGGGTGGGATAGTACAACAGTTACAGATGCCAGTAGTGTCTCTATGTGACTCTTTCTCTCTCACTGCAGGTGCTCTTTCTTCCTCCTCCCCAATCCTTATCCATAGATGCAACAGCTGTAACCTGATTCCTCAGTGAGGCTGATATCTGTCTCGTATCTGTCCATCTAAAGATGGAATTTAGCAGTAAGGCTAGGTTCACATCTGCGTCTACTTTTCTGTTTTTATCTTTCGTCATAGGAGCAGAAAATCAAAAATGATGGCAGTGCCAAAACCATCATATGGTGAACACACCAATAGCATTTGACTATAACGGGAACTATCAGTTTCTGTCAGTTTACTGCACTATTTTTTTCAGCATTTAGGAAGAAATCTGTCGTAGGATCCTTTATATGTGGTCCCTTGAGAGAAAATGACTGCTGCATGATCTAGGAAGGAGGAGAGGAAATGGCTAATAAGTGGAAAAAGTGGCAGTTTTCTCTAATAAGTTTCTTATAGTCACCTGTACTATCAATTTATGCAAAGTTTGGTGTTACTACAGTGTCTATTTAAGCAAAAATAAATTTACTTTATCGTCAGTAGACTTACTAGTTTAGTTGCCTCTCTCAAAGAACCCTGCATTTCAGTAAGAGCTCTTTATTCATTAATTTGTCAACGAGTAGTAAAGTAAAGCCAGATGCAAATCCAATCAGCAGAATTCGTTTGGCCAACAAATACTACAGCATAAGCAATTGTGTCAATTATGTCAATTTCTCTGCAATACAAAATAAAATAGTCTACACAAACTAAAACTCAGTGATGGACTCTACAGTAACTCTTCTATGGCAGATATGGTAAAAACTATACCATACTTTCTAATGGACTGGGAGGGGACATCCACAAAGAATACCTTACTGGATACTATTTATCAGTGGATATAGCATACACCCTACTGAAGGGCTTCTCTGTGGCCCTTGGAGAGAAAGATTTAAGCTTATGATGTCTGCATTGCTTATAAAAGAGAAAACCTATACAGCAATTCCTTCTTAACAGCTCCAACAAAGCAAACAATGGGGTGAGGAACTAACCCAAGGATCCTGGAAAGAATATTGTAGCAAATAAGCACAATATTGGGTGCTGTGGTATTAACCAGCACCAAAATGGGGACCCATTTTAATCTTTACTATGAGCATGTATCACCAATACGTACATTACTGGTTCTACCACAACTTGTAGCCTATGCTGCCCTCAGATAGTGTAGCAGAGCAGCTTTAAAGAGTTTGTGCCAAGATTCACCACCCCTTTGAGAATGCAGAGCTTGGAGCGATCACCTGATCACCCTGAGTCCTGCTGGGTAAAGCTGTATTTACCCCTTCAGTGGAAAAGTATAGCATTACAGACAACTATTCACACGAATGGCTGTCCTGTAATGACATGGCGGCAGAAAGCCCACAAGGATGGGAGTTCTCTTATTGGGTGGCTTTTCATTCTGTGACGTAGAAACTGACCTAAATAAACTCTACTGCTGACAACAGGATCCACTTTATGTTTTAGATATATTTGATATAGAAGTTCTATTCTAACCACCCCTTCTTCATAGATCCTTCTCTGTTTCCTGTTTCTTCTCCACAATCTATCCCCTTACCCCAGCATTTTCCAACATTTCAACTATCTACAATGTTATCTATTCAACTTTAGTCAACCAGTGATTTTGAGGCCCTAGAAAGTTATCGCTTGGTGTGCCATTTTAGCCAGATTTTAAAGCAAAAATGTATCTTGCTGAATGATTACTTTCTCTAGGGTAGAGGAGTAATGAAGTTCCCAGTCTATTATACAAAATATGTAAGAATCCAACCATCACATGCCATTTTTAGTACTGTTGGGCTCCTATGTCGTAGAGCAAACACTGAGTTCCTTCACCACAAGGGCCAACTCATAAACCTTCTTCCATAAGCAAACCCTGCCTGAGAGTCTGCTGGGCCCAATTAAAAATCCACAGGTCCTACCAAAATCAGCAGGATCTCTGTGCTACCTTAAAGGGGTATTCCAGGACTTTTTTTATTCTTTGCTATTGATGAGCAACAGGCCATCAATAGATGGTCGGTGGGGACCTACTGTTCAAATCCCCATTGATCCGCTGATTTATGATGCCACTTTCACTGTAGCGCAGCTCCCATTGCTTTCAATGGGAGCTGTGCCGGCAATACAAACCCGGGCTGCCGCACTGTGGTCAGCGCTTTCTACTTACAATTAACTGAACGATGGGGAACCAAGCAATGGGTCAGTCATCAACAGCAAAAATAAGAAAGTACTGGAATACCACTTTAACAAAATGTGACCATAAATAATTATAGATAGGCACTAGTGCACAAATGCTGGCATCATCCTCACCAGTATCTCCTCTGAGCCTAGCATTCAGCAGCTAGTGGACATCGTAACTAAGTTTCCTTTTGCTTTTGGTCGTTCACAGATGTAGATTTAAAAATAAGTCATTTAGCAACAATATTGTAAATTGACATTGACGTGACCTTTAAACAAAAGACGTCTTTGTCAACCAATCACATGTTTTGCTCAGTCTAGTGCAAATCAGGTATGTGAGACTGATTTGTTTTTATTTGTAACTGCTAACATATTTCTTCTCAATAAATATGGCAATATGAGTGTAAAAGCAAAGAGGTTTCACATTCCGATCCGATAAGCAGATAAAAGCACCTTCTTATAACGTCCAATGGGCAGAAAGTATCTGTAACAAAGTATGTAGGGGGCATTGGAAAAATGGGAAATTGGTGATGACGGATTCCATTTTGTGCTTGTTCCACTATCCAGATATCAGAGCTCTGAAAGAGATCAGTACATACAGAGGGTGGACAAAATGTGGAAACACCGTACGAAATGCATGCCTTAAGTTACATGGAATTATAAAGCATATTTCAACACGACATGTAGAGATCGATTTTAAGTGGAGGTAATATGATACAGATGCTGCCGGGCAGAAGTGAACATCTGCCTGCACGACAAGGTTTCATTGGTCAGGGGTGTGAGTCACTAAGCTGCTGTTACCAGCTGGCTCCCAAAACCACCCAGAGCAGGGCAAGAGGTGAAGTAAACGCAAATTTTTCAGGAAAGTTTTCATCCATACAAGGGTCAAAAGGGCAGCTCAGTGCTAATGATTAAAATCCCATGCATTTTTGTATGGTGTTTCCATATTTTTGCCCCTTCCCCCTGTCTATTTAGTGGGAACATAATACAGGCTGTATTTTACAGCTAACAGAGCCTCATGTGGTGCGGAGTGTTAAGGCAGCAGAAATTTTCTGTCCTAAGCTCTTGTTCACAACCTGAAGGTTGCAAGTTCAATCCCTGCATGGTTCAGATAGCCAGCCCAGGGTTGACTCAGCTTTCCATCCTTCCGAGGTCAGTAAAATGAGTATCCAGCTTGGTGGGGGTAATAAATCAATTTACCTGAAAGCGCTGCAAAATAAGTTGGCACTATACAAATAACAAGATTTAAAGCCGTCATTGGTACCATATTAGGGGTAATGTGCTGGAGACTAATCCTGGAAACACATACAGTTTTGTATATGGTTTCAGGTGCAGTTTTTCAATACAACTTATAGTGTCACATTCATTTGAAACATGAGAGATAATTTTCTGCCATCTACAAAAAGCATTATTCTAAAGTCTCTCTATCAGCTGGCCCTCCACTAGGAGAATCAATACATATCAAGAAGCATTACCAATTCAAAAATGTTGCCACCAAAATACAGAACAGTATGAAGTGTGCCATGATGAAAGTAATATTCAAATGAACTAATTCTAGGGGAAGCCTATCCAGTAGAAATGAGCGAGCATACTCGATAAGGCAAACTACTCGATCGAGTAGTGCCTTATTCGAGTACCTGCCCGCTCGTCTCTAAAGATTCGGGAGCCGGCAGGGGGCGGGGAGCGGCGGGGGAGGAACGGAGGGGAGATCTCTCTCTCCCTCTCTCCCCCCCGCTCCCCCCTGCTCACCGCCACAACTCACCTGTCACCCACGCCGACAGCTGAATCTTTAGAGACGGGCGGGCAGGTACTCGAATAAGGCACTACTCGCTCGAGTAGTTTGCCTTATCGAGTATGCTCGCTCATCTCTACTATCCAGTAAAATATGTTGTATTCCAACAAAGGGCATTACTGAGAACTATTTTTAGTCCCTCTTCCTACACAATGAGTCTCTATGAAACTCAGAAATGTTACCCTTTTCTTGTTTCTGTAATTACTATTTCTGACATTATTCTATTCGGAACAGATTTGTTACAGTTGTATCTGTACATAAGTATTGACTTATGAACATGAGCGAACGAAGGGCGCTAGATTAGAGGCAGGCTACTCCAATCTCCATATCTCCAAGCTATGCCACCCTTTACATAAAGCAGATCACACATTTTTGGGATTAAGATTATTAAAGTTAATATCTCATGTGGTTAGTTTTATTTTGGTGTCATAAATGAAGCGTACATCTGTACAGGAAAATTAATGTGTTTGCGTTTTTTTTAATTGCAGCTCTTCCATTCTTTTCTTTAACCTCCCCTTATTGGTTCTATGCTTCCTGGGTTCATCTCCTCCACTAAAAGGGGTTTCTTGAGATTTTTCCTCCAAGCAGCGTGATACACTATCCCGAGACATTGGAAATCCAGCCAAGCTCCTTCTCTCCAGGAATGGTTGGATATTTTGCTGACCTTTATAGAATGGAGGAATTAATGGCCCAGGACCTGGAGAGGACAGATCCCTTCTTTCAGCTCTGGACTCCCTGGATGTTGTTTAAAGAGTCAGACTCTCTCCCTCAATGACTCTCTGGGTTATACTGATTCCTTTGTATTTTCTAGCTTAGATTGTGCAGTCATTATTTTCTCTTTTCTCCTCACTCTGCCTTGCCTTTTCCTTGTTTGTCTTTCTTCCCTCTTTCTTTCTCTACTTGATCTCTAATTTATTCATAAAAACACTTATGTCAATATATTGCAGAAATGCTTTTCTTGGCTCATGATCTTAGTACAATGTTCACATGTCTTTTCTGGTTTTCAAATAAAAGTGATTAAGCCATACACTCCCCTTATTGGAGAATAACTTCTTACCTGCATTCTCTGCATAGACTGTACAGCAGGGTGCATGTACTGTATGCCATCTGCAATGAATGGGCATACAATTGGAGAAAATGCCATAGACTATTACACAGATTGTGATGTTTCCTATTTTTTTTATCTTTGACTTGTACCCCTATTAATCTTGCCTTATAGATTAGAATGCCAGTGTATAGACAGATGACTACTTAGATACTTAAAAAAGGGGAACTGCCCATCTTATAAAGTGATGACATCTAGTTGGGATGTGCCATAATTTGAATCAGTGCTCAACTGGAGATGTGTACCCACTGGGTCACTAATGCATTGGGCTTAGACATCTAAGGAATTGTGCATTCCTTCATCTAACTCTGCAAGGGGGTCTGGACTTTCCCATAGGAAATCCCCAGATCACTCCCCCAAATAGGCTTCAATAGCAATGGCTGGTAAGTTGATCAGTCTCCAAGTCACAGTATCAAAGACAGAGGGCAGGAATCACAGTCAGATTGAGCATGAGTTGAAAGTTGCCATTAGTTTGGTCAGTGGTAAGCAGAGAACTGACAAAGGTCAGGATGGGTAGCAGAAAAGAAGGTGAGGTCAGGAACACAAACCATGTCATAGCCATATGGAGCAAGAACAAACACACTGTATCAGATACTGGAACATAATGAACCTTGTTGCTTAGACTCAGAGTGCTGTGAAAATGACCATAGTAAAGCCCAAGACAAATTGGCATTGGCTGAAGTCAGGAGTATTAAGTACATACTGGTTCTTTAAGAGAATGGAAGGCCATGCTTGTGCATGACCTAACTACTGAACAGCAAGATGCAGGGTGGCGGTTGGGAGAATAATTTTATGCAGCGCTATGAGTGAGTCAATGCAGTGTTGCATCATTTTATGACTGATCCCTTCCCTAGAAGGGGTTGTCGGAAGCGAATAAAACTTTTTATGTGTGATTGTAATGTTGATATAAGTAAGTTATTACAATATCAGAGGAAAATGATAATTTATTGCGGAAAACTGAACACTTAAAGGGAGGCTCTAGTACCATTGGGCCGTTTCTAGTTTGGATACAAGATGGGATACAGCGAGCATGGAGGCTCTAGTACCCTGTTGTACTGCCTCTAGCTTGGATACAGGATGTGATACGGGCCGGCTTGGAGGCTCTAGTACCCTGTCGTACTGCCTCTAGCTTAGAGAAAGGATGTGATACGGGCTGGCATGGAGGCTCTAGTATCCTGTTGGGCTGCCCCCAGCTTGGATACAGGATGTGATACAGGCCGGCATGGAGGCATACAGGTTGCGTATGGTATCCTGCGACATATTGCTCCAAATTTGCTGTAACTGAGCCTTTAGATCATGCAAACCCATAGGCTGTTGAAGTTAGCATCTCAGATGGTCCAATGCATGTTCTATTGGTGCTAAATCTCATGACTGGTCAGGCCACAGAAGTGTGACAATGTTGTGGGGACATTCCTGTGACACTCTTGCTGTGTGCAGCTGAGCATTATCCTGCTGAAAAATATCTCTTTGAAGCCCTGCTATTAGAGGCAACACATATGGCTGCCGAATGTCCTGAACTCATCTCTGAGCTGTCATTGTCCCTCATGCCACTTCTAGGAGTGACTGACTGTCACATGCAATGGCCCCCCAGACCATCACACCAGTAGTGGGGGCAGTGTGCTGCTCCACAACCAAGGCAGGATTGAGAGGCTTACCCCTCTGAGTCTCCAGACATGAACACGGCTGTTGTGAATGCTCAAACTTGCATTTGTCACTGAAGACAACCCAGTTCCATTCCATAGCAGTCCAGTTTTGTCTTTCACAACACCACTGCAAACAGAGATGACAGTGGGTTGGTGTCAAATGCAGTGTATGTAAAGAGAGTCATGAAACCAAATGTCCTTCATCCAAGCACCTGGAAATGGCTTTGACAGACACAGGAACCTGTAACGATGGTGTCACTTGTCTCTGGATGGCAGAAAACAAAACAGTTGGAGCTGCTCGTGCTTGCCGTATGGTCTGTCTAGGGAATCCAGAGCCCAGTCCCCCCATGTGCATGCCCTCACGCATACACTGATCCCAACACCTTGTAACAGTCTGGTCAGAATGACCTAGGTGGCTGGCAATTTGTTGGTAAGACCATCTAGCTTCTTGCATTCCAATAAAACTCCCCCTCTCAAACCCTGTTAATGGGGTGAAATCTCTTCAATTGTGTCATAGAGGCATCTAGTAGTCAACAAGCTCTACACAAGCAGAACAAGAGGTCCTTTATGCACAAGTAGCCTCTAAGAGCCTTTTTACAGGCCAAAAATGGAACCAGTGGAAGAGTCATGCCACCTGGGGCCTCAGGTGGCATGACGGTTCATCTAAGCCCACCACAACTCTAATCATTTACAGATCTGTATGAGATGTAACTGCATGCCGAGTTTTGCAGCAAAACAACAACTTTTTTCTAGGTGCTTGATTTTTTTTTTTTAACAAAGAGTATATTTAATGCTAGTGAGAGCCACAACCTTATTAGTATTCATGACCTATCTAAAGTAGAAACCAATTTATTTACACTACTGTATATCTACTTAGGTGGCTTATAAAACTCTACAATGTTTACAGTTATTGTCACAATTCATATTATTTCTTGTCCCAAATGGGGCTCACAATCTAATTTCCCTATCTCAGACACAGACGGTAGGGCAACATTCATTTAATATACATCAATCTAGCAGTTTTTGGAGTATGAAACAAAGGAAGAAACAGGTTTTCCCAGAGGAAATATACAGTATATCTTCCTATTACTACAGTATAAAGCTGATATAGAGGCTATGTACTTTCTATGAATTAACTTTTATTTGCAAATTCCTAATAAAAAGTTCAGAAAAATAATTCAGTCAAACAAACCAAGTGTATTTTTCAATCTAAGATCATTATTATATTCAGTTATTGCGAAACAATAGTTCAAAGGTGTATTTTCCACTATAGACATTTTGTCATATCCACAAGATTTGTCATAAATGTCTAATAGATGAGTGTTTCGCCTCTGGGACCTGCATTTATAATGAGAATGGGGGTCTCTCATGAGGTGGACGTCAAATGAAGAGCTTGAATGAAGACATGGCAGCATATGTGGATACCTCTCTTTGTTCACGTCTATAGAAGTGGCAGAAACAGCCAAACTTCCACATTTTACAGTGTTTGCCTTTTAACACATGTACTGATGACACACAATTAGAGGTGAGTGAGTATACTCGCTAAGGCACATTACTCGAGCGAGTAGTGCCTTAGCCAAGTATCTCCCCGCTCGTCTCTAAAGATTCGGGGGCCGGCGTGGGTGACAAGTGAGTTGGGGCGGGGAGCGGGCTTGAGAGAGGGAGAGGGAGATCTCCCCTCCGTTCCTCCCCGCTCTCTCCCACCGCTCCCCGCCCCCGCTGGCCCCCGAATCTTTAGAGACGAGCGGGGAGATACTCGGCTAAGGCACTACTCGATCGAGTAATGTGCCTTAGCGAGTATACTCGCTCATCTCTACACACAATCTAACTTCTAATGAGAATAATGCCAGGCCCCGGGCATAATAAATGTCTTGGGTTAATGTTTCCATGATAGCTTTGACAGAAATGACTGTAAATGATACTCAAAAACCAAAGGAGTTCATGTATCTGGTTGCACAATCAAGAATAAATGTTAAATGTTGGATAAGTTTGTTCTCTTCCAAAAATACAGTGGAAAGTTTGAAACTTTCAAGATACATTCCATTTCTTGCCGAGTCACACAAAGCAGCGGGGAATTTTTACAGCTGTTGGGAAGACATTACGCATTACCTTTATGTATTCTCGTTGGCACATTGTTGGGATGGGGTTATTAATAGAAAGTAAGTGAGTTTAACAAGATTTCCATAATTAAGTAAGTGCACCTCTTTGGCTCTCCACCTCAAGCTGCTATCTGCTAAACAGTTGTCTACATTTAAAGTAACCAGATTGATGAAAAACTATTTTTGGTCATTAGAAAGTAAAAAAACAGACAAGTGACATATCAAATGGAACGGCTGCTATGCCTGTTCTTTTAAGCCAAGGTTTTCCTCTGGGGCTCCATTTTGGTATATGCTGTTATACGAAGCATCCAAGTTTTTAGTTATGGGGATACAACATTTGCTATAAATGAATGATCTAAATCTTTGGTTGAAGGGATGCTCCATGTTAAGTGGAGCTTTGCTTTTTATGGGCTCTATTGTAGGGTGAAATTTGCTGTAATGTAACATAGTAACATAGTATGCCAGGCTTAAAAAAGACAAATGTCCATCCATTTCAGCAAGTTTCCACTACCTGTGTTGATCCAAAGAAAGGCAAAAAAAAAACTGAATGAGGCAGAAGCCAATTTACCCCATTTGGGGAGGGGGGGGGGGATTCCTTCCTGATTCCATAATGGCAGTCAGAATAATCCCTGGAACAACATTTGAAGAGTTCCTACCTGACTCCAAGTCCGGCAGTTGGAAGATCCCCGGATCAACAACTCTTCTGGTTATTTAACATCTATATCATGTAATATCATAGTGCTCTAAAAGACATCTAGTCCCCTATTAGACTCCTCTATGGATTTTGTCATCACCACGTCCTCAGGCAGGGAGTTCCACAGTCTCACTGTTCTTAGAGGAAAGAACCCCCTTAGTGTTGGTGATGAAACTTTTATGATTGAGGGTGTCATGAAATGAGGGGTGCACAGTGTGAGGTTGAGGAGCAATGCAGGCAATAATTTTGAGGTCATATGGTTAGGTGATTCTAGGGGGTGCAGGGAGCATGGGAGGTTATTAAGAACCTTCCAGAAGATAATACATTCTAATTAAAACCCCAAGCAGCTCCAGACGGCTTATCCTGTCTTCCCGGTCAGCACAGGAAGACAGGATGAGACCTGTGACTAGTACTGGCCAATGTCTGGAGCAGCTTGGGGAATGCAACAGGAGAGCATACTGGGTTTTTGTTTTTTAAACAAGTGATATTACTTATTATGAGAGCAGAAGAGGAGAGGGGCATTATTAATCATGGGGACTGAAAGGGAAGTATTATCAGTTATGGGATTTTTATCTGCGTGGGGAGAAAGCTGGCACTTTTAATTATGGGCCAAAAGAATCAGCATTATTACTGATGGTGGAATAAAAGGGGTCACTTTTACTGTGTGGAGGTCATTGAAAGCAACACTTAGGCCAGCTGCCCATGAGCGTGACAGGCTCCGCCGCGGAATATTCCGCGGCGAAGCCCGTCACGGCGCCCCCCCAGAGCCCCTATACTTACCAGCGGATCCGGCTTCTTCGCGCCCGCATGACGCTTCCCCACCCACCACTGCCACGTCACATGACACGCCCACCGCGTCACATGACGCGGTCGGCCGTGTCATGTGACGCGCCGGCCGCGTCATATGACGCGCCGGCGGTAGGTGGGATAGCGTTTTCGCGCTATCTTCCGCTGTGTTACAGCGGGAGATAGCGTGAACGGACGGCTTCCATTGACTGCAATGGAAGCCGTTAGCGCGTACACCCGCGGCAAATAGAGCATGAGGACGGGAGATTTCACGGTGCGTAATTCCGCTGTGGAATTCTGCACCGTGTGCCCTGAGCTATTAGGTTCAATAGAACCTAATAGCTGCGGGCAACGCAGCGGATTTTCGCCGCGAATTACGCGGCGGAAATCCGTTCGTGGGAAGGAGGCCTTACTATGTGGGGCCTAATTACTGTGTGAGGCACTATGAATTGTGCAGAAGTGTGGAAAATGTAGGGAGGGTTATGCAAAGACAAGGAATCAAAGATTTCTGTGTCACGCTCTTTAGAGACAAGTTGTGGCCAGGAGAAGTCATCATAATGGTCTGGGATCAGATAGAGAAGAAAAGGGATAGAAAATGATACCAATCAGAGACTATGCCAATTGTGATCTATCACGGGTGTACTGTAATCACTGCCACTATATACAGCTGGCATCTATGATTTAGAGATATACTATAACTGTGAATGAATCACTGATAGGCACAATAACTATGAAGAGTCACTAACAAGCACTATTACTGTGATGTGATACAAAGGGCATAGCATAAAAGGGTTGTGACATAAAAACTTGCCACAAGTTGTTATCCCTGAGGGTGATTAACATCAGGGTGTGCGGGGGTATCATAATTAACTGCTGGTTGGCTCCTATTCTCAGGGGTGGTTAAATATTAGAATCTTTTGGTCCCCTAATGTGATGTATAAGACATTACCAAGTTTTTGTTTATTCACCTGCCCACACAGATGCATCGAGAGTCACTTGGTACTGTGCCACATATCATAATTCAGAATAATGAGTAACTAGTATTGGTATCCTGGGAAAATAAAATTGCATTAGAATTGATTGACAACAACTTACAACTACAACTTAGTATCAATAACATTTGCATTACCTTGTTTTAATTTACTGCCTCTTCTCATCCACACATGCCTCTGACATTTGATTCAGGAATTGTGTCATACAGCTGAGCCCTGGCATATTGATTGTGAAATGGTGATCGACACAAACTACATAAACTAGGTCAGAAAAGTTTGACATAATATCTGCTCTGGATCACTAGTTTACAGCTTTGAGGATGGTTTCATGACCAGTGTTTTTTGAGAAAAATACTATAGCAGTGTTTGATGCAGTTCAGAGTGTTTCCTGGACCCCCTGGAAAACAGCTGATTTTGCCAGGGAAAGTTGGGAGGTAAAAAGTGGGAGTATGGGGGGTGGGGGGGGGGGGGGGGCACAGGGCACATCCAGCCAGACATTTTGCCTGCGATGGCTGCTGCAGAGGAAATGCAATATGACATGGCAGCCTTTCAAATGTATAGCAATTCTTGTACTATATTGGATGAATTGAGTCCACCAGAGTGTGAGGCACTCATACAGAATGGCTTCCATTCTGGCCTATACATGAGGGTCTTCAGTAGTGGACCACCTTCTTTAATGTCTATGTCCTAAAAGGGCATATTGAAAGAGGTTGTCTTCATGAGCCAACCTTTAATTACTATCAAGTGTTTGTGTTTATGAAGATGACAAGCCACAAGGTCCTGCAAAAATCAAGGACCGGTGGTATTCCCTTGATGTTAGTGAAGATTATTTGTGCGCCTAGCATGCTGCAGAGGGATGAGAAATCTAATAGCTACACTGTGATGTGGGCAATGTTTTATCCATCAGTAGGATCCTACCCCCTCTGTTCCCTTTAAGCTGAGTGAACTGGAACTGATAGTTAAAAGTTCCAACCTTTGCAAACAGGTAGAGCTGTTATTGGGCTCATTAATCTTCAATAAATAGTTGTTTTAATGCTTTACTCTTTAAGAAAGCACAGCTTAGAGGAAAAAGTGCCTATCATTACTCATTGAAAGTATTCCCTGGTCACCACTCTGGGGGCACTTCTGCACCTTTCATTTTTAAACTACTTAGCCCGTGGTTTCTGTACTTTGGCATCTGGTCAGCAACATGGAGTGCCTTTAAACCCACAGCATACACCACGTCTTTCCAAGCTTACCACCATGCACTTATCCATTTCACAAAATGGCATTTCAATCGCTGGTCAGCGCAGACACTAAAACCCTATGTTAGTCAAACAACTGAGAAGATGATGTTGATAGTTAAGGAGTAGATGAACGTCTACTTTCCTGCATGTAGCTTCCAGGATGTTCATAGTTGCACCCATTGGATGGGTGAAAACTCATAGATCGTTGGGGGTCTAGCTGCTGAGACCCACATTGATCTTGAGAATAAAGGGGACCTGTGCCCCATTTATTTCACAGTTGAAGATGCTGGCTCCAATTTCTGTATTATAGTGGGGGAATGGAGCACATGCTCCCCCCATCTGCCATGTAACATTGATAATAATCGTGTCTTCTTATGTGACTTTCAGCCTCCATTGATGCCAGAACTTTGGTGCGACTGCTACGTCTGCACCCCCTATAGTTAATGCTTCATGTTCTTGACCAAAGGCGTAACTATAGAGGATGCAGGGGATGCAGTTGCACCCGGGCCCAGAAGCCTTGGGGGGCCCATAAGGCTTCTCTTCTCCATTTAGGGAGCCCAGTACTATAAATTAAATCATTATAGTTGGGGGCCCTGTTACAGATTTTGCATTGGGGCCCCGAATCTTCAAGTTACGCCTCTTGACTATAAAAGGGAACCTGTCACACCACAGAAAAGCACCATAAACTGAGTTACAGGTAGTTGGGTGATGTAATTTTATACTCACCCACTTTCCATGGTGACCGATAGTGAAGATTGCATTGGACACAAAGATATGTCTCTTCTCTGCACTTCTTTCCTCCCTGTCTCCCTGGCACATACAGGACCTCTGGCACATCCAAAAAACCTTAGAAATTGTGTCACCCCCAGGCATCCTGTCCTATCTAATCCAGCCGAAGTGACAAAGGGGCTCGACCTCGAAAAGCGTTTGCTCTTGCTGTTTTTTATTTTGTTAAATGATAAAGATCCCGGGCTCTCACTATCGCATATTAGACCTAAGGCCTCATGTCCACGGGGAAAATCAGGCCCGCTCCGGATTCTCCATGGAGAATCCGGAGTGGGTCCCTCCTGCCCCGCGGACATGAGCGCTGAAAATGAGAATAAATAAGAATAAACTCACCTCTCGCCCGCTCTGGATCTTCTTTTCACCGCGGCGTCATCTTCTCTGCGTCGCGGTTGGATCTTCTTTTTTTCGGCCCCGCGCATGCGCTGACCCGAAGAAAAAAGATCCGTCCGCGACAGAGAGAAGATGGCGCCGCGGCGAAGGGAAGAACCGGAGCGGGTGAGTAAATTCCGATTTTTGTCTCTCGCGGATCCGGACGGCTTCCATAGGCTTCAATAGAAGCCCGCGGGAGCCGTCCTCGCGGGAGACCCGCATGAAAATGGAGCATGGTCCAGATTTTTTCATGCTCCATTTTTTTTAAAATCACTTTTATTGACCATCCGCGGGTATTTATCTACCCGCGGGTGGTCAATGCATCCCTATGGGATGCGGATCCGCGGGCAGGAGAAGAGTTAAAATCCGCTGCGGATTTTAATTCTTCTTTTGCCCGTGGACATGAGGCCTTAATCTTCTAGTAGCATAGAGTGTTGTGCCTTCACACCAGTATTTTTCCACACTCTTTTCGTTATGCCAGTCTAAGGATAATTCATTGTAGTGTAGCTGTAAGCTGTGGCTGAATGCATATTAGTAAATATTCTAACTCACGCTGAAACTTTTTTGAAAAATCATTCCAACATTAAGTTGACTTCTACCTTAACTTTGGGTGTATGTTTCAGCACATTTAGGATTATTAGAAGGCAAAAAGTCCCTGCATATCAAATTCAGTTCCCAGGTGAATTTGCACTGTAAGAAGAAGGAAAAAAAAGAAAAAAAAAGCAGAGATAAGACTAAATCCTAATGCATATTTATAAACTAACCGGCATACAAAAATAAATCAATATTCTCTCGCTAAATGTATACGGCTTGAAAAGCTATGAGTTTGCAACTTACACTTGGTTCACCTACGTCTTGGCAGATTTCTGAAAGCGTCTCTGTGCATACTGAAAATTCTAATTAGTTATGTGCTTGACGAGCGGAAGTCTAGAGTGTTCCTATCTACAGCTTAGAGGCTTCAAAGCTTCACACATCAAACTGAAACACTTCTGGGTGCAAAGACCATTTGCTTGTAATACAGAAGATATAATATCAGCAGCATGTGCATGTCCAATAAAGGGGTTATACAGGGGGTCGGACAAAAATATGGAAACACCGTACAAAATGCATTGGATTTAAATAGGTCTCTACGTGTCTTATTGAAGTATTATTTATAATATCATTTAAGTGGATGTAATATGACACAGATGCTGCCGGGCAGATGGGAACATTTGTCCGAGGAACAAAGTTCCATTGGTCAGGGATCTAAGCTACTCAGCTGCCGTTAGCAGCTGCCTCCCAAAGCCATCCAGAGCAAGGCAAGAGGTGAAGTGAACACAAATTTGGCAGGAAAGCTCTCAGCCAAGTAGGAGTCAAAAGGGCAGCTCAGTGCTAATGATTAAAATCCCATATATTTGGTATGATGTTTCCATATTTTTGTCCACGCCCTGTATATAGGAATGATAAAGAGCATTTCCACCCATCATATTATTGGGAAACTAAGGCACAGTGTGTATTATGTCTGAGCTCGCTGTTCAATATATAAACCAAAAAAGCTTCCTGTATAAATGTACCCATGTATCCATAGGCACCGTTCAGTAGACTAAGGCCAAATATGTACTTTTAGGCTCCATAAGGCCCATTATATCTTTTTTTTAACTGTATAGAAAAGTGCAGCAGAGAACAAAGTGCACATTCTTATACAGAGACCCACCACAAGAAAATGTCCACAGTGCGGTATCCATTTTTTTATACAATCAGATATGATGGCATAGATCAGAGCTTCCCATTATATACAGTACTGTGCCAAAGTTTTAGGCAGGTGTGGAAAAAATGCTACAAAATGAGAGGGCTTTCAAAAATAGAAGTGTTATTGTGGTACAAGGACTTATAAGCTATTGTTTCTCTGTTATCAGCCAAAGGCTGAAGCATATTATATATTGTATTATTAACTACATATGTATCTACCAAATGAAATGTAACTACTGTTTACTAACTTTACCTTTTATTAACTTCCCTTGGTATAAACGTAGTTGACAAAAAGATGTTTTTCTCTCTAACAAAAGTAGATACAGTCTGTTAAACTATGCATCTAATCCTCATCTATGTGATACTGGCTGTAGCTGGTATACCCTGTGTAACCAGATACCGGGAACTTAACAGCAGTTGGAATTCACCCACTAAACCTCTAGTGTTAACATCTAGTGAAACAGCCTCCAGAGGGGTGACCCTGGGCACCTGGCTAATGTGAAGAGCTGGGAGGGTTAAGTGCTGACGTGTCATAGTGGCACTTACCATGCTCTGGTCCCAGAAGGATGACATGCTGCCAAGGCCAGTGTAGATTGCGGGCCGAGCTTCAACACTCCTTTGGCTGGGAGTGCCAATAAAGAGGATGAGGGGGTGTAGTCGATATCACTCGTGATGCCACACACCAGTAATCTATGCGGCAGAGTAACAACACAGAGAGTTGTGTGTAGTACCTCGGGTCCTTAGGAACTGATAAGGCCCGGTAAAACTTTACTTGCATTAAACTTGAATAAACAGGTAGTTACAGGTATCATTCACTTGCAGAAAATACAGGCTGGAGCTCAGAGGTAGGGAGGATACACAGGAACAATACGGCCCTATAGTCCACATTATCTATATGTCACTGGTCCTGGAAATTGGGAGCACTTTGGAGGAGGAAAATGGGTAGGGGTCACTCCACATACACTCTGGCAGACAGAATTATTCAAGAAGATGGCTTAGCCTAGATACATCCTGCACAACATCCGCATGGGTGTCACAATTAAGTACCTCTGTACGATGATCCTAATAACGGACGGCCGCACAGGAAAAAGACGCCTGTGATGTGAATGGGTACCTGCTTTCAGTGAACTGGGGTACTGTGCTCTCTCTCTGAAAGGGACTCATTTCTCTCACATCCACTCTCCAGACGCTACGGGTAGTCGCTCTTCTTCCTCCATCTTCACCGACATGGAAGCTAAAGGTGCTTCCATGCAGCTCTGTGTTAGCACTCTACAGCAGGCAAGATGGAACCCTACTCTAACACAGATTGAAGAAGACAGACCTTTTCCTGCTCTCAGACACTAACTTTTATAACTTCACTTGTACCACATGACACTGTAGGAAAGATACATTCAGCAGCTAGAGCTGACAGGCAATGATTTTATGGACTTAACCCCTCAGATGCTGAAGCTGTGCAACACATATACAGAAAATGATATGACAGCTTTGCACAGTGCATCCACATAAGACAATACATGTATGATATTTATGGAGGGGACCAGGATGTTGATCTGGGACAGTACATATGGGGTACAGATATTTGGCTGCCTAATGTCCCTCTGTTCCAGGTTGACACTAACAAAAATCCATTTCCTAGATGACCCATGTGTCTTGGCAGATGTTAGATTGTACATCATTATCAGTTTTCTTTTGTAAATTTACAATATTCAAAGTGAATGAGCCAAAGATAAATCTAAATCAAATCAATATATGATGTGACCGCCCTTCCTTTACTTTTAAAACGGCATCAGTTCTTCTAGGTAGAATTGCTCACAGTTTTTGAAGGAACTCAACATGGAGGTTGCTCCAAACATCTTGGAGAACTAACCACAGATCTGTGGATGTCGGCTTGCTTAAATGCTTCTATCTCTTCATGTAATTCCAGACAGACTGGATGATGTTGAGATCAGGGCTCTGTGGTGGCGATATAATCACTTCTAGGACTCATTGTTCTTTATGCTGAAGATAGTTCTTAATGACATTGGTTATATGTTTGGGGTTGTTATCCTTTATTGTCTTAGGCCATTCCATTTGGACAAATTAGAGGTAGCAAAGGTCAGAGCACGAATATTAGTGAAGGACCAGGCTTTGTTTAAGGGATTTTCTTTTTGTCATCATGAAAACCCTTCATAAGACATTGGCGCTACCATCATCAGAGCAAGCTGCCCACTTAAGCCTTGGAAAGACTACAGAAGAACGGACCTCATTTCAGTGATCAATCAGCAAACACCACTGAATGAAGGAGAAGATGGAGCCGTCCAGGGACCCCAAAGGGTGACCCAGAAGATGGAGAAGCCAGCAGATGCGATCATATGCTGGCAGTGTAAGCGCAAAAACATTTGCACTTCATTATAATAATGGGAGCCAAAATATCTGCGCTTCATTATAATTATAGGCATGTGCAAAACAATTTTACTACCAGTGCTGGATTTCCTCATGGTCATGACAGCTCCAGTTTTTGGTGCTGTCTTGGGCACAGATGTCAGTCTATGAAAGGGTATGGAGGGTTTTCTTTTCTAACTAACATCCTTGCATGTGCTTAACATAATTTTACCATTACTGGTAGTTAGATTTCTTCACACTTATGGCAGTGCTGTCATGGGGGATGTGCAAAAAGGTGTGTGATGGCTGGCTATTAAGGGGTGGAGTTGGATTTTTTTGTTGTTAAATCTACAGAGTGGTATAAACAATATGCATGTGAGTATCTTTTTCTCCCCCTCCCCTCTGCTGTCTATAGAGTTCTGTGGGCAGTATGAGTTACCCCCCCCCCCCCCACACACACACACAGCTTTGTTTCTATTTACAATTCTTATTTCTTTTTTCCTTTTCAATGTTTTTGTGTACATTGCAATATGCCTTGACTATCTCTCCCCACACCGAGTGTAATAGTTATTGCTCGCCCATTTCTATGGTATCGTATAAACTGTGATTTTACAATAACAATGAAGGTTACTGTTTATCCATAGTAGTTATGCCAGGTTTAATACTCATAATCATTAACATTTGCTGCTGAAAAAACATTGCAAAGATTTTGTTGGCTTTCATACTTGGAGAGACTTGAAAGATTGATACATTGTGTTCCTGGGATGTTGTGCTTGAAAGTGGACTGCGATCTAGTTTTATATCCTGAGCTAGGCACTGCAAGATGATGATTCTTTTATGAAAATGTCCACAATCAAATAAACATCTTATGAACATGTAGCCATCCATGTGGGAAGGAGGAGGAAGAGAGCAGTGAACCAAAATTGTGATTATACTTGCAACTTCCTGTTTTGCAAATAATGCAGCTCTGAAGCACAAACTGCTGCTCTGAAAGGTAAACTATCATGTAGAGTATGAAAATGGTACCAATCTCAGCCTTTTGAAAGGCTTTTTCTGATTTCAGGTTAACAATGCTGAATCACTATATACACACCAAGTTTCTAATATAAGTTTTGTTTTGGTTCACCAACATTTCCAAGTTTGCATTTTTATGCAGTTAGTAGAAACAAGAGTTGTGCAATTGTATTCAGATATTAAATGTGTATGAGTGCTGAAGCACGTTTGTTACTGTAATTACTGCAGACATGACTTATATGCACTCTCACATTTATTTTATGAGTTGGAAGTGCTGACTTTTGTTTTTGCACGCATTGCATTGGTGGGGGAGTGGTTGCCCTCACTTTTAGGGCTCGTTCAGATGAACATAGTTGTCAGCGCTGCTAGCAGCGGACAGAACACACTTCTAATAGGAACCAATAGGTTCCTATAGAAGCGTTCACATGGAGGTCGTTATATGCGCAAAACTCCGTGCACCTAACAAAAGATAGGACATGCAAGTTCAAACTTGCATGTTGGCTCCAGGGTGTGGGCAAAGATAGAACATGTCCTATCTTTGCTGAGTGCTTTCCATACACTTCTATGGGAGACTTGAAAGCACACAGCTCGCACCTCGGATTATGTGAACGGGCTACTTCAGGGAGCTTGAAGCAACCCTGTCACGTGAACTTCACAGCGAGCTTATCTCCTTGCCAGCAGTGCTGACAATTACGTTCATCTGAACGAGCCCTTATCTTGCACTCCAATCACCCATTTCTCCCTGATGGCTTACTGAAAGTATATAAATGGGTATCCAGTTTTTCCATTGGAGCCCCAGAAAAGTGTCTTTTAAAGTGGGTACCCGTCAAATAAGGTTTACTTGGACATGGCAGATGGGCCCACATGTTTTGATCAAAATATTTGCTAAGAGCCTTACATTTTTATGCCAGGTTAGTATAAACAATGGTTGTGCAATTTCATTCAGGCATTAGATGTGTATCAGTGCTGAGGTTAGGGTTTCTGTCACTGCATTTCCAAGCTATAAGTTTGCTGTCAGTGAAGGAGGACACTGTTGTTTTGTATGTGAGTCTTAATTCCTGCATAGCTAGTCCTGCTTTTAGTTGAGTAGTGGATGCGGTTGTTCCTGGTCTAGGCAACGCGCTGACACAGCAAATAAATATCTTGAATGGAAACATATTAAATTGATGGCACAAAATTAACCCCTTCCCAATGCATATTGTATGGTAAGTACTGGTTCTTGCTAGGTGGAGTTTTCAGTTAGTCAAGCCCCACAAAATAATTATTAGTGAATTGTGTTACATCCTATTACCTTCCTTGTAAATGTAGGTACATCTACTTGAGTGCTGCTTTAGTAATTGAACATATAGTAAAGTCTCTTGGAATGCCTGGTAGTAACCATTATTACTGCTCAGTAATAGCTAACACCCATTCATTTTCTTCCATTACAACTACTTAAAGTCTTCTTCATAATCTAAGGCACTTTTATTCTCCTGTTATTTGCACTTATTTAGTGATTTCTGTTCGGGATTGTTTCACTGTTTATGTGTGTTTTGTTTTATGTCTCTAATTCAAAAACTGCTTGCTGTAATTTGCAGTTAACTCTCCAATGTGACTTTCTTTGCTGGATTAGTTTATAGTGTCTAATGGAATGCATGGAACTAGAGATACCTTAAAGGGGTTGTCCAAGTTGTAACATCTCTGGACAACCCGTTCCTCTGCTCCGGTCTTTGTTTACAGCAGCAGTCCCCCCTGGTTTGTGGGATGCCTATTAAATACTACAGCTAAATAGTCAACAGAACTACAGTATACGCCTGCCAAGCAGGTAATACAGAAGAGAAGTAATAGCCAGTGAGCACTACCCCAAGGTACTGACCTACAGAGAATTTTGAAAACCACAAATGAACATCCGCCTTAGGCTGTTTCACACTGCCGAGAAAATGGCTTGAGGTTCGTATGATGCAAGACTCACAAATCTCACATGGATATGAAATGAACCCCATTCTTTTGAATGGGGTCATGCACATGCAGCATGTCCTATCTTTGGGCGTTCCCTCGGAATGTCATGCATCACCCATTGTTTTCAATGGGGCCAGCACAGCATGGCATGGCATGTGAGGTGCACGCAAGTGCAATGCGAGGTTACCCATCGAAAACAATGGGAAACACTCCATGATCCTCCAAAAAGTCGTGGCGGGGTATCACTGCTTTCTTGAAGTGATGCAAGGTGGTTTTAACACAAAAACGCCTTGCATCCACGGGGACATTGCATGTTGGTGAGTGCCATATCGGGACGAGTTTAATGGGCCAATACTGCAGCCGCCCGTGTGAAATTGGCGTAAAGAATGCAGCCTCTTATAGCACAGACTACTTATACATGTTCTGCTCGGAAATATTGGTGGTGTAAGGTCAGCTTGACAATGTATGACACAGGGTTACAAGAATAATTTACAGTCTTACACTTGGAACAATTATGTGGCACAGAGCATACAGTGCATGAGATCCTGGCATTCAGCTGGTTCTAAAGTACAGAAATACCTGGTGGAGGTATACTGCCCATAAACTAAGCTGTGCTTTCATTTCTCCATTTGAGTCCACTTTCAGATGAGCGTTCTTCTAGCCCATATTTCATCCGTAATACGGAGCTAATGCAAATCTATGTATCTATTTACGGTATATCTTTCACGGCTGTGTTTTAGAAATGCAGCATGCACTACTTGTGTCCATAGTGCATGAAAAACATGCCCATTATAGCCTATGGAAAGTGATTAAAATACAGATGCATCTATATGTCATCAGCATTATCATTAGTATTTGCCAACCCCTTTAATTAGGACTGCAAATAATGTATTTACCTTTGTGGCTCTTTTTTGGGGTTTTCTGGCATCTTTCCAATAGTCTTTTTTGTAAGACACGAAAGTCAACAAAATTGTATGTTACAAATGTAATACATTTAAAAAAATGCCATTAAAAATGCTTGTATAAAGCAGCATGAAAAATACTTGAAATCCATGACTATTAAGGCCGACTCCACACGGGTGAGAAAATCACATGATTTTCACCTGTTGCGATAGTCAATGAAAAAGCAGAATATGAAACCAATGATTTACAATGGTTTCACTCCCATCTGTGATGTTTTCACTGATGCCATGTTGAGGGGATTAAAAATCGTGTCTTGCTCTACCTTTCTGCGATGTGCTATTTTTTCATGTCCTATGTATTCCCGTGGAGGTTTCTTTTTAATCGTATCATAACAGCCCTAAGGGCTCTTGCAGTCTTGCATTTTTCTTCACACGATATCGCTTCGCTGAGATGAGCAAGCATACTCGGTAAGGCGATATACTTGAGAGAGCATCGCCTTTTTCGAGTACCTGCTGGCTCGTCCCTGAAGATTTGGGGGGGCCGTGAGGGTCGGGGGTGGCACGGGGCAGCGAGGGGGAGTGAGGAGGAGAGTGAGAGAGATCCTTCTCTCTCTCCCTCCCGATCCTCTCTGCAACCCCCCGCTCACCCTTGCGGCCCACCCGAATCTTCAGGGACGAGCCAGCAGGTACTCGAAAAAGGCGATGCTCTCTCAAGTATATCGCATTACTGAGTATGGTCGCTCATCTCTATTAAAAACGCATCACACAAAAATCACAAAAGCACAAACCTGCGATTTTTGTGTGATGCGTTTTTAACATTAGAAAGTCCCATTGACATTCGTGTTAAAAAAATGAAGCAATATCGCTTGAAAATAAAACATGCAAGAAAAACGCAAGTGTGCAAGAGCCCTTAGGATAAGCCATTGATATCATAGTACTGGAAAGCCCCTTACATAGAGAAATATTAGGACGCCATATTTCTGCCAACACTTGTCCACAAGCTTTCTATTATGGACAGAAAAAAGGTGCTGTAGATGGAAAATGCATAAGAACCGAAGGCAGATACTATGCATACAAGCCAAAATAATGAATGCAGAATGGAAAGAAGGAACTGTTGTCGTGTGTCCATGCTAGGGATGTGATATGGTAGCAGCAATCTGCAGAATTTCAAAATCAGGTTCAAAGTTAAAGGGGTTGTCCCGCGCCGAAACGGGTTTGTTTTTTTTTCAACCCCCCCCCCGTTCGGCGCGAGACAACCCCGATGCAGGGACGTACAGAAAGCTTACCGGAGCGCTTACCTTAATCCCCGCGCTCCGGTGACTTCTATACTTACCTGTGAAGATGGCCGCCGGAATCCTCTTCTTCCGTGGACCGCAGCTCTTCTGTGCGGTCCATTGCCGATTCCAGCCTCCTGATTGGCTGGAATCGGCACGTGACGGGGCGGAGCTACACGGAGCCGGCATCCTGCACGAAAGGCTCCATAGAAGAAAGCAGAAGACCCGGACTGCGCAAGCGCGGCTAATTTGGCCATCGGAGGGCGAAAATTAGTCGGCACCATGGAGACGAGGACGCCAGCAACGGAGCAGGTAAGTAAAAAACTTTTTATAACTTCTGTATGGCTCATAATTAATGCACAATGTATATTACAAAGTGCATTAATATGGCCATACAGAAGTGTATAGACCCACTTGCTGCCGCGGGACAACCCCTTTAAAAGAGAAAATTAAAATTGAGAACAGTACTGAAGGATCTCCGATGGATCATACTATTGACGCCATTAGTGTCGGAGAGGTCATATAATTTACAACAACAATATGAGGGTTTTCAGACCCAGAACCACAGAGCTCTTCAAATCACTACAGTAAAATTCACCCGTCGAGAACTCCAGACACACGTAAAAAGATAATCATACAAAATATAGGTTGCACTGTATAGAAGTATCTACAACCAATAATCAACAGTCATAATAATAAAAACTGGAAGAACAAGCCAAGGAAGGAGTAGAACTCAGAACGGTGCTACTCTACAACACATTTCGACATCTCTTAATGTATGTAGCTACTATTCTCATGGCAAGTTTTACATTAAATGTAACAAGAAAATTGAGTACTATGATTGTAAGAGTTGTCCTCAACAATAGAAATAGTCCCATGCTTTATACTTTCCAGGAGCTTATTATATACTTGCTGTTATTGTATTACTTCCACTGGCAAGACAAGGCGTCTTCAAACCTCTGTAGATCACTGGACGAGTGCAAGAGTTGTTTAAGGGATTTTCAAACAATTTTAGACTTTTTTTCAAAGGGTTTGAAAACACTAGTTAAAGGAGATGTCCCGCGCCGAAACGGGTTTTTTTTTTTTTAAACCCCCCCCCCGTTCGGCGCGAGACAACCCCGATGCAGGGGTTAAAAAAACCACCCGCACAGCGCTTACCTGAATCCCGGCGCTCCGGTGACTTCTCTACTCACCGCTGAAGATGGCCTCTTCCTCCGTGGACCGCAGCTCTTCTGTGCGGTCCACTGCCGATTCCAGCCTCCTGATTGGCTGGAATCGGCACGTGACGGGGCGGAGCTACACGGAGCTACACGGAGCCCCATAGAGAACAGCAGAAGACCCGGACTGCGCAAGCGCGGCTAATTTGGCCATCGGAGGCCAAAAATTAGTCGGCACCATGGAGACCAGGACGCTAGCAACGGAGCAGGTAAGTAAAAAACTTTTTATAACTTCTGTATGGCTCATAATTAATGCACAATGTATATTACAAAGTGCATTATTATGGCCATACAGAAGTGTATAACCCCACTTGCTGCCTCGGGACATCTCCTTTAACTTTACATCCCCATTCGGTTAGGGAATCGGCAGAATCCAAGCTCATGGGCTTCACCTAATAACATCTGATTGGGTGCTGTGATTTTTGTTAATACTGGATTCTCCCGTTATCGATACTGCTGACATAATTGCAGAGAGTGTTCTAAGATGTGTTACCATATGATATACCATAAAGAAATGGTATAAGCAAGATTGAGAAACGTCAGCGATTATTTACATTTTGCAAAAGAAGTGGGGCAAGACATTTTAAAGATTTGCTCACAAACATAATTCAGCCCATTAATGAATACTGTATAATGGCATTTGGAGTTTGGGTTTCTTATTCCCAATCATTGTTTTACAGACTTGTTAAAGAGTCTTACATTGATTTAAAGGAATACTGCCATCCAATAGGTGGCGCTGCAGAGGTATTGTTCCATCTTCCTTCTTTGCATAAATTACCCAGAGGAGCTTGCATGGGCTTATAAGTTTCCTTACTCACCTCTCAGGTTTCTTCTCACACCCCTTCTGGGTGCTCCTTGGGGAGAGACAATGCCCCCCTCCCCGACCCACTCCCCTATGTGTCTTCATACACTTTTTGGGTGCTCTCCTTAAGGATAGATGACACCCCTCTTGACAACCAACTACTAATATATTACACATTTTTAGTGCATATTGGGCTTACGAAATCTAAGTGTATCTGATTTATTGTATCAGCACCGGGAATTGAACTCTCTATGTATTTTAGCTAAGGAGGAGTTGACATCCTTGGGTGTCAACACCTTCAATACATGTACACAACAAACATAATGTATGCTGCCATGGAAATAAATAGTCTGCTAAGACACAGCGGGAATGAAATGCAGGTGTGGTGCCAGTGATGTTATCATACTTGACAGCCAGAGTGCTTTTCCCACTGTGATCATGCTCTCTTTCTCATTTTCCCACCTAATCTCCTGTCGTGACACCAATATGTGCTAAATACTGATGACTATTCATTGGACTTGTTCAGATTGTATAATTTTTGCATTTTGCTCATTGGAGCTTTTAATGGGAAAATGTAAATGATACAATACTGTGTATTTGAGGCATCTATGGCGATTGTGCCAATTGTACATTTGCCTTGGGCTGTTGGATGATTTTGCTAATACATAGATAGCATTAGGGAATTAAAAGGAAATTGTCCAGTTGTAAAATATTGATGACCTTTCCTCAAGATAAGTCATCAATAGCAGATTGATGGGACTACATCACCAGGGACCCCCACCAATCGGCTGTTTTAAAGTGAATTTGGAACTTTGTATGTAATTCGAAGCTTGGCCACTACAGTTGGAATGGAGCAGTCGGTCCCAGAAATCAGTGCATGCACCAAGCCTTCTGAAAAGTCACGCTGTTTCTGTGCTCTGCTTTCTCGAGGGGCACTGAGCTAGAATGAAGAACCCGATGAACATAAAAAACAGCTCCCCGGAATCCCCATTTCCTCATCTCTGGACCCCAATGGAAAATGTAGAGTATAACAGACTCATAATGAAGCTTATGGGGGTCAAAGGTGCCGACAGGTTCCCTTTAAAGGAAATATGTCATAAAAAAGTGGCTTATTTTTGTAATTTATTTTCCTAGTTTATATAGCGCATACATATTTTGTATCATAGTGCACAGATTGTCATCACTTACATTGGGCCTGTCCCCATGTTGGATTACATTCTGTATTGCCCTATTAGTACGTTTTTGGAGTGTGGGATGAAACTAAAGTATCTGGAGGAGACCCAAAGACAGGGAGAATATACAATTTCCATGCAGATGTTGCCCTTGGGAGAAGGAAAACAGAATGCTGGATCAGTTCTATGATGGAAACTGCCCAACAGACCCAACTGACTATAATAGAGCTGGGCGTCTGTCATGTCTTGAGACTTTTCCCAGACAGAAATATGCAGTAGGCTGCCCTATCTTGCCCATCATTTTGTGCCGGATCTACGCTATAGGCTTGCAGCAGAGCCTCCAATGCACATATGAATAGTGCCTTATGAAAGGAGATAGTTGGAGAGATTTGCACCAGTTTTATTAAAAAGCATACAAAGTAGTCACACCCAATGTTGTACATGGAAGAGATGGAGCCCCATAGCAAAAACTTAAATGGTGTCCAGTTTTGTCACTTAGGACAAGAGGGCCTGGTGTTTGTTTCCCATCCCATCCAATTTAACCCCTTAAGGACACAAACCCTTTTTTTCTCCCTATTTTAACCCCTTAAGGACATGGCCCTTTTTTTCATTTTTGTTTTTTTCTCCCTCTTTATAATCATAACTCCCTTATTTATCCATCGACGTCGCTGTATAAGGACTTGTTTTTTGCGGGACGAGTTGTATCTTTCAATAGTACTATTTAATATACCATATGAGGTACTGAAAAACGTTTAAAAAAATTCTAAGTGGAGTAAAATGAAAAACAACATTCTGCCATCTTTCGGTGCATCTTGTTACTACGGCGTACACATTGCAACAAAAATGACCTGATAACTTTATTCTATGGGTCAGTACGATTACTATGATACCAAACTTATTTAGTTTTTCTTTTGCCATACTGCTTTTATTATTTTCTGCCGCCATCTTCTGTGCACAATAGCGTTTGTATTTTTCCGTCACCATAGTTGTAAGAGGGCTCAGTTTTTGCAGGACATCCTGTAATTTCTGTTAGTACCATTTTGGAATATATATGACTTTTTAATCGCTTTTTTTGCATTTTTTCTTGGAGGCAGGGTGACTAAAAAAGTGCATTTCTGGCGTTCTTTATTTATCTTTTTGACAACATTCATCATGCACAGGAAATAATGCATTATTTTGATCGATCGGACTTTTAGAGACCCGGCGATTAAAAATATGTATTTTTCTTTTATGATTTAGATTCTTTTATTATAAAATATGGCAGAAGGGGGGGGGGGGGGATTTAAACTTTTATTCGTTTTTTTTACAGTTAGGGTGCCTTCACACCGGCGATGAAACTGCACGATTTCCGAGCACTGCGAGGTTGCCAGAAACCACAAAAATATGAAGCCAATGGCTTCAAATGGCTCCATGCACATGTGCGAAAGTTTTAGCGCTTGTCCATTCTTTTTGTGATTTTGCCCTATTGCTTCCAATGGAGCCGACAGCAGCAGCACCAGCCCTGTTGAAATCAATGGAAGATGCTCGCGAAAATAATCCATGAACCGTAGAAACAAGAATAAAAAATATTAATACATCACCTTGGAAGCCCTGTCATCTCTGGCGCGTCTTCTAGCAGGTCCCCAGAACTCTTCCTCTCCTTCTCTTGTGGCCGGGGATTTAAAATACCTCTTTAAGCGCTGCCTCTGATTGGCTGAGCGCTGTGACCAACATATTTTTGTGAGGGATTGTTTTTTGTGAAACGTCCTGCAATTTCTATTGGTTCAATTTTTAAGTAGATATGACTATTATTAAATATTTTTTCTTGAAGACGGGTTGACCACAAGAAATGCAATTCTGGCGTGTTTTTTCTTTGTTTTGTTCTGACGACATTAACTGTGCGGGATAAATAATGTCTTTTAATAAATATGGGAAAATGTTTTTTTTTTTAACTTTTATTACCTTCTATTTTTATTAATAATTAGTAAGTATTTTTTTACTCATTTTTATATTTTCTTTGTGCCCATAGGGGACTTGAACTTGCGATAGTGTGATCACTTCTGCAGTACAATATTGCACTATAGTATTTAATTATACCATAATCTAACAGGCAGTCTAAAAAGCTTCAAAGGCCATCTGCAATGGTAGCCCTGGGGGCCTTCAGAACACCCCTGGATGCAATGGCAACTGAATGGCACTCTGCAATCTTATCATCGGAGAGCCGTTTGGGACCCGAGGAACTCCAACCTGGGTATTTAAATGCTGCTGTCAGAATCTATGGGTTAACAATCATGATCAGTGTGAGTGCTGATCTCAGTTGTTGCAGGCGGGCATCAGCTGTAAGAAACAGCCAGCACCCGCACTGTATGGAGCAGGATCAGCCCCTGATTCCACTCCATACAAGCCCTGAACCCCCATAACGTAACTGTATGTCATGAAGCATTAAGGGGCTAAAATAACTCCTGGGCCAACTATCCGCCTCCTTGCCTGCTAACAATGCAGTTCCTCTTTGGAGGAAGGTCTTGCAAGTGTTATTACTACCTAGTAGCAAAAGGGATGGTGTGATTACAGCTGGGGTAGCCTCTCTCCAAGGGCCCCACTGCAGTTGCATTGTTTGCCTTCATAGTAGCTACACACTTTGTCACACCTGGATCACGGTGCTGAGCCCTGTTATACTCTACATTTTCCATTGGGGTCCAGAAGCTCGAAGTTATGGCCCTGTCGTGCACATGACAATGCTGTGTGCATGCCCCTTGTATGGTGATAAAGTCCCTGCAGGTCTGTATGATCATCTCTGTGTTAATCTCGCCTAGGAGCAATGACTGCAGAAATACAAGGCAATATACCATGTTTTCCCCAAAATAAGACAGGGTCTTATGTTAATTTTTGCTCCAAAATATTTATTTTTTTTACACATATAGCTGTCTGGACACTATTTAAAAATCATGCTAGGGCTTATTTTCAGCATAGGTCTTATTTTCAGGGAAACAGGATAGTGCAAGAGAAATGGCAGAATACTGTCATCACAGTAAGTAGAGCTACTTCACTATATGAATGCAATGAATAATTCATTTTTACGATCTATATAAATCCTATACAGTATGACACATGGCCAGTGATTGCCAGATAGGGCAGCATTTGCACCAGAATCCAGGAGCTTGAAGCGCCTGTACACTATACTGTATGGACACATATTGCAGCTATTGGAGCAAATGACTGATATCTTAGCCAGTGGTAAATATATACCCGGTTTTGTTTTACTATGTCTAGGTTTTCAAATGCAGTGAAGATGAAAGACTTTCTGTAAACTGAACTATATTCGGATTTCACAAGTATCAGACTAAGATCAAATAAATGATACAGCTGTATACATGATATACCGACACACCTTGCACCTGGGAGCTCCAGTCACTGTACCAGCAGGACCTGTTTGAAGTCTGACAAACAGGTTCTAGCAGAGCGCCAAGTCTACCATTCCCTCATAAAAACTTCTAGTAACTTGCTTCAAATATATTGTTTTATATATTTCATTCACTAGTATAAAATACATAAAATAGGATTACTTTGTCTAAACACAGAAAGATCTGTTTAGAGAAGGGCGTGTGATCAAATTGTAAGAGTTTGCTAGTGGGACCTCCACCGCTTGGACCTTACATGGTTGGCCTTAGCTATGTGCAACCTGTGCGGTTCCTCTGTGCTGTAGCCACCGGCTTGCAGGGAGGCACCAAGCAAAGGTAGGCTGAGGGTGATCCCCCCTCCTTAGATCTGCCTGGCGCAATGATCGTCTTCAGGTTCTTTTACACAAGCGCAGAATGCTCAAAACTTGTCCCAGCGATAATCGTTCCTGTGCTTTTATACAGGTACAATCATCCTTCAGTGAATGGAAGTGGAGCTGGCTGGTAATCAATAGGGAATGTCACCTGCATTAATAGTAAACAGGTAGTCATGCACAGATGAATTACTGCCTGTTTACACGGGCCGATTGTCATTCAAAATATCATTCAGTTGGTGCATTCAATTACACCGAATGATCATCGTTCAGATTTTTGCTGGATGGGTGCCTCTGCAACACAGTCACTTAGTTTGGCTACTAAATGTTCTGAGCTTGGTTCTGGTACAGTATTTTTTTACAGACCTGTCCTGTTTGGATATGCTGCTATCCTGCAAAATAAATGCAAACTGTCTATCAGTGCAATATAGTGTTTTTTTCTTATGACTGGGAGAAGGGGTTGAGTAAAAGAGAATTCCACACAATGTGCATCTAACCTAAGGCTGGTGGCGCATGACCGGATTTGAATTGCGGAATCCGCGATCGTCACCCGCGCGGTCAATCTGCGGTATACTGCATCCATTCAAAGAATAGAACATTCGCATATTCACTCACATGAGCGGACAGCAACTGCATTTTCTGGGAGTGGAAAGAAAATTGCAGCTTGTTCTATTTTAGTGTGGACTCCACATAGACGGCTTCCATTGATGTTAATGGAAGCCGTCCGACATGGAGGATAGCCTACAGGTACCAGGTTCATCGCCTAGTGATGGCGCAGGAAACACAAAGATTTTTTTTTTTAAATCTGTGCTGCTCGTGACTGATGGCGAGCTACTGCGATCATCCGCAGTGCAGAAAAGACCAGGTACGCGGGGTTGCTGGCCAAGGATACAGATGGATTCCGCTGTGGGCTCCCACAAGCGGAATCTGACCCACCCGCGTACTGCTGGCCTAAGGATGGCACTGAGGAGCTCTTCTTTTTTGTTAACAGAACATATGTCCAAAAGCTGTCCACACTTCAGGATGTGTGACCCCAGCAAATACAGAGGAAGCGGTGACATAGCCCCGAAACGTGTGTACTTATGCTGCTTTCAATAAACAGAGAAGTTGAGATAATCCCATGATGCCTTGCACTTCTCTAAGTTGGTCATGCTTATATCCAGTTTTTTACTATTGAGTTACCGATCTACTGCATTCATTACAACATGTAGTATCGGGGACTACTTTTATCTATAGCAGGTTGGGTTACTTCATAGTTACATCATAGTTAATAGGGTAAGAAAGACACAGAATTACCAAGTCCAATTTATAATCTTACCATGATGTTCCAGAGGAAGTAAAAAAAAAAACACGAGGCAAACCCCAATTGCTCCATATTAAGGCCACCTTCACACATGCAGTGTCTGTTGTGTAATTTTCACTAGCAGAATCAGGCCTCATGTTCACAGGTGTGCTGGGTTCCATGGGTTGGAGCCGGCACGCCCCCCCCCCCCCCCCCCCCACATGCGCAGTGGAGATTTTTTTTTTTAATCTCCTGCTTTCCCGCAGGACCCGCAGCACATCTTGGAGTGACAGTTCTGGGTGTGCCGCAGATTGAATGGCTTCCATTGACCTCAATGGAAGCTGCCCCTGCGGGATCTGCGGCGAAATGGAGCATGCAGCGATTTGTTTTCTGGACCGGAAGGTCCGGAAAACAAACCCACATGCTTTAATTAAGCTGCAGGCGCCCATGATTGTTTATGGGCGGCTTGAACTCCGGAATTCAAACCCGCCCATGGACATGAGCCCTCACTGAGGACATTCTGCAGTTTTTACAGTACCAGCCATCTGGAGGGGATTTAAAAAAATCTACTTCACATGGTGCGGATATTTACCGCGACAATTCCATGGTCTTTTTGTAAAACACTATGGATTCTGAATCCACAGCATGTCTATTTATGCTGCAGGATCGTGCTGTGGAATCCAACCCTTAAAATACAAGTGAGACCCGGCCAAATTGGCACTATTTAGGTGCGGATTTGGCCACCGTGGAATTCTTGTGGAATTTCTGAGGATATTCCATTGCCGAATGGCCGCAGCGATTCCACCATGTGAGAGGGCAGCCTAAGGGAGGAAATTCCTTTTCAACACCAAATATGGCATTCGGAATTAAGTCCTGGATAAATGTCTCATCTCCAGAAATCTCGTACTCAAAAGATGTAAAATTATATTTTTTAGGAGAAGCATCCAGGCCACATATTCAATTTGTTTATCCTCTTAGTGCCACAGCCAATTTTACTTTTCTTGTTATCATTTTTTTATCCCCATCTTTTAAGACCTTTTTTTTATTTTTCTTTTGAGATAGTCATATAGAGGCTTGGGTTTTTTTAGGTCAAGTTGTATGTTTAATGGCGCCATTTAATATACCGTATTGAAAAAGTTTTGTAAGGGTGGAATGGAAAAATTTGCAATGCCGTGGTGCTTTGTTTTTACATCATTCATTGTGGGGAAAAATGACATATTGAATTCATTCTGCCAGTCAGTATGATTATAACAATACTAAATTTATATAGAATTTGTTACTTTTTACTACTTTGTAGCTTTTATCAGTACCGGTTGGGCTACATACAACATTTTGTTTTTTTATTCCTTTTTTGGCACGAGAATTGACCAAAAGCAGGAATTCTGGCACTGTAGTTTTTTCTCTTTTACGGAATTTACATAGTTCCACTAAATGACTTGAACATGTGATTGATTGATCACTTTCATAATACACTGAAATATTTCTGTATTGCAGTTTATTATGTTTGTTAGTAGAATCTTATAATACCCTTGTTATAATTAGAGTAATGTTATTACATACCAGTTCTAATAGCAATACTAAGATGGTAGGCAGAAGGTAAGCCTACATTAGGCCCTCATCTACCATAAGAACCCTTCAGAACCCCACGATTGTGCTGCAGGAGGGTCAGTCAGGTGACAGAGGGAGCCCCTTCCCTCCATCTAATTACTTACATGCCGTATTCACTATTCACTACTGCATATAAGTGATTAAACAGCCATTACCAGAGTTATGTCTTATCCCAATCATTGCTGCAGGGTGTGAGCTGTAATATACAGCTGATACAGGCTCTGCATGCAATGCACTCAGCTCCAAAGGCTGCTGCATACATATACATCACATCTCATAAATGGGTTAATGAATCGACACTGGGGCATAGTTAGACAGTGCAAACTTAAGTCGTGCTCACATCTCTCGCATGTGAACACACAGCAAGTACATAATGACATGCATACATGCTGCGTGCCGCTAATCCCCATACACTGTCTTGACATGCATGCACATGTAATGTGCACCAAGATATAACATGGGAGATTGGCGCGTTTGAATGGCACAATACAAATCAGTGAGCTATTGGCATCGGATGTCGCGTGTGGGAAAATTGTTTGTGTGATGCACAATGACAATACGCCTATGTGAGACCAGCCTTGGAAAAAGGGAACATATTTATTAAGCTCCGTACACCGATTTTCTGGCATACGAAAGTAACAGTTTTGGTGCACCTGCAAAAGTTGCAACTATTTGGATTTTTACCCTGAGCCCTGACAATTTTTCAAAAGGTGGGTAGAGTCTACCTTTAGGGATTGTGACTGTGCATGGCCCGTCAGATTTACTATCATGTGTACGCCTCCTTGTGAATCGCCCCTCTAAGTAGCTGTAACAAGGTTTGTTCTTGGTTCTGGAATCTAATAGGAGACGCAGTCAGATATAAAAATTCCCATCTATGATGATGATGAAACCTTCTTTCCTCTAGCTGTAGATGGTGCCAATATTCACAGGTCTTTTGCAGTGGCAGTTTTACCCAATGTTTTTCTATTTCATGCATAATTGTAGAATTTGTTTCCTTGACCCAAGCGCAATAACCTTACATTTACAGACTGCATGTGTCATTTCTCCACCCAAGCCTCCAGCTTCTCCAAATACCTCTGTAATATTATATTACCCTCCTCTGTGTTTATTACTTTACAGAGCTTAGTGCAAACAGTAAAATTAAACCTCGTCAGCCCTCCGCAAGGTCATTAATAAAAATATTAAAAAGTAAAAGGACCAATTCTAAACCCTGTGTTGTCCCACTGGTAAATGTGATCTAACCTTAGGGCGTACCATTATTAACCACACTCTTCTTTCTATTACTGAGCCAGTTCTTAACCCAAGTACACATACTTGGTTCCTAGTCTCAACAATTTCATTTGATGTATCAAGTCTTTACGTGGCATAGTATCAAATGTCTTTACAAAGTTTAGATATGAAATACCCAAAGCCTTACCCAGGTCTAGTCTAAAAACTTACCTCTTTGTAGGAGCTGATCAGATAAGTTTAACAGGAGGGACCCTTAACATCTGGCCTTCTTCAAGTTTAGTATTTTTGTAGCTCCTCTGTTATATATCTTATAAAAAGGATAAGTGAAATGGTATTATGCTGCGTTTACTATTACCTGAGCATTAATACCCTGTCCTGTGTGTCTATTAAGATTTGGGCTATAAGTGCCTCCCTCTTTGTTGAGTCCCTCACTAGTAGTGAAAGGCAATTGTAATTTTATTATAATGAAAAACCTGTTTCCTTTATTGAATGTTTAGTAGAGATGAGCAAACTTTTTAAAACTTTTGTCCGGCTGATTCGCCAAATTTCTTCATAACGTTTGGTTCAGTCCGAATGAGTTGTTGGTCCTTCAAGTGATTAGTGGTTAGCACTGTTATCTTGCAGCCCTAGGTTCCTAGGATCAAATCTGACCAGAGCAACACACAGATGTTGTCCTTGGTCTGATTTGAACCTAGGGTCACCTAGGACCCTAGGGCTGCAATGTTATTACTTGAGAAAATAATGGCAAAGGAAGAAGGAGAACAGAAAGATCTTCTTCTCCTCCACCTTCTTTTTTTGTCTCCCTCTCATACTTCTCCTCCACAGGAGGAGGAAAAAGGAAAAGGAGGAGAAAGAGGAAGAATAAAGAAGAAACATGGTGGCTGAGTGGTTAGCACTGTTGCCTTATAGTGCTAGGATCCTAGGTTCAACTATGACCAAGGACAACATATGTGTGGAGTTTTAGGGGTATTTTGGAACTTCCACTTGGGCCAAAACGAACTGCTTGAGATTCTGGTTCTTGCCGAAACAAACCTTTAGCAATATTCAACCTGAAGCAGGGTTTTACTGGTTCGGTTTGCTCAACCCTTATCTTTTGATTTCTGCTTCACAGTTTATATCAAGCTAGCTGAAGTCCCCCATAATAATTAATATGTGATGATTAAGTGCCTCATTAACCTGCCTTATTACCAGGTATTCTTCTTCTTCTACCCCCAGCCTCCAGGACACATGCCATGACTGATGCCCCACCAGTTATCCCAAGTCCCTCTAACACTAAAAAAATACATTTTCAGGTTAGTAATGTGCTTCACTAGGGGTGAGTGATTCTAGAATTTCAAACTAGAAGCCATATTGCATTCCACACTGAATTCTTGTCGTACATATACACATGCTTTTGCTCTGAGCACCTAAATATTACTTTTCATACATTGTCCTGGAAAGAAAATAGACAATTGACTATAAAACAAAGTGGTGTACATTTTGCTTTTGTCATATGCCTGCCTTTGCCTGGTTTCCACTTAGGATAGAAGATGGATGAGCACTTCCAAAATGTCATCCTTATTCAACTGCTCATGATTAACCTTGTTCTGTGGTGATAGAAACTCAACAGAGGAGGCAAGAATGTGGAGGAGCAAAGATATTTGCCAGAATGGCACTTAGTATATACAGCTCTTAAACATTGAGTAAGCTATGTGTCTTTTAGGTACTAGGAGTTACATTGATTTGGTTAACGTTTTCCAAACATCACACGTAGTACATAGGTTTTGCCTATTAGTTTGTCGAAAGACCAAACATGATTGTGTGTGACAAGAAAATTGCTAACTGGGGATATCTGGAGGGGGCTAAAACTTTTTCACAGCACTGTATTCTCATGAGAATAGACATTATTAAAAAAAAAGAGTCGAATTCAAGAATTCAAAGTATTGCATCTTCTAAAGAACATACAATAACAAGATATTAAAACTAGAGACGAGCGAGCATACTCGATAAGGCTAACTACTTGAGCGAGTAGTGCCTTATTCGAGTACCTGCCCGCTCGTCTCTAAAGATTCGGGTGCTGGTAGGGGGCAGGGAGTGGCGGGGGAGAGCGGGGGGGGAACGGAGGGGAGATCTCTCTCTCCCCCTCCCCCCCCCCACCACTCCCCTCTGCTCACCGCCGCAACTCACCTGTCACCCGCGCCGGCAGCCGAATCTTTAGAGGCGAGCGGGCAGGTACTCAAATAAGGCACTACTCGCTCGAGTAGTTTGCCTTATCGAGTATGCTCGCTCATCTCTAATTAAAACCTAATCTGTCAAAATTTACACTGACCAAGTCTATACTTACCTTCATATATTTCTATGAGCACTGACAGTGCATTATTAGGATATTGGGCACAATCTTTCACTTCTTAAAAGATTGAAGATAACTTTGGAACTTGAGAAGAGAGAACTATAGAATGGCCTCTTGATGGCAGTGGTATTCGCTGGCATTAATACACCTATGATAATCATTGTAGGGTGTTGTATTTCCTCCTTTGCCAGCATCTGGAGCTCATTTTAATGGAATCCCTCTTAGCATCTGGCATGTTTTAACACTGGGTGCCTTGTTATGACATGGTAAATTGTTCTGCTAGGGTCGTAGCTCGGTCTTCCATCAAACCACAAACTGTTTGCTTTTGTTTGCGAAGGGTGTAACCCGAATCCTTCCTGTGTGGAGATGTTTTAACAGTTAAATTAGGGAAGCTATGGTAAAGAATTATCAGTTGCCGACTGCCAGCCACAGGTCAAACACATGGAAGAAACTTTGTGAAAATAAATACTTTATATTAGGCATGGAAGACACTGTTTGTAGCAGTCCGGGAGATGTATAAGCAATTTCATTTTAGTATACTGTATTTTGTGCAAGATGGACTCAGATTCTCGGATGTGTTTGAAATAGGACCCGGAATATATTGACTTAGCAAAAAACTTTGCAAGACTTTTCAATTCAGGCTCTTCCTACGCAAGCTATTCAAAGCAGTAGGGGGGTCATACTACCCGCTACTGTAAATGTAACTATTAATCTCCTTAATTTTATGTCTATACTGTAAGGTCTCTTCAGTTTAATTTTTATCCCAGTTTATGAGTGTATGATGTAAAAGCTGATGTGTAAATTAGCGACCTAGGGTAAGTCTACAATAAAGAACATCTTACCCAATATACTTTTTAACCATTACAAATCCAAGCAAGACCCAGCTGCCATGTCTATGTCATTGATCTATTTCTAATGGCCATCAATGTTTGAGTCAGATTTAGAAATTAAAGGTAAGATACTTTATTAATGAGTTATTATCCAATTTTAATCCATGAGCACAGATTTTTGAATCAAAGAAAAATGTTTGTTGCCATGATGTTGTTATAGCATGCCACCATAGTCATTCGTACCCTCCTGCTACTGGGACTGCAGTTGATCGCCATTCTAGCTTCCATCCTGCATTATTGCCCCTGCATAATCTCTGGTTTCTACCCACATGGCTTGCATGCACTCCTGCACCAGACTTATAAGGGTCAGCGTGTATTCAAATACGTATCCCCCACCAATCCTGTCCCAGTACCTGCTATACTAAGCATCCATACCCAAAGGTGGATGTCTAAACAATTGATTCTATACTTCTTTTGACAAAAGCCCTCATTAGTATGTTCTCTGGTTTCTGATTCCTGGTTTGACTTTGACTGCTCTGATCTCTGACCTTGGCTACATTTCTGGACAACGCTATTGTCTGCTGCTTGCCCTGACTCCTCACCTGTTATATTGTCTTGACCTTGCTTTGTCTATGATTATGTCTGTGTTTACACCTTCAGGTATTGCACCTCAGCCTTGTGTAGCAACAGCATTCACTATTGACACTATTTCTGCGAGAAAAGGCTTGGAGTCCTCACAGTGAAGACCAAATCCTGCTTGGAGGGGCCAAGGGTGAAAACCAAGTGCCGCCTTTGGATAGCCCAAAGTCAAATCAATGTGTGGCAAGACCGGTCCACATATGTCTGCCTGACAGATATTAAACATTTGTTGAGTGCCCCTTGTTTGACAGTGGCAGAATTCTCTCTTTGGGTCCCATTGTGATGTTTCTTCCACCTTCCCAATGAATTTGTTGAATAGGCAGTACACTGTAGGGAAATTCCACACTATCTACAATATAACTTTGCCAACAGAGATTACAGCAATGCTAATCGCCCAAGAACTTGCAGACAGGAAGGGATCACTTTACACTTGAACCACCTATGTAGCCAATTAAGACAAGTGGAAATTACAGCACATAGCCCTTAGCGTTACTAACCCTTTACCTATCAGATGTCTATATTTATGAAATAAATACATAGTGAAAAATATACTTAAAACTATAAATCCTTAGTAGATGGGTAGTTGCATTCGTATTCATGCAGTGTAGTTTTGTTTATTTCTTGAGTATCATAAAGTGCCTACTATAGATTTTTCAATCTGGACTGGCAAGTCTTTTCTGCTTCACACATTATTCTCATTCCATTATGTTCAATCTCCAATATTTTGACCAATATGAGTCTGAAATCATTGATTTTCGTAATAATGTAAACCAAACTAATTCCAGGGGCAGTTCTAGGGACATCAAAAATAGGCACTTGATAGGCACAGGGAATTTACATGCTAACAGTGGGGATCTAGACTCTTCATCACAGCTATGATCTACTATACAATTGCCCTTGCTTTATAAATGATTTTTTGTTGTCCTCTATATGGCAACGCTTATTATAATTAATGCTCCTAGCGCATCAATGGAAGGCGGTATTAGTTATATAATTCACAACTAAAAGGTTCACCAGAGGTAAACCTCCACTTTAATGAACCTTATCCCTATTAATGCATATATAGATCTAGTAAACCATTCCATTCATTGTATTCTTATGTCACTAGAAGGTCACATACAAGTTTTAATTAGTCTGTTTTGATAATAACTAAAGTGATTCATAAAAATGATTACCGACAAAAGCAGGAGGCAAGTCACACAAAGTGCTGTATAAGGGTGTACCTCCATTTACTATATACTGTACAAATGTTTTACATTTTAATCCTTAATCAAATTCACAGTTTTTGTTTGACCAAGTTTGTACGTTATTGACTTTGTACATACATGGCAACATTTTTATTTACCAGTCTGTGATCTTTACTGTACTCGTCCCTTGGTAGACGCCAGTATGTCAACAGAGATTAAATAAACACTCTTCAAGCTGCCATGGAAATGTATGAAAATATTTTAAGTTTACATGTTATATTATATAGAGTATATTCTATTATTTGCACATAAATTCTGTTATTCCTCCAACACCTTTGATATGGACATCAAGCGCTCAAAATTCACTAGCCCCATAAAGGGACATTTAGATTTAGTTGATTTTACCAAAGCCATTCCTCCCTTCCATTCATGGAACATTTTAAGCCAAGTCCCAGATCCACCCAAGAACACCAACGAAACCTCCAGGAAATGGCCATTTTAGAACATATTAGCATAAGCCTTGTCCCTTATAACTTCTATTTTGAAGAATAATCTAACTAAAAATGAAGTAGTTGAAAGAGAATCATGCTTAATTCATTCCATAGCGTGTCCTGCAACAACATGCAAATAAGGAATATGCAGCAATACCTCTGCAGGGCCACCTATTGGATGGCAGCATTCCTTCAAATCAATGCTTGACCCTTTATACAGGTCTGTAGAGCAATGACTGGGAGTTGAAAACCAAGTCAGGATCCATACACAGACAGCTGTTTCTAGATTTTTGCCCCTCATCAGTGTGCAGTAGGATTCTGGCTTGGCTAGTGAGAGGCCTATGATGTGAGCTGGGAGGAGTATCATCTCTCCTTAGGGAGAGCACCAAGAAGGTGAGTGAGGAGACTTATATAAGGCTATCCATGCTTCTCTGGGTAATATGCAAATAAGGAAGATGGAACAATACCTCTGCAGTGCCACCCACCTATTGGATAGCCGCATTCCTTCAAATCAATGCTTGACCCTTTATACAGGTCTGTAGAGCAATGACTGGGAGTTGAAAACCAAGTCAGGATCCATACACAGACAGCTGTTTCTAGATTTTTGCCCCTCATCAGTGTGCAGTAGGATTCTGGCTTGGCTAGTGAGAGGCCTATGATGTGAGCTGGGAGGAGTATCATCTCTCCTTAGGGAGAGCACCAAGAAGGTGAGTGAGGAGACTTATATAAGGCTATCCATGCTTCTCTGGGTAATATGCAAATAAGGAAGATGGAACAATACCTCTGCAGCGCCACCTATTGGATAGCCACATTCCTTCAAATCAATGCTTGACCCTTTATACAGGTCTGTAGAGCAATGACTGGGAATGTCAAAACAAGCCAGAATCTCATGCAACTTACTTTTACCTCCAGTGTGTTTTGGTTCTTAACCTTCTGTGCCTTCAATCTGTTTCGCAACAATTGCCTAATAGGAGTTGTTTTGCCTTGTTCTGGATCAACTGTGTAAGAAGTGAAACTTCATACATTTATGTCTTTTTATAAGTCTATTAGCTATGGTATTATAATAAGTCATATACTAAGTAAATATCTGAAAATAAAGATAATTCTCTGCATTAGGATGAATGCAGATGTCCGGGTCAGATTCCGACTGCGAGATTCTCGCAGCGGGATGTGACCCGTGCCCCTGCAGGGACTCGTGGCTTACCTGTCTGGCATCTTCGCTGTGCTCTGTGGATGTGCCGGCTGGCACACAGCCACACAAGTGCAGTGCAGAGCCGGCACGTCAGCGATGACGCGGCAGTGCAAGCCGCTGCGAGGCTTGCACAGAAATAGGACATGCCACGATTTTGTTATTGCACGAATTTACCACAATCAAGATCAATAAACCAATGCAATTCTATGGCAGCATGCCTGGGTGGAAATTCCGCGTGAAATCTCGCCACAGAATTTCCGCCCGTGTGCATTCAACCTTAGAAGGGGTGTTTTTTGACATTTGATAATAGGGTTGTATGGGCTTAACTTCATAAAACAATAAACTTTGTAATATATAGTATTGCCCTTTCAAGTTGTGGTCATTTCCCTGCTACAAGTCTCTGTGGATCCCAGATACTGATTCTTTAAAATTTGTTGCATTGGTGACTTCATGTTATCTAATGACATTATGTGACTGCATTGATCGCTAGACTGAAATTTCATCAACAGTGATGTTGCATCAATGTACCACTGATATAGGTCCCCTTACTAAGAAACTGAACACGAGAACAAGAAGGCACAATCTGAGATTAGTTGTGGGGAAGATCACAAGCAACGTCAAAAAATATTATCTTACTAAAATAGTAGATACTTGGAAGAAACTTTCAGCAGACGTGGTTAGAAAATCAACACTAAGTGAGTGTAAGCTTGCCTGGGATAACATATATCAGTCATGATTTGGAGCCACGGCTGCCGACTTCCTCACCTCCTCCCTTCGGTGGCTGCAGGTACAATGTAGCCAATGCAGGTACAATGCAGCCAATGATGCATCCTTTTTTTCCCTGGGCTGCTGTGCCTGCCACTTGAAAGGTGTGTGCACCCAGCCTGCTTTTTTAAGGGCCAGCATGTGCACCCAGCTTTTCAGTTCCCAGTCACTCTGGACAGGCATATGTCCATGTAAGGTACCCATCCCACTGGAGAGTGCCTGAGCAATTAGTCTTCTAGTGTATAAAGGTGTTATAGTGTTCGGTCTGCTCTCCTGGTTTTAATCTGTGCCTGTTCCTCTCAGCTTCCCCAACTTCTCCTCTCCTGACCTTGGCTTGTTTATTGACCATGCTCACTTTGTCCTGACCCTTGGCCTGATTCATCGTTATGAAAGTGTTCCACCTGCCCTGACCTTTGCTTTGTTCTTCAACCATGTCTCTGTCCACATCCTCCAGTACTGTGCTACGGTAACTTCTAATGGATGAAAACTGGTGAACCCCAGATGCAGCCCTTGGATCTAGCCCTCAACCAAATCAGTTTTGAGGCACAGCAGATCCACTTCCACTGCTTTGACAACATCTATCTTAAAGGGGTTGTCCCGCGATAGCAAGTGGGGTTATACACTTCTGTATGGCCATATTAATGCACTTTGTAATATACATTGTGCATTAAATATGAGCCATACAGAAGTTATTCACTTACCTGCTCCGTTGCTAGCGTCCCCGTCGCCATGGTGCCGTCTAATTTCAGCATCTAATCGCCCGATTAGACGCGCTTGCGCAGTCTGGTCTTCTCCCTGGTGAATGGGGCCGCTCATGCCGGAGAGCTGGTCCTCGTAGCTCCGCCCCGTCACGTGTGCCGATTCCAGCCAATCAGGAGGCTGGAATTGGCAATGGACCGCACAGAGCCCACGGTGCACCATGGGAGAAGACCCGCGGTGCATCGTGGGTGAAGATCCCGGTGGCCATCTTGGTAAGGTAAGTAAGAAGTCGCCGCAGCGCGGGGATTCGGGTAAGTACTAAACCTTTTTTTTTTTTAACCCATCCCTTGGGTTTGTCTCGCGCCGAACGGGGGGCCTATTGAATAAAAAAAAAACCCGTTTCGGCGCGGGACAACCCCTTTAAGAGAAGAATAAAGAGGAAACCTAATAGCAGATGACTGGATGGATCAGGTGGTCATTTTCTGCCATCAATCTTTTACGTTTCTATGTTCATTTCTAATGCCATCATATGTTAAACTTGTTTCGCTCACATCCCTGTTAATAAATACAGGTGTTCTATTCTGCTATTATGTAGCAGTGTCTTTTATTTGTTTAGTTTTAACACCAAACTGAACAGGGATTCCTTAAGTCAACCACTTGTGAGAGAACACTCCTTCACTAGGCAAGATATAGGCGGAGGCGCCGCGCCAGCAGCGAATGTGAGAATGTACACAGTCATCAGAGTCCTGAGTTTCCAGGGTGTTATATACTGTAATATAACTTGGCAACCTGGAATGTGAAAAACTGAAAGCTGCTCAATTTTACCCAAAATGAATTGTTGAAAAAGCAAAGACTACCCTAATCTGCCCTACATAGAGGGGGTGCAGCAGTAGAAGTCCCATTGATCATTGAATCATAGAATGGTAAGTTGGAAGGGACCTCCAGGGTCATCGGGTCTGACCCCCTGCTCAGTGCAGGATCCCTAAATCTTCCCAGACAGATGTCTGTCCAGCCTCTATTTGAACACTTCCATTGAAGAAGAACTCACCACCTCCCGTGGTAACTTGTTCCACTCATTGATCACCCTCGCTGTCCTGGTGCCTTAAGCAGCCCTCTCTCATATATGAAGACATCAGTATAATTAATGGCAGGTGGGGAACCTTATTACGGGTTTTGTGAGCTCTATGTTACATCACACATAACTAAATTAACTAGCACACAATGTAAATCACCTACACATGTTACATTGTGTTATACATTATTAGACACTTTAATAAAGTGAAACTTAAATGTGTCATTTTCATCATTAAACGGCTCATAATTACTTTCATATTGACACAATTCAGTGTTTATTCTTAAAACACATCTATAATGTCACACTGTGCCACGGCTGACCTACAAAAACATGAAACGTGTCTGTACAGTTTACCATCCCCATCCTTCCGATCTAATTTGTAAATTTGTAGGCGGCTTTCTCCAGATCATTACAAGAGATGACGGACATTCTCTGAAATATAACGCGAGCTGAATGGAAAAATGATCCTGCTGACATAATAACACAGCTCAAGAAATATGGTGGAAAATATGGGCAGAGTTTTAAACCTCTCAATTAGTTTTACAAACTTTTTGCCAAAATGCAGAATTATTTGTACCACTGAGAAGCTCAACACTGCATTTTACAACCAATTACTTTCTAAACTCACCCTGAAAGCTAAACTTAATTGACCTCCCAAGTTGTGGTCCTGATGGGAGATATCTGGCTCATGTTAGACTCCTACTGACAAGGCTTCTTACTAACTCAAAGGAACCTAAAGCATTATTGCTTGGGTCTGCTGCCAACAGACGCGGTTGTTGAAAACTCAACATTATAAATCAATATATTTGAAGTATAAACCTGAGGTATTCATTATAAAACAGCATCAGAAAGCCACAGTGTTCTCATATCAGTTAGTATAAACACAATATCCAGCGAAGCTAAAAGCATTTTTTCCCTAGTCCCATAAGAGCTGTAGTGTACATTACTGTTTACATTGCATCTATATAATCAAGTCAATAAGCTGTTAAACAAGTATTCCCATCGCTGATATTTATGGCATATTCGCAGGATATGTCATAGATTCCCATCTGATAGATGCGATTTTCATATCTTGGACATGCATCTCAAAACTGCTCCCCCTTTTGACCCATCCCAGATCACTTCCATCTCTTGAGGTGGCCAGGATTACATAAACAGCCAAACCTAATGGTATATGCTTTTTCCCATTAAAGTGAATGTAGCATAGCGAGCTACATTGTTTTCACATGTCATTAGATATAGAAACAGCATACAGTAGTTGGCTGTGCTATGCAGTTTCTTCAACTCCCATTCACTTCTATGGGAGTTATGGAAACGGCATAGAACAGTCAGTTTGGCTGTTTATCTAATCCTGACCATATGTAGCCGCTGCATTCAGATGGCTATGCCTATCCGAGTCAAGATTAACTGAGGTAGAAATATCCCTTTAATGGAAGAAATAGAGCCCCTTTACTTTTTTGTGTGTCCTGTTTCCATTCATTTGAAGCATACCTAACATTAAAAAAAAAAACTCTTCAGAATAAGCTGTCTTGTGTGTACATGAGCAGTAACACTATTTATGGCCATTATATGATTAGTATCCTGCATTTTCCCCTTTGCAGCCTGTATCTGTGATTCTCATTTCTCTCAGAACTGATGACTGCTGTGCTGTATTCTATACAATGTGCACAGAGAACACCAGATTCTAGTCTCTAACTCTCTGTAACATACACAAAGACATAACATCATCATATAAGGTACAGCAAGACTGAGCAGTGGAGATGTGAACAAACAGCAGCAGATAACTCCCCATTAGCTTCAGCATTCATGTCTGTCTTCTCTGCCCTCATATACTTTCACAAGCACAATAACTCCTCCTCTACTTCTTGTTCTCCCATTTTCCTGTCTCCCTTCACACACTTGATAGCAAGTTAGGAGGAAGGGAGACTGAAAATAACCATCACTTTAAAGTGAATTTTCAAGATAAAAACATCCTTTTAGGAAAATAAAGTAAATAGCAATTTTGTTAGTTAGCACACTGGCTATCATATAAGCATCACTTTTTTGGAAAGGTATTGACCATTTAAAAGGGTTTTCCAAGTAGTATTTTTTGGTTAAAAGTCTGTTCCCCATGCAGTAAAATAACTAACCAGTGTATACTTACCCCTCCCCACTGTGGCCCGCGACTCTGATTGACGCTCAACTCCTTTGCTTGTGTGCATGCTACAGTCCCGCCCGGTTTACAGGATGTCACAGGCGCTGCAGCTAAAGACAGAGCTTAGTGATCGACTGCTGAGCTCTGTCATTGTTTACAGTGCCTGTGATGTCCCATAAACAGGCTGGGGAGGCCTGTAAAGGTGACATCAGAGGGGGAACCCAGAGCAGCGATGCAGAACACAGCGGGGAGTGGGGAGAGGTGGGTATATGTTGGTTTGTTATTTTTTTGCTTGGGGATTGGAGTTTTAACAAAAAACACTACTTGAAAATCCGCTTTACAGTCTCATGAACATGACTGCATTACAAATCTGCGTTGTACAAATCTATGGTCCATACTGTATTTTCACATTGCTGCGATTTTATACAGAGGTACCTACAGGTCTTCGTATGATTCCATGAGCAATAAAATCTTGACATGTCCTTTTGCATCTCATATTAGGATCTATAACCCGCTGGAGCCATTGCTTCTAGGGAAGAATATGATACCTCATGTGTTGGCATAGCATGTATGTGTACACGGTTCTGCACATGAGCCCTGGCATGAGGTTTTACTTTTAGAATAATATGATAAAAGCTGCTTCTGTCATGAAGCGTAATGTTGAGTGCTCCATCCAGGTTTCACATTAAATCCAGCTTTGTACTGGAAGTACGTATTTTTTGGCAAGAAACCAGACTAATACATTTTCTGGCATATCAGGCATCTTTCATCATGCCAATTCAGAAAAAAATCCCTTCTAATTTATATTGTATATGATTTCACCTTCAGAGGAACACTCGCAGTAAAGCTGACGTATTGCTTTGTGCAGGGTCTGAGCTGGCACTGAATGCTACTGAGATTCTCGTTCTGGTGTTCTTTGGACATTTTTGAGTCTAGAGGAATAATGTTTCTACTTATGGAGACCGCCAAGTTGGCATAGGGAATTTTATAGATCAGGCAATGCTCCTTGGGAAAAAGGATATGGTAATGAGCTCTCATTCAGAAGGAAGAAAGTTGACTCCCCAGTCCCACCCTATAAGTCAATATCTGACCCTTCAACAAGTCTTGCAACATGACTGTGTCATGTTCAGCCTCCTCAGGTCCTGCAATAACAGTAGCGTCATGTTTTCCCAAGAGCGGTTTTCTCTTCGAAGAACCGTCAAGAGTGATTTTTCTCTTCGAAGAACTGTCAAGAGCGGTTTTCTCTTCGAAGAACTGTCACATTAAATGAAGCTAAGTCTCTTTAACAAGTAACACCTTTGTTGTGGGAAAAGGTGTTTTTAGACTAAGAAAAACTACCACTTATTTTCCTATCTCAGGGGCTTAGAGCAACCATTGGCCTGGAATTTTATCCAATTTCGACATGACATAATCACATATTTACTGTTGTGTACTCTCATTTGGGCTCTGGTAGTGTTCTGTTAGTTGTCAAGAAGCAGGTCACTAAAGTTACAAATATGTTTTCAGTGCTTGTAAAACAGAGTGTAAATCCTTTCAATTTTCACTGTTTTTACTAAAACTACAATTTTTAATCTGTTTAGAATAAAAGAAATTTGGAAATAATATGTTTCCAATGCTGTACATGCCCTTTATTCTAGAGTGAGCAGGAAGGAGCGGGGGGGGGGGGGGGGAGAGAGTGAGAAAGAGATCTCCCCTCCATTCCACCCCACTCTCCCCCGCCGCGCCCCACCCCCCGCCGGCAGCCGAATCTTTAGAGACGAGTGGGCAGGTACTCGAATAAGGCACTACTCGCTTGAGTAGTTTGCCTTAGCGAGTACGCTCGCTCATCTCTATTCATAATCCCAATCAGTAGCCCTAAACATCACACTCCCACACTACTGGAATGATGCCATTTACATCCTCATTAGAGATGAGCGAGTATACTCGCTAAGGCACTACTCGCTCGAGTAATGTGCCTTAGCCGAGTATCTCCCCGCTCGTCCATAAAGATTCGGGGGCCGCCGCAGCTGACAGGTGAGTTGCGGCGGGGAGCGGGGCAGAGCGGGCGGGAGAGAGGGAGAGAGAGATCTCCCCTCCGTTCCTCCCTGCTCTCCCCCGCAGCTCCCCGCCCCGCGGCGGCACCCGAATCTTTTGGGACGAGCGGGGAGATACTCGGCTAAGGCACATTACTCGAGCGAGTAGTGCATTAGCAAGTATACTCGCTCATCCCTAATCCTCATACATTGTATTAGTGTTAAACATTATAGTAATTACTCATTTCAGAAGAGAAGAAAGTCCAAATGTCCTACAATAAACCAGATATCAGGTAAGATTCCTTGGGTTTAGTATGAATGCAGGATTTAGGAGATGCTTAACCCCTTAGTGACAAACCCATTTTATCCCCTAATGACCAACCAATTTTTCACATTTTTTCATTGTCGCATTCCTAGAACCATAACTTTTTTTATTTTCGAATGACACAGCCATATAAGGGTGTTTATTTTTTTTCAACAGTAAAGGGGAAAAGGTGGAGTTTTAATATTACATTTTAAAAATAATTTAAACTTTTTCTTTTTTCACACTTTTTAAACTTATTTTTGTCCCACTAACATAGTATGCTAGGCTGAAAAAAGACAAATGTTCTTCTAGTTCAGCCTGTTTCCACCCCCCCCCCCCCCCCCCCACGCCTTGTTGATCCAGAGGAAGGCAAAAAAAGAACGATCAGACACAAGCCAATTTACTCCATTATGGGGGAGAAAATTCCTTCCCGACTCCATAATGGCAGTCAAAATAATCCCTGGAACAACATTTGAAAAGCTCCTACCTGACTCCAAAACCAGCAGTCGGAAGATACCCAGATCAGCAACCCTTTTGGTTATTTAATGTCTATATCCTGTAATGTCATAGTGCTCTAGAAAGGCATCTAGTCCCCTCTTAAACGCCTCTATCAATTCTGCCATCACCATGTCCTCAAGGCTAGAGTTCCACAGTCTCACTACTCTTACAGTAAAGAACTCCCTTCTATGTAAGTGATAAAACACCTTCTTTCCTATAACAGCAGGGAATGCCCTCTTGCTACTGTCACAGTCCTGGGTATAAACAGATCATGGGAGGGGACTAGCACTTCTGGTCAGACATCCCCAAACAGTATGTGGGTGTAACTTGGTCCCACTGATTTCTGGCAGTACTGAGCTGATGGCACTGCTGGACACCTTCTGATTTTGTAGGGAAGTAAGCATAATGTGTCTTTCATCAGCTGCACTGAGTTTCTTTGGCTGACCACTGCGATTACGGTCCTCAATGTTGCCCTTTTTCTGTGTGCCTCTTTTATAGAGTTTGAACAGCACATCTTGAAACCCCAGTCTACTTTGAAATCTTTGCCTGTGAGAGAGCTTGCTGTCTTTGCCTGTGAGAGAGCTTGCTGATGCAGTATAACTACTACCTTGTGTCTTGTTGCTGGGCTCAATCTTGCCATGGCGTATTACCTGTGACACAAAACTGTCTTCCACAACCTCATCAATGTAGCAGAGCTTAGGCTGTTCCTCACCCAGTTTTAAGAATCCTACACAGCTATTTCTATTTCAGTTAATGATTGTATTTCAACCTACATATGAAAATGATCATTATCAACTGTTTGGTATAAATTGTTAATCATACACTTCATTACATTCCTACAAAATCCCTGACTTTGTGCAAGTATACCTAGAAGAACTGAAGCTGTTTTAAAGGCAAAGGGTGGTCACATCAAAAATTGTGATTTAGAGTACATTTACACGGGACGAATGTTGGACAAACGATGCCCGACACTCGTCACTGTGTGTCCTCGCTCCCATGCTGCTGCACGGGAGCTAGTAGTGCTGGCTCGCTTACAGAGCAGCCAGCAGGGGGGCGGGGAGGCTGTAGGAGATTTCTCTCCTCTCGCTCCCCCATCCCTCTCTATTGACATAACATAGCAGCCGTTCAATACTGAATGGCCGCTTTTTACACTGAACGATAAGCGATCAGCTCATCGGCCATCGAAAGCGGTACAAGAGCGAGTACGTGCAGGGATGAGTGTCGGGCATCGTTTGCCCAACATTCGTCCCGTCTAAAAGGACCTTTAGATTTTTTTTGGTTCATTCACTTTGCATTTTGTTAATTAACAAAAATAAACTATTAACACTTCTATTTTCAAAGCATTCTTACTTTGCAGCATGTTTTGCATACCTGGCTAAAATGTTCGCTACAGTACATAGGCACCAGTTAGAGCTCCTTCACACTGGCGATTGTGATATCGCCATACAAAAATCGCAGCAAAATCAGGCAATTTTTGAGCATCCATAATGCTTTTTCTTGTGAAAAATAGTGCATCACACCGCTGCCCCCTGCGATTTTCTTGCGCGAAGGTCAGGATTTTCTAATATTGACAATGCATTGCAGGAAAATCGCAAATTCGTGCGTTGTGATGTGATAAAAAAAGAGGCTCCATAGGGTAAAATGGGCTAGAAAAAACGCAAAATGCAGAAGTATAGCACATGCCGCAATTTTTTTCATGCCACATCGCATGAGTGAAAACATTGCAAATGGGATGAAACCATTGAAAATCATTGGTTTCATAATTCTGCGCTTTCACTCACTCTTGCAATTTTATCACCAGTGTGAAGGCAGCCTTAGTACTGGAATCTCAGATACAATACTGTGCAAACATTTTAGGCACGTACGAAGAAAAAGTAGCATGCTGGGCATAAGCAATCCCTTAAAACCTCCTTAAAAAATGGGGATCATTACAAAAATTTAAAAAAATTGAATGATTCATTCCATTAGTTTCAAGTCAAATGGCTTATGGTAACCACAATGAAACATTTTTGACTTTGAAACAAGCTGAGGGATATTTTAGGAGCTGAATGTAGGATCTTACCTATCTTTAAAACCTTCCAATTCCCATTTGAGGGGTTAAAAATATCTAAACACCTGTTTCCCAAGGTAAAGAACCAGTTCATCAAGTCCAAGAATAACCCATTGGCTAATGGCGTCTGATTTTATGATCTCAGGCAAAAAAAAAATGGAGAAAACTGAGCGGACCTGGCTATATTGTGAATAAAACTAAGAACTCAAAAATATACACTATATGGCCAAAGTATGTGGACATCTCACCATCACATCTATGTGAGCTTGGTGGACATCCCATTTAAAACCATACTTGTTAATATGTAGTTAACCCCCCTTTTTTGGCTACAACAGCTTCCACTTCTCGGGGCAGGATGTCTACAGGATTTTGGAGTTTATCTGTAGGAATTTGTGCTCCTTCAGCCAAGAAGAGTATTTGTAAAGTCAGGCCCTGATGCTGGAAGAGAAGGTCAGTCTTGTAAATGATGTTACAGTTCATCCTTAAGTCTGTTTGGTGTGGTTGAGGTCAGGGCTTTGTGCAGCCACTGTAGTTCCTCCACATCTAACTCTTCAAACCATGTCTTTATGGACTTTGCTTTGTGCACAGGGACAAAGTCATGCTGGAACAGAAAAGATCTTTCCCTGTTAACTGTTACCACAAAGTTGGAGGCATATAGTTGTCTTAAATGTTTTTATATTTTTAAGGGGCCTAGAGCAAACCCTAAAAATCTGCCCCATGCCATTATCCTTCCACCACCAAATTTTACAGTTGGCACTATGAATTACTGTAAGTATGGTACTCTGGGCATCTGTTAAACCCAGATTTACCCATCAGACTGCCAAATAGTGAAACATGGTTTATCAGTCCAGAGAACAATTTTGCACTGCCAAAGTGCCCAGTGGTGATGTGCTTTACATCCCTTCAGCCAACACCTGGCATTGCATATAGTGATCTTAGGCTTGTGTGCATCTGCATGACAAGATGATTGCTTGCATCTGCATGACCAGACATTTCATCGAACTCCAATTGCACAGTTCTTGTGCTAATGTCACTTCCAGTGGCAGTCTGGAATTTTGTAGTAAATGGTGGAACCAGGTGCATGGCTTCAAGGTTACTACATAGATACAATAGCATAACCAAGCTTACTGCATAGATACAGTACCAGAGACAAGCTTAGTACATAGATTTGGTAACAGAGCTAAGATTACTACATATATAAAACAGTACTGAGATTACAACATAGATACAGTACCAGAGTCAAGCTTACTACATAGACATAATATGAGAACTAATCTTATTAGATATTGTAAATACCATAACAAAACCAAGCTTACTATATAGCTATGGTACCAGAACATATACACAATGTTGCGGCGGTTCTGGAATTGCTGCCTTGCTGATAGTCTAGTGCTGGTTTTGGATGTGTTTCTACATCTTCTGGCTCAGTGGGTGTGGTATTAGGGAATTCTAGGGCTATTTAACCTGGCCTGATACTGAGCTGAACTGCGGTTTATTTTCAGTCTATGTCAGGCTGAGCTAGCATTCAGAACCTAGTTCCTGGAGCGTTCAGTTACCGGCTGCATCTCAAGCTAAGTACTGCACTTGTTATCATTTCTAGTTTTGGTTTTCTTGTGTTTTCCCTTTACCATATAGGGTCAACTAGGGGCCGTGGTACATGGTCAGGGCCGTCCTTGTTGGGGTGATTGCCCTGCGTTCAGGCAGGGCCCTTCCCTTTGTTTGGTTATATAGGGACAGTGTTTCCCATATTTTGGTTCCATCCCTGTTATTTGATCATTTGCATTTGTGGGAGATCAGCGGGTGACAGATCCAGCGCAGCCAGGTTGGAAGTAACACACAGGTGTGCTTCTACACCTACATGAACACAGACATACAGTAGACATACTTTTACAAACATACATTTCATATACTCTACATACATGCACAAACACAATACTGCACATGTTTTGGGTTTTTGAAGAAAATGCAAGAAGCTGGAGTTTTAAGGCAGCCGTACCACCATGGATAAACTCTTTGTTGTAAGTTATTGATATCGTACAAAGCATTCTTCCAAATATTTAACAATGTGCGCTTGATCTGCAGTACAACATATCCCGTTTAATTGTGTGTCCTCAATCAGTAGAGAATACTGTTAACTGTAACCCTAGTTCTGCCCTTGAAAATAACTTTACTACTGAATAGATCCATTCGGTCTCATAAGCTTTATTCATAATCACATGTTGCACAGAATTCCTTCCAATTACATTCACAAGAGCTTGGATATCTGATATTTGCTCCAAGACATAGGCTGCTTGCCATCTGTATCCTCCCTTTAAACTGTTGAAACTAAAGGACATATTTTACAGAAAAATTTGGAAAGTGGAGCCATAAACTTTCACAAAAGAAAATGACTTTCCTGTGCACTGCGGAGGAATGTGACATGTGAAATATGAGGGCGTTTTCATGTGGATCTGTAAAATGGGAATTAGAGTTTATAACATTTGGACAATGCAGTAAAGGGACATGAATAAAATATCTGTTTTATGCTGAAATAGCAACATGAAATCGTACAGGTTGTCAAAAGCACAAAGTTAGTGCATTCATGATAAAGTAATAGGTCAACATTTGCTTCACTGTTACAGAACTTGGTTAAATAGACAAACATGTGACTCATCCCCGATCAAATCTAATCTAAAACATCTGATAAAAATTAAATGTGTCTTCTGCTCTTCATGCCATGATTACATTTTTTTTACTTCTTTTGCTTTGTTATGTTGTTAGGCTAAGTTTACATGGGGTGTTATTGTAGCCTTTTTTTCAGTGCTTTTCTTGCAGTTTTGTAGCGTTTTTTATATGCTTTTTAATTGCTGTCAAAAACATATGTAAAATCTGCATACGTTTTACCACACAGTTTTGCCATGCAGTTTTGAACCATGAGGCTTTTACAAGTGAAGCCCATTGTAGCTAGAATATAACATACTGCAACATTAAATCTTACTTCGATTTCACATCTTGCTCCATACTACACAGGAGTAAAATACATCAATCAGACACATTTCTCATTAAACTTGGTGCTACTTGGGCTGTCTTAGAGGCAGAAAATGAAATCTATGCATGTGATTAACAGGCATGGATTTTCCCAATGATTTGTGCCATTTTCTGTTTTTACAAATTGCAGATATATTGCTGCTCCCACCCCCACCTAGCTTAACCCCACCCATGCGCTGCTGGCCACATGGCTGTGCAGAAAACTGCAGCTTGGGCCCTAACTTAAATGGGGTGCATGGCTAGGGTGCTGCTATGCAGGGAAAAACAGTGATCATTAAGTGATGATATATCCTAGAAACATTTCTTCACCTTAAAAAAATGAAACCCTTTAAAGATGTTGCTGGACTTCTGCTCAGCCATTTCTCAAGTAGGTCACATTTTAGTTGAGAGAATTTAGGATCTTTTGTAGTCATATTCTCATAATTCCTTCATGCGAGTGTTAAAATATGCATAAATTTGCAGCCTGGAACCCTCTATTTCCTTTATGGAAAAACAATGACTGAGTTTTTCACTTGGATACGTGTAAAGCTCTTTTCCTGAATATACGAGTGTTTTCAATAATGGAAACTTGCAGGAAATTGTAATATACTTACATACAAATGTTTCTTGAAGTTTGATGCAATCCTTCCATTTAGAGGATGATAATCCATTGAGATATGAAAACTTGCGTGAGAGAGAGGGAAAAAGTGATGAAGAAACAGCAAAAAAAAAAGGGACAGTCATACAGCAGGAAAAAGATGAGAGAGAGAATGGGAAAAAAAGAGACAAAGTAAAAAAACTAGTGTCAGCTAATTCTACTTGAGGCAGCTCAACCACACAGATAAAGATGGATGAATGAGGACTGCCTCTGCGCAAGCTCTACCTTCAGTTTGTGCTAAAAGTAGTCAGGTTGATAATGCTATAAGGTGGCAAAGCTCCTGGAGCCATACGGGTTGGGACCTGGATGGATGGAAATTTGCAGGGAACGCACGCACGGACTGACATCTGGGCCATCAGCAATCATGTGGCATGTATGACGTGACAGACACAGTAAAGGTGGTACTGCACACAACAGCTGCATGCCACCAGCGTTAAAGAGACAGAGGGCTTGGTTGATTGACAGGCAAAGGCCAAGCCATTTATCGTTGCTGGACTCCCCTGGATACCCAACCCTGTGGCAACCATGTGGTCTGCCTACAGGTAGTCACACCACTGCATACACATCAGAGACAGCATAAGGTGATTTTTATAACAAGGAGGGCTGAGATACAGCGGCTCAGCTCTAGTATACCTCTAAGTATTGTAGTCATATATAATGGATATCAAATCCACACAGTGAGCGCGACTTATAGTGCAACTACCTACAGTGATCAGAGGTGACACCTTCTTTTATTGTTGGCATCTGCTTTTGTTTTTCTTCTGTATCTGGATCCAGAGTGTCATGAAGACTTCTGCCAGCCATGACTCATCTCCGTGCACAAACTCACTCAGTGCCTCTTACACACTAATAATGTCCCACAATCACAATGTAGTAGTGCGCCCACAGAGTAATAATTTCCTCATTGTACCCACCACAAAACAATAATGGTCCCTTAGTGCCCCACAGTTATACTACTCTTCTTTGAGCACCTGCACAGTAATACTCCCCCTTTGTGACCCCCACAAAGTACTAATGTAACATTTGTGTCCTCTACAAAATAATACTGCCTCCTTGTTGTCCCCCAAAGTTAATAATGGCCCCTTTAGTGCCCTCCATAAACTAATAATGCCACAGTTGTATCTTCCACAAAATAACAGTGTCCTCTTTATGCCCCTTACAAAATAATGGTAGCCAGTGAGTGTCCTCAACAAAAAATACCCTCTTTGTGCCCCCACAATGTAATAGTGCCCATGTGCTCCCTAAAAAAGTAATAATGCCCCATTTAGTGCCCCCAGGTGCTAATAGTGTTCCCTTAGTCCCTTAGTTCCACTTTTGTAATGTCATGAGGTAATAGTGTGGTCTTTGTATCTAACACAAAGTAATAAAAGCCCCCTTCAATGCAATAAACACCACCTGATTGCCACCTTTGTGCCCTCATGAGGTAATAGTGGCCTCTGTGTGCACCCACAAAAGATTAATACTCCCTTAATGCCCCATGAGGTAACTATGCTTCCTTTGTGCCTGACATAATTTCCTCTCTGTCCCTCCTTGGTTGCTTGTTAATCATTTAAGAATGAGTAGTTTCTTATTTCTTCTGTGTGCTGTAGAGTGTGAATCATCAGACATCCTCTCCTGCCTGTTCTACTCAAGATGAGAAGATGATGATTTTATATACTCAACCTAATGCTCAATGATTTGCAAATTATTAGCTGACGATTCTATTCTACATTGATATGTATTTTTTTACTGTCTATCTTATACTTTAAGGAAAAACCTAGGATCCCTTGATAATTTCTAGCCCCCCCCCCTCCGCCCCCCCAAAAAAGGCATATTTTTATACCTTCCCCCAGCTTATCAGTTTAGTTGTAAGCTCATGAAATAATTTAAAAAGGACCTGTCATGTCCTTATTGTTAAGCAGAGCTGGCTGCATAGCTTTGTAGCCACGGCCCTGCTGCCTTTTTCTCTTCATACTCACCAATTGCCCTATACGGGCTCTTCTTAGATTTGGCTGTAGCTGTGAATGTGTCAAGTACGCAGACTCAACCGCTCACTGTCAATATTTGATGTCATTGAAGAGGTAAAAAAAACTAGGCACGCCCTGTAGTCAATGTAGGCTTATAGAATTAAAGGGGTTGTCCCGCGAAAGAAAGTGGGGTATACACTTCTGTATGGCCATATTAATGCACTTTGTAATATACATCGTGCATTAATTATGAGCCATACAGAAGTTATTCACTTACCTGTTCCGTTGCTGGCGTCCTCGTCTCTATGGTGCCGTCTAATTTCAGCGTCTAATCGCCCGATTAGACGCGCTTGCGCAGTCCGGTCTTCTCCCTGGTGAATGGGGCCGCTCGTGCCGGAGAGCTGGTCCTCGTAGCTCCGCCCCGTCATGTGTGCCGATTCCAGCCAATCAGGAGGCTGGAATCGGCAATGGAACGCACAGAGCCCACGGTGCACCATGGGAGAAGACCCGCGGTGCATCGTGGGTGAAGATCCCGGCGGCCATCTTGCTAAGGTAAGGAAGAAGTCGCCGCAGCGCGGGGATTCGGGTAAGTACTAAACGTTTTGTTTTTTTAACACATGCATTGGGTTTGTCTCGCGCCGAACGGGGGGCCTATTGAATTAAAAAAAAAAACGTTTCTGCGCGGGACAACCCCTTTAACAGGTTCTAAACTCTGTAGAGTCCAAGTAGTGATTCGGCAAAATTAAGTGGGATAGATTTCAAGTGAGGTTTTATTTAGTAAAATCAAGCAAGCAATGTAACGTGTTTCCAGGTACACAGACCTCTTCCTCAGACAGCTGAGTAATTATTTAATTTATGTTATATTGTCTTGATTTCAGATTAAGAGAAACAGAAGGACCATTGATCCACCTTAGAGTTTCGTCTGGCTGGGAGGTGAAGAGGGTGACTGACAGACTGGATTGACAGTGAACAGTGGGGATAACCCACTTAATACATTCACCGTGCCAAGAGCCAAAGCTAAGAAGAGCCTATATGAATGAATGTGGGTGAGCATAAACAAAAGAAAGATATTCTTGCAGTCAGCAGGGCCATGGCATGACTAGTCTTTAACCTAGAAAATGCAGGTCGGTTCACCAAGCCACATTAATATTTCCATTACAAGGTACAATAATACCTTTTCTTTTCTTCCAGCTAACTGGTTTTTAGATGTATTGCTGGTGGCCTAGGGTGGTTAATGTTTAATGTATTTTACTTCAGGTAGGAAGAAGAAGCCAATGATAACAATAACCCTTACCTTGATCTTTTAGGATAGTGAATGAAGTGGTACCAGCATTACTGGTGCTATAAGTTATTTATTTAAGTGGTCAATTCCAGCATTCCTGATGGTCTAGGATAGTAAAAGTATTAATGCCATATTTCTATGGTAAGGTATAGTAAAAACGTCCAGGGGGTAACAGTGTCACTGCTGACTATGGAGTGCACAGTGTTATTCCTTGTACTGAGGCTCATTTACCTTGTTACTGTAAATGCTCTGCAATTTCCTTCTTCTCAGTGGTGGATTGTATACTTGTAGTTACTATCATTCTGTCCTTGTCATAATGAAAATCAGCTCTTGATGCGCTAAATTCCTGCTGGACTAGTGGTGAGCTCACAGTTAGCAAAAGAAACACTCTTTTTATAGGCATTAAATGCACCAGGACACCAGGAGGACACATCAGTACTCACAGACTCAGCAATGGCATCCACCACCGGCAGGCTGGAGCTATAGGCTGGGTGAGTTAAATGCTTGTTGGGGTGCTGCAGGGTGTGCAGCTGGCAATTCTTTTTTACTGGCCATTAATGACCAGTAGGATGGCAACCCACCACCCCTCTGAGGTCTTGGTGATGGCTGCCTAAGGCAACAGCCTCAGGTCACCTCGTGGTAAGGATGCCCCTGAGCATAAGAGATAAACAGCCCCCAATTAGAAAAGAAGTAGATATTAAATAGACTCTAAATAAACATTGCAGCTAAGCTCAAGCTAAAACTAACACAAAAGAGAATACATTGTAGGTAAGAATTACCCATAGGTAAGGACTTGGACTTCAACTCTACTTTCAAGACCACAGTTATGATTTTTATTACCATAGCTAGATGATTGGTAGGATATTTCCTTGACCTTAAAATTGAGGCATCAGCTGTCATTCTGCACACAGACCCCATGAAAACAAATAAGAAATATTGCTCCTTTATCTATGGAAATGCCATCTGTCAACTGTATTGAGGGCAAGCCAAGGGACAAATTATATTACATGCAGACAGGATCGTGTGGATGTGGTTTTATGATCAAACAGACTGAAACACAAAGGAAGAAATTCTCTTTTTGAAGTTCCATTCTCATTTGTGAAGAACTTTTACTATAATGTAAGAATACATGAGCAAGGAAAGAGTGGATTTTCCATGGATCAGTTAAGACAATCTGCTCTGCAGCATTAACATGCTTTGCTCTGCTACACCTGTGTGTACTGAGGCTGGGCTTACACATAACAAGTTGGCTATTGACAATTGAGATTTATGGGAACGTTTTTTTTTTTAAGGGAAAAACATTTACATTATTACAAATGAAACTGCCATAGGCAAATCCAATGTGGATTTTTGGAAGAATTTTGTGGCAGAAATTCAAGGCTGAAGCCTGTAATTCAATGGAGCTAATCTGTGGCTTTTCCTTGCCGAATCCATGGCAATAATGAAGATGTGAAATTTAAAATCTGTAGCACGCTCTTTGTTTTCATCTACATGAATAGGGTATAAAATATATACTTGCATGAACAAGGGAATGGGAGCGGTTTCTGAATATGATCTGATCAGCTTCTACGAGGAGGTAAGTTCTAGACTGGACCGAGGAGAGACATTGGATCTTCTGTATCTGGACTTTTACAAAGCGTTTGATACTGTTCTGCATAAAAGGTTGTATATAAAATGAGAATGCTTGGTCTGGGTGAGAATGTATGTAAAGGCCCATTTAGACACAACGATTATAGCTCAAAAGATGTCACTCAAGCGACTTTTGAGCTGTTATACAGCGGAGGATGCAGAAGACAAGCGGGGCATAGAAAAGTGAATGGACAACCATGTAATACGTGAGTGAAATCAATGGGCTGTTGGCATAATGCGGGATCGTACAGAAGGAGTGATGATTCTGTAGCTGGTCTCCAATCTGGCTTAGTGATGAAGGTCCTGAACAGGGCAGCCATCATTATTAAAATAATGCTCCAGTATGGAGAACATAACTAGAAGTTACACTGGGGGGAAAGAGTAATATTACCTGAAGCCCTCCTTTCTCGCTATTCTACCACAGATATGATAAAGCTACTGTCGTTCAACAAGTTACAGACACATAGTTAGTGGGAGGGCAAGGGTACCCACAGTGTGCACTGAGCTAACTGTACCTTAAACTGTATTGGCGTCTGCAGAGACAAGTCATGGTTGGAAGAAATTATCATGGTGGTCTGGGCCAGATGCAAAGGATAGGAAAAATGAAAAGATTCCAGTCAGAGAGGACCTGTGAATCAATGGAATTAACTATATTAGCTGACGAGTGTCTATGTAGAGCTAGTATTATATACGTTCACTGTATAGGGGTATTGTTAGTCTTTGTGTAACTGCTATGATTAGGAGGATGCATCTCTGCAATTGTAACTGTGTTACCTGTGTTGGGGGGCCACTCGGGATTGTTGTGTAATACCTCCCCTGCCTCATGCTGAACCCTTATATCTATGTAATTTGGAACCTCTTTTTCATACCTTGAATTTCTGAAGCTGCTGAAAGTCAAGAGTACATTGGTGACAATAAGTGACACAGAAGCTCCTGAGAGAAATAACTCCAGATTTTACACACTAGGAAATTGGATTACATATTCACCCATGTGAATTTAATCAAGTCAAAACAAAAAAGCAGCATTCATAGACTGTAACTGAAGAAGGGGGAACAGGCAGCAACGGGCACAGCAGCTGCTAGCAGGCTATATGTCCCTTTAGAACAAACTACTTCTAGGCATCCTGTTAAGGAAATGTTAATAATCAGGTAAAGTCATATACCCACCTCAGACATGCTAAACCTTAGTTCCCATGCAGTAATAACATATAGTTTAGTGAAGCACCGCACGTGTATTTTATGTATTATAAATGTACTTTCTCCTTGCAATCCTCCTTAGTTTATCAGAGCAAAACTCCAACTGAGCTTTTCCGATAGTAGCACCTCTGTCTCCATCATTGTCATCTTCACCAGTTCCTGCAGTACCCCTAGAAAGATAGAAAGCAGCTTTCTTCTTCCTCATGTGGCGGTTTCCGACATGGTGGCAGTGATTGCGCCATGCTCTGTACCCCCTTGTATTATTCAAACTAGAAAGTGCCAGTGTTACGTCTGTGCAGGCCAGGGGAACAACATCCTACACGGACATAACCCCAACAATGGCTGGAAGGAAAACGGGAAGAATATGCACTGGAACAGACACCAACAACATACATAAACTGAACGCTTCATGTGTGGGGCCGTCCTTATTGGGACAATTGCCTGCTTCTAGGCAGGGTTTTCTGACTTCTGTGGTGTAGGGTCAGACTTCCCCCTTAATTTGTTTCACATTTGGTCTGTTTGGTGATCACTGTGTCCAGTTTTGAATGCATATCCTTCACTTCAGCTAAAATATATTATGTTCATGTAGGTCGCTGTTCAAAGGGCCTGTGCAGCGTTTGAGGAGCAGGCCCACAGCCAAGGAGACAGCGGGGTAAAGAAAGACCTTGTCAAGGGGCTCTACAATTTCCTCCCACTAAGGGTAGCTTGGGACCCAACCACATTACTGCTGCGGGAGATCACAGGGATAGTAATCGGAGGTTACCTGTAGTCCAATTGTCAGTCACAACACCACTGTTCCTTCTCCCGGGTTGGATCTCGTTGCTGAATAAAGTAGTCACACAACCAGAACAGTATATTTTGGAACAAAACCAGGAATGGTTGATCTTGTCCGTTTACTTAAATGTGTGAATAAAGTCAATAACATCAGCTTACAAGTATAGCATCTCGGCGGAGCTCACAGTGTATTTGTACAATCCACAGTCCAAGTTATCTGCAGGTTTCTTTACTTCCGAAACTCACTCTCTCTCTCCACCAGCAAACACTCATGCTTTTACTTCTTCTTGCTATGAAGCAGTTTTTCCTTTTCCCAGTGCTCAGCAGACGCACCGAGGATTCCAGGGTTGAACAGGCCCAGGCTGAGCATAAGAAAGTCACTCAGTCTCCTCCATACTCCACACACAGACCAACCTCTCTCTAGTGTGTGTGTGACTGACTGACTTAGACTGACTGGACTCCTAGACTCCTAGGCTCCTCAACTGGACTGACTTGCATTGCATTCTTGCAAACACATATACACAGCATGATCACATGACCACAAACGATCACATGACACAAAACAATACATTTTCCAGACAGGACATACCAGACATTAACTCTTTCAGTCCTGCAAACATCCAATACACATACCTTGTTGCACTCTACAAACAAGATACTGACAAGACATTGATACGAGACAGACATGGAACATTATGGAGGGGCCCCACTAACTCTGGGCCACTACACCTGCATGAATGTAACAAAAGCACATAGGTCTGCATGAGAGCTGTAGACATCAAAAAATTCGATTTTCTTTTATTAAGTCTATTTGCAAAGGTGGTGAATTTCTTTTACATTTTTGATGCATTGGAAACACAAAAATTCTCATAGAAGTGGACATAGACTTTGAAATTAGACTATTTTGTGTTATATTCCTGCCCATGGTAACTTGGAGTATACTAGAAAGCAAGCCAAACTGGCTAGGTTTTTATAGGTTGGATTAATTCATTCTGTACTAGAAATCTGTAGTGCGTTTTGTAAAGAAAAGATATACTGTAGATGATGGGTATAAGGCTGATGTAGATGATATACTAAAGAGCATCATTCACAATCTTTTCACAGCAGCACGAGGTAGTGACAAGCTTGCTGATTACAGTGATATGTCTGTTGTCTATATCCTTGCAGTAGTTGGGAAGAAACTGGCATTTTATTAGTAGCAGCCAGACACAGATGACTACAGGAAGTAGTCCTTGATATTCATGAGCTGCAGGTTAGCTACACCCACCCCACCCTCCAGCCAATGATTGACTGCTGTCTGACTATTACTGCGCATAGAGAGAGCTGCCAATTATCGGGTGTGGCGGTATTAGTGTATCTTGATGCCACTAAGAAGTCCTGGTGGAGGCAAGACTGACAGGGGGTGACCTCCGCTGCTCACACTGCTTCCTCCCCCCCCCCCCCCCCCGCTACCGGCGGTCAGTTTCAGCTCTCCTGCAGTCACAGCTGAGATGTTGGCGATCAGTGTCACCGATCCTCCGGTGCACACACTGAGCCTGGCATGCATATGAGGCAGCATTCATTAATGAGGGAGGACAGCGGGAAGCCTACTGGCGGCGGAAGGACAGCAGGAAGGCTACTCCAGGGGTGAAAGGCAAGGATTGCAGGGGCCACTGACTTGGAACATCTTGCTGCCTGGGGGATTCCAGGTCTGATGAAATGACACCCCTGCTAAGCTCCCAGCAGCATGTATTGCCTGCCATGCAGAGGCTACTAGAACCTTCAATACCTGAGCCAATCGGGAGCTATGGGTGTGAGATGGGAGTTCCTCCTGTCACACCCATACCTTCCGGTGGCATCAAGATACACTAATACCGGGGGTGGCAATCTTGGCTGCAGCTCATGAATATACAGGACTAATTCTGTGTCTGGCTACTAATAATTAAATGCAATTTTCTCCCAAACTACTGCACAGATTCACACAGCAGACATATCACTGTGAGCCTGTCACTACCTTGTGCTGCTCTGAGAGAACTGGAAAATGATGGTGACAGATTCCCTTTAATACAGAAATACTGGAAGATGACCGGCTCCTGCATTATAGATCTTGAAAAGACTGGCTGCATGGTCGCATGGTTCCTCCTCACTACAGGGGGTGCAGTGAGCAGGAGTGGGAGACAGGGACTATCTTGTGGTGATCAATATCGATTCTGGGAAGACTCTTTTAAAAAATCCTCTAGTTGAGGCTTTACTCACACGAGTGTTTTATCGCGGCAATTTAGCCGCGATAAAAGGCTGACCCAAAAATCACGACCATCTGATGCATTGGGTTCCAATGCATCAGTTCAGATAGGCAATTTTCCAGTGCATAAAAACGGACGATGGGAAAAGATAGCGCATAAGGTGTGCATTCCATCTGTCCATTTTTACGCCATCTGGAAAAGACAGGTCTGGACCTATCTTTTCAACCGGAATATGTCGACCGGACCCACAGACTCCTATGGGAGCCTATGAGAGCTGCCGGAAAAGGGAGGTGGGAGGGAGTTTAGCAGCTCCTCTGCTAGCTCCCTCCCTCTTCCCGCCCCTTGCTGGCTTTTGGCAAAGGGAGGAGTCACGATGGGGCGGGAGATTAGCACACTAGCTCCTTCCCCGCCCCTCCCATTGTCATCAGTCGGCAAGGGGTGAAGAGGAGGAGAGAGTTTAGCAGAGCTAAACTCTCCCTCCCCGCCCGAAGTTATTCCGGGCTGCTGTGTATACGCGCTGCACCTAGGCTGTCCGAACGGGTGCTTAAACGGGAGATGTAGCCATGACTTGGTCACGGCCACTGGCGTAACTATAGGGGATGCAGTTGCACCAAGGCCCAGGAGCCTTAGGGGGCCCATAAGGCCTCTCTTCTCCATATCAGGAGCCTAGTACTATGAATAAAGCATTATAGTTGGGGGCCCTGTTACAGGTTTTGCATTGGGGCCCAGAAGCTTCAAGTTACGCCTCTGGTCACACCTGCCTCTCGAAAATTGCAGCGCCCGTGTGAAGGAGCCTTGAAAATGTAAATGATTTAAAGGGGTTGTCCCGCGCCGAAACGGGTTTTTTTTTTTTTCAATAGGCCCCCCGTTCGGCGCGAGACAAACCCGATGCAGGGGTAAAAAAAAAAACCGGATAGTACTTACCCGAATCCCCGCGCTGCGGCGACTTCTTACTTACCTTGCTAAGATGGCCACCGGGATCTTCACCCACGGTGGACCGCAGGTCTTCTCCCATGGTGCACCGTGGGCTCTGTGCGTTCCATTGCCGATTCCAGCCTCCTGATTGGCTGGAATCGGCACACGTGACGGGGCGGAGCTACGAGGAGCAGCTGTCCGGCACGAGCAGCCCCATTCAGAAGGGAGAAGACCGGACTGCGCAAGCGCGTCTAATCGGGAGATTAGACGCTGAAATTAGACGGCACCATGGAAACGAGGACGCTAGCAACGGAGCAGGTAAGTGAATAACTTCTGTATGGCTCATAATTAATGCACGATGTATATTACAAAGTGCATTAATATGGCCATACAGAAGTGTATAACCCCACTTGCTTTCGCGGGACAACCCCTTTAAGGAAAAATTAAAAAAATACTTTTGCTTCATTTTTATTTTTGCCCCCAGTGTAACAGCTACGGGGCAGAATGCAGAATTAAGTGGATGAGGAGGAGGCAGGTAGAATGATTACATTTACTTACTATATTGTAGCCTGGGATGAAAAAAAAACAACTCTTCTTGATGATTTATACATATAAATAAAATAAAAACACACTGCTGAGCAGTACAAATCAGTTCACTTAGGCCTTATGTCCACTTGCACACACGGATACCACTGCTGAACCCCGCAGCAGAATCCGTGCGTGCCCGCGGCCATGAAGAGGAAAAGAATGTTTCTTACCTCTCTGGGTCCAGCACAGATCTCCTCGGAGCTGGCCGGATCTTGTTTCTTTTCCCCTGCTTTCCTGCGGATCTGCAGCACCTCCACAGTGACAGCTTCAATGGAAGCTGCCGCTGCGGGACCCGTAAGAGATTGGAGCATGCTGCTTTTTGTTCCCTCGCGTGCAACCCGCACGCCAGGAAAAAAATCACATCTGCATGCTTTTACTTGCCATGCGGATGCTAATGCATCCATATGGGTGGCAAGAGGTGCGGATTTCCTTTCTGCAGCGGAGTTCGACCTGGTGCCCGGCCGGTGACCCCAGCTTACCTCTCTGCCGTCTTCTCCTCTGCTGCTGATGCGCTGGCCAGAGCACATGCACAGTACAGAGGATGCTGCACCATCGCTATGGCAAAGATTCAGCTGCCGCGACCATTCTGCAACAATGATTACAAAATAGCCACGGGATGTACGGTTTCCATTGACTTCAATGGAAGCCGTCCAGGCGTAGCCCGCACAAAATCGCAGCATGCTGCGATTTCTCCCCCAAGAACGGAAAATCGCAATCGATTTCTGCTCATGGGCAGGAAATCGCGATTTGCCATAGCACGCTATGGGCTGGATTTGCTGCAGAATCCGGAGGCGGAATCCCGCTCCGGATTTCGCAATGCAAATCCGCCCGTGTGCAGAGGCCTAAGCCTAAGCAAATTTCTTATGACGTTGCTTAGAGTTGTAGGATTAAGGTAATTGAGATATATTAACATTTTACCAGACTGAATCCCATTTATGAGGTCACAGCAGTTTTCTCGACGGAAACACAATTGTGATATCACAGTAACTTAAAGGGAGTGTCTCCCCTTTTTCTTTCACTAACGCAAAACTGATAGTAAAACATATTCCATTTTTGAAATGTTTTTTATTTTCTGTTTATAGATTTTTTTATTCTATTGTCTGGCCATGGTTATGGGGGCAGCCATCTTGTCTGATCTGCAGGGATATGCTTTACTGCAGCCACATTGGCTATCCACATAATGGACAGGAGATGACTAGAGATGAGCGAACGTACTCGTTTCGAGTAATTACTCGATCGAGTACCGCTATTTTCGAGTACTTCAGTACTCGAGTGAAAAGATTCGGGGGGCGCCGGGTGGCGGGGGGAGGCGTGGCGGCGCGGGGGGGTAGCAGTGGGGAACGGGGGAGCCCTCTCTCTCTCCCTCTCCCCCCCACTCCCCACTGCAACCCCCCACTCACCCACGGCGCCCCCCGAATCTTTTCACCCGAGTACGGAAGTACTCGAAAATTGCGGCGCTCGGGCGAAAAGGGGGCGTGGCCGAGTACACTCGCTCATCTCTAGAGATGACCCATTGACTTCTTTGGGAGACTATTCTAGGCATCTTCTGTGACTTATGCAGCGATCACTGTGCAGGGAAGAGGAGGAGGTGAGCTGTATTTATCACCTATTGTGAATAGTGGATCCAGTGTTATCTATATATTGATATTACATTTCATGGTAATCCCCCTTAGTGATGATATTGAGTTGACTGATAAGAGGCCTATCTATAGAACAGCATGTATCAGAGTATTATTAACCCCTTCCAATCCACTGTCTGCCGTCTTCCAACATTCTGATTGAAGCCTGTACAGCTCTGATGTCATAAGACGTCCGGCAGGGTATTCTCACTGTATATTACTGGCCGCTCTGTTGTCAGGGGCCTCTCTGGCATGTCACATACCGCAGTACTGGCTCTTGACAGCAGATGGTGCCATTGTAAAATGGCAGAAAGAGAAAGCCACCTAGGAAACCGTGATTCAAAATTGGATTGCAAAGGGTTAAGGAGTACTCCCATCCCGGGAATCATATTTCAGTGTGTTTTAAATCACAAAACAATGCACTCACTCATAAAATGTTAATTTTCAAAATACTCCGTTCTCCAGATATTGCAGATATTGATTCCCCTATTCTGCTCTTTTTTGACTGCTTGTTGTCAGGAATACGGACCACCTCTTCTATGGACAGAAATAGTAGAGGATCGGAGGTGGCCGCTGCTTGCACACTTCTCTCATCTAAATCTGATGCGCGGGGTCCCAGGAACTCATGCACACTAGCTTTTGGCCGGACCACCAACTACCATTGTGCTCTGCTATATTTTTCCATAGAAGATGGTCAGAATTTTAGATTTTTTAAAAATTGATCTTGACATTGAAAATTTTGAAAAAAATTGATACAAATTCTCAAACCATATTTAACATGAACAACTGATTTATAAAATAGGTCACTTTCTGATGACACATTCCCTTTAATTGATGGAGAGCCATCAGTAAATTACTAGAAGCAGTTCACCTTATGGTAAAAGAGAGTTGGGATGTAACAGCAGATCAAGGATTGAAACCACTGTGTGATGTCAGAAGAGTTGTCTGACTCCTATGGCATTACAGTAGTTTACCTAACTAAAACTAGTTGTGATATATCAGCAGAAACATGTAGCATCAGCACTAAAGATGAGCGAACGTACTCGTCCGAGCTTGATGCTCGGGCGAATATTAGGGTGTTCGGGATGCTCGTTACTCGTAACGAGCACCACGCGATGTTCGGGTTACTTTCACTTTCCTCTCTGAGACGTTAGCGTGCTTTTCTGGCCAATTGAAAGACAGGGAAGGCATTACAACTTCCCCCTGTGATGTTCCAGCCGTATACCACCCCCCTGCTGTGAGTGGCTGGGGAGATCAGATGTCACCCCAGTATAAAAGTCAGCCCCTCCCGCGGCTCGCCTCAGATGCGTTGTGAGATAGCTGAGGGACAGTGCTATAGTGTTGGAGCTGCTGTAGGGAGAGCATTAGGAGTTAGTGTAGGCTTCAAGAACCCCAACGGTCCTTCTTAGGGCCACATCTAACAGTGTGCAGTAGTGTGGAGGCTGCTGTTAGCAGTGTTGCACTTTTTTTTTTTTCCAAATCGGCCGTGCAGAGCATTGCGCCCTGCAGTAATACTACAGGGACAGAAGTGGTGGTTAGGCAGGGAGAGTGTTAGGAGTTAGTGTAGGCTTCAAGAACCCCAACGGTCCTTCTTAGGGCCACATCTAACAGTGTGCAGTACTGTGCAGGCTGCTGTTAGCAGTGTTGCACATTTTTTTTTTTCCAAATCGGCCGTGCAGAGCATTGCGCCCTGCAGTAATAAATACTCCAGGGACAGAATTGTCTAGGCAGGGCCAGAAGACATATTTTATTGATTGAATATACGCAGTGGGCCTTTCCTTTTAAAAAAAAGGGCAAAAATTCTATTTGGCCTGCAGGCTTGCGCCAATTTATTTCCTGGCTGGGAAATCACCGCTCTGCTGCAGTTAATAACACTGCAGTTCTGTGACACACAGCAGGGTCACACAACACATTTATTAATTGATTGAATATAGTCAGTGGGCCTTTCCTTTTAAAAAAAAGGGCAAAAATTCTATTTGGCCTGCCTCTGACAGTCCTCAGTGTTCTGGGTACGTGTGTGCTGGGTGGAGAACGTTAAAAAAATCATACGCAGCCAGCTAAGTTTAACAGAAGGCTTGCGCCAATTTAGTTCCTGGCTGGGAAATCACCGCTCTGCTGCAGTTAATAACACTGCAGTTTTGTGACACACAGCAGGGCCACAACACATTATTGATTGAATATAGTCAGTGTGCCTTTCCTTTTAAAAAAAAGGGCAAAAATTCTATTTGGCCTGCAGGCTTGCGCCAATTTATTTCCTGGCTGGGAAATCACCGCTCTGCTGCAGTTAATAACACTGCAGTTCTGTGACACACAGCAGGGCCACACAACACATTTATTAATTGATTGAATATAGTCAGTGGGCCTTTCCTTTAAAAAAAAAAGGGCAAAAATTCTATTTGGCCTGCCTCTGACAGTCCTCAGCGTTCTGGGTACGTGTGTGCTGGGTGGAGAACGTTAAAAAAATCATACGCAGCCAGCTAAGTTTAACAGAAGGCTTGCGCCAATTTATTTCCTGGCTGGGAAATCACCGCTCTACTGCAGTTAATAACACTGCAGTTCTGTGACACACAGCAGGGCCACAACACATTATTGATTGAATATAGTCAGTGGGCCTTTCCTTTTAAAAAAAAGGGCAAAAATTCTATTTGGCCTGCAGGCTTGCGCCAATTTCTTTCCTGGCTGGGAAATCAAATCACTGGTAATACAGCATGCTGAGGGGTAGGGGTAGGCCTAGAGGACGTGGACGCGGCCGAACACGCGGAGGCCCAAGTCAGGGTGTGGGCACAGGCCGAGCTCCTGATCCAGGTGTATCGCAGCCGACTGCTGCGGGATTAGGAGAGAGGCACGTTTCTGGCGTCCCCACATTCATTGCACAATTAATGGGTCGCGGGAGACCTTTATTAGAAAATGAGCAGTGTGAGCAGGTCCTGTCGTGGATGGCAGAAAGTGCTTCGAGCAACCTATCATCCACCCACAGTTCTGCGCCGTCCAGTGCTGCAAATCCGAATCCTCTGGCTGCTGCTCCTCCTTCCTCCCAGCCTCCTCACTCCACTACAATGACACATGCTCAGGAGCGGGAAGACTCCCAGGAACTGTTCTCGGGCCCCTGCTCAGATTGGGCAGCAGTGGTTCCTCTCCCACCAGAGGAGTTTATCGTCACAGATGCCCAACCATTGGAAAGTTCCCGGGGTCCGGGGGATGAGGCTGGGGACTTCTGGCAACTGTCTCAAGACCTTTCAGTGGGTGAGGAGGACGATGACGATGAGACACAGTTGTCTATCGGTGAGGTAGTAGTAAGGGCAGTAAGTCCGAGGGAGGAGCGCACAGAGGATTCGGAGGAAGAGCAGCAGGACGATGAGGTGACTGACCCCACCTGGTTTGCAACGCCTACTCAGGACAGGTCTTCAGAGGGGGAGGCAAGGGCAGCAGCAGGGCAGGTTGCAAGAGGCAGTGCGGTGTCCAGGGGTAGAGGCAGGGCCAGACCGAATAATCCACCAACTGTTTCCCAAAGCGCACCCTCGCGCCATGCCACCCTGCAGAGGCCGAGGTGCTCTAAGGTCTGGCAGTTTTTCACAGAGACGCCTGACGACCGACAAACAGTGGTGTGCAACCTTTGTCGCGCCAAGATCAGCTGGGGAGCCACCACCAACAGCCTCACCACCACCAGCATGCGCAGACATATGATGGCCAAGCACCCCACAAGGTGGGACGAAGGCTGTTCACCGCCTCCGGTTTGCACCGCTGCCTCTCCCCCTGTGCCCCAACCTGCCACTGAGATCCAACCCCCATCTGAGGACACAGGCACTGCCGTCTCCTGGCCTGCACCCACACCCTCACCTCTGCTGTCCTCGGCCCCATCCAGCAATGTCTCGCACCGCACCGTCCAGCCGTCGCTAGCGCAAGTCTTTGAGCGCAAGTGCAAGTACGCCGCCACGCACCCGCACGCTCAAGCGTTAACCGTCCACATAGCCAAATTTATCAGCCTTGAGATGCTGCCGTATAGGGTTGTGGAAACGGAGTCCTTCAAAGCTATGATGGCGGCGGCGGCCCCGCGCTACTCAGTTCCCAGTCGCCACTACTTTTCCCGATGTGCCATCCCAGCCCTGCACGATCACGTCTCCCGCAACATTGTACGCGCCCTCACCAACGCGGTTACTGCCAAGGTCCACTTAACAACGGACACGTGGACAAGCACAGGCGGGCAGGGCCACTCCATCTCCCTGATGGCACATTGGGTGAATTTAGTGGAGGCTGGGACAGAGTCAAAGCCTGGGACCGCTCACGTCCTACCCACCCCCAGAATTGCGGGCCCCAGCTCGGTGGTGGTATCTTCGGCGGTGTATGCTTCCTCCACTAAACCACACTCCTCCTCCTCCTCCGCAACCTCTGTCTCGCAATCTAGATGTGTCAGCAGCAGCAGGACGTCGCCAGCAGTCGGTGTCACGCGGCGTGGCAGCACAGCGGTGGGCAAGCGTCAGCAGGTCGTGCTGAAACTACTCAGCTTAGGAGATAAGAGGCACATGGCCCACGAACTGCTGCGGGGTCTAACAGAGCAGACCGACCGTTGGCTTGCGCCGCTGAGCCTCCAACCGGGCATGGTCGTGTGTGACAACGGGCGTAACCTGGTGGCGGCTCTGCAGCTCAGCAGCCTCACGCACGTGCCATGCCTGGCCCACGTCTTTAATTTGGTGGTTCAGCGCTTTCTGAAAAGCTACCCACGCTTGTCAGACCTGCTCGTAAAGGTGCGCCGGCTCTGCGCACATTTCCGCAAGTCCCACACGGACGCTGCCACCCTACGCACCCTGCAACATTGGTTTAATCTGCCAGTGCACCGACTGCTGTGCGACGTGCCCACACGGTGGAACTCTACGCTCCACATGTTGGCCAGGCTCTATGAGCAGCGTAGAGCTATAGTGGAATACCAACTCCAACATGGGCGGCGCAGTGGGAGTCAACCTCCTCAATTATTTTCAGAAGAGTGGGCCTGGTTGGCAGACATCTGCCAGGTCCTTGGAAAGTTTGAGGAGTCTACCCAGGTGGTGAGCGGGGATGCTGCAATCATTAGCGTCACCATTCCTCTGCTATGCCTCTTGAGAAGTTCCCTGCAAAGCATAAAGGCAGATGCTTTGCGCTCGGAAACGGAGGCGGGGGAAGACAGTATGTCGCTGGATAGTCAGAGCACCCTCCTGTCTATATCTCAGCGCGTTGAGGAGGAGGAGGAGGAGCATGAGGAGGATGAGGAGGAGGGGGAAGAGACAGCTTGGCCCACTGCTGACGGTACCCATGCTGCTTGCCTGTCATCCTTTCAGCGTGTATGGCCTGAGGAGAAGGAGGAGGAGGAGGAGGAGGAGGAGGATCCTGAAAGTGATCTTCCTAGTGAAGACAGCCATGTGTTGCGTACAGGTACCCTGGCACACATGGCTGACTTCATGTTAGGATGCCTTTCTCGTGACCCTCGCGTTGCACGTATTCTGGCCACTACGGATTACTGGGTGTACACACTGCTCGACCCACGGTATAAGGAGAACCTTTCCACTCTCATTCCCGAAGAGGAAAGGGGTTCGAGAGTGTTGCTATACTACAGGACCCTGGCGGACAAGCTGATGGTAAAATTCCCATCTGACAGCGCTAGTGGCAGAAGGCGCAGTTCCGAGGGCCAGGTAGCAGGGGAGGTGCGGAGATCGAGCAGCATGTACAGCACAGGCAGTGCAACACTCTTTAAGGCCCTGGACAGCTTTATGACTCCCCAGCAAGACTGTGTCACCGCTCCCCAGTCAAGGCTGAGTCGGCGGGAGCACTGTAAAAGGATGGTGAGGGAGTACGCAGCCGATCGCACGACCGTCCTCCGTGACGCCTCTGCCCCCTACAACTACTGGGTGTCGAAGCTGGACACGTGGCCTGAACTAGCGCTGTATGCCCTGGAGGTGCTTGCTTGTCCTGCGGCTAGCGTCTTGTCAGAGAGGGTGTTTAGTGCGGCTGGGGGAATCATCATAGATAAGCGTACCCGCCTGTCAACCGACAGTGCCGACAGGCTTACAATCATCAAGATGAACAAAGCCTGGATTTCCCCAAACTTCTCTTCTCCACCAGCGGACAGCAGCGATACCTAAGCAATACGTAGGCTGCACCCGCGGATGGAAGCATCGTTTTCAATCACCATCCAAAACGGGGACATTTCTGCTTCATCAATCTGTGTATAATATTCCTCCTCCTCCTCCTGCTCCTCCTCCTGAAACCTCACGTAATCACGCCGAACGGGCAATTTTTCTTAGGGCCACAAGGCTCACTCATATAATTTTTCTAAACCATTTTTATACGTTTCAATGCTTTTAAAAGCGTTGAAACTTTAACTTGAACCAATTTTTCGTTAAACTGGGCTGCCTCCAGGCCTAGTTTTACCACTTAAGCCACATTAACCAAAGCGATTAATGGGTTTCACCTGCCATCTTGGTTGGGCATGGCCAATTTTTTCTGAGGTACATTAGTACTGTTGGTACACCAATTTTTTTGGGCCCTCACCTACAGTGTAATCATAGTAATTTCTATGTTCTTCGCCTGCACTCATGGTACAGAAAGGTGTGTGGGGTTGGCCTACACTTTAGCTACATAAATGTAACTGGAGCCTTGTCTATACTGCAGCTACTGAAATGTGAAAGAGACTGTTATCTCCCTAAACTGCTGCAATGGGAATGTTACTGGGGCCTGTCTTGAGTGCTACTATTACTGAAATGGAACTAAGACTGCGCTCCCCCTATACTGCTGCTAGTGATATGTTAGTGGGGCCTGTCCCTAATGCTACCGCTGAAATGTTAATAATTCTGGGCTCTGCCTATACCGCTGCTAATGGTATGTCACTGGGGCGTGGAAACAGAGGCTTCACAAAGACATGATGGCGGCGAGGCCATTTCCCACCAACGCTGTTACTGTTAAGGTGCATATAACCACGGACACGTGTAGAGGACACATAGTGCCTCCAAAACATCCCCCTCCTCCTCCAACAATGAAAACATTCTTGGCAAATACCTTTGCATTGGTCCGTCTGGTGGCAGTCCAAGAATTTCACCTTTAACGACACAACAAGAGAGCACCACCACCATCCCCCCGCCGCAGCCCACTTAATCCTGGCCACATTCCGAAAACCAACTACATAAAACCGCGCTACTAGGTCCGCAGTCACCACCACATTACCACCAACGAGGTTACTGTTAAGGTACATATTACCAGTCTGACTGGGGCATGCAGTGTGGGCCGAAGCCCACCTGTATTGTATCTGACGTTAGCTCTGCTGAGTAGGGCACTGCAATGGGATATATTTATGTACCGCCGGTGGGTTCCAGGGAGCCACCCATGCTGTAGGTGCACACAGAGTTTAACCTACATCTGTCCACTTGTAAAGAACCCCAGTCAGACTGGGGCATGCAGTGTGGGCCGAAGCCCACCTGTATTAAGCACGACATTACCTCAGCTGTGATGGGCAATGCAGTGGGATTTATTTATGTACCGCCGGTGGCTTCCTGGCACCCACCCATGCTGTGGGTCCACAGGGAGTTGTTAATACATCTGTCCACTTGTAAAGAACCCCAGTCTGACTGGGGCATGCAGTGTGGGCCAAAGCCCACCTGCATTAACCACGACATTACCTCAGCTGTGATGGGCAATGCAATGGGATTTTTTTAGGTACCACCGGTGGGTTCCAGGGAGCCACCCATTCTGTAGGTGCACACGGAGTTTAACCTACATCTGTCCACTTGTAAAGAACCCCAGTCAGACTGGGGCATGCAGTGTGGGCCGAAGCCCACCTGCATAAACCACAACATTACCTCAGCTGTGATGGGCACTGCAATGGGATATTTTTATGTACTGCCGATGGCTTCCTGGCACACACCCATGCTGTGGGTGCACACGGAATTCCCATTGCGGAGTTGTACCTGCCTGTGACTATTTATAAAAAAACGCGGTCTGACTGGGCCATGCAGACACCTTGACAGAATGAATAGTGTGTGGCACATAGGTTCCCCATTGCTATGCCCACGTGTGCAGCTCCAGATGGAGGTGGCACAGGATTGGATTTCTCATTGCTTCTGTACAGCATTGTGGACTATCGGCCCGCCCCTTTTATGGGGGGGTCGCTGCCTAGCCATGCCAACCCTCTGCAGTGTGTGCCTGCTTTTCCTGTGGCAGACGCACTTATAAATAGACATGAGGGTGGCGTGGCATGAGGGCAGCTGAAGGCTGGGCAGGGACAATTTGGTGTACGCTGTGGACACTGTCGTGCGGGGGGGGGGGGGGTTGGGCAGCATGTAACCCAGGAGAAGTGGCAGCGGAGTGTCATGCAGGCAGTGATTGTGCTTTGTTGGAGGTAGTGTGGTGCTTAGCTAAGGTATGCATTGCTAATGAGGGCTTTTCAGAAGTAAAAGTTGTTGGGAGGGGGGGGGGCCCACTCTTGCCGGTATTGTGGCTTAATAGTGGGACCTGGGAACTTGAGATGCAGCCCAACATGTAGCCCCTCGCCTGCCCTATCCGTTGCTGTGTCGTTCCCATCACTTTCTTGAATTGCCCAGATTTTCACACATGAAAACCTTAGCGAGCATCGGCGAAATACAAAAATGCTCGGGTCGCCCATTGACTTCAATGGGGTTCGTTACTCGAAACGAACCCTTGAGCATCGCGAAAAATTCGTCTCGAGTAACGAGCACCCGAGCATTTTGGTGCTCGCTCATCTCTAATCAGCACTCATACACATTTAATATAATAAAAACACATAACTCTAATTTATGCCAACCACATAAAATAGCAAGGTTCTTAGCATATATTTTGATCTAAGTATATTGGCCCAATGTCCAGGTGACCATGTTTACTGATGGGTCCTAGCTAGAGGTGAGCGAGCATACTCGATAAGGCAAACTACTCGAGCGAGTAGTGCCTTATTCGAGTACCTGCCCGCTCGTCTCTAAAGATTTGGGTGCTGGCGCAGGTGACAAGTGTGTTGCGGCATTGAGCAGGTGGGAGCGGGGGGGGGGGGGGGGAGAGGGAGAGAGAGATCACCCCCCCAGTTCCTCCCCGCTCTCCCCCGCCGCTCCCCGCCCCCTGCCGGCACCCGAATCTTTAGAGACGAGCGGGCAGGTACTCGAATAAGGCACTACTCGCTCGAGTAGTTTGCCTTATCGAGTATGCTCGCTCATCTCTAGCCCTAACACTAATAGATACCAGGCTATGTGGTCTAATTCAAATGGCCTGGGAAGGATGGGTTTCCTACCTTCTTAGCAGATACCTCTTTCTGGGTCTAAGTCTACAAATAATATCAGGGAAAGTAGGATACCAAATTATATAGTCTAATTAAAAGGACATAGGGCAGATGGGTCAAAGGTAGGAAACCCATCTTTCAAACAATATGCTAAGAACCTTGCATTTTATTTTAAACTAGTTGTGATGTCACAGCAAGTTATCTGTCTGAAACCTACTTGTGATGTCACAGCTGTTTACCTGACTAAGCCCACTTATGATGTAACAGTAGCTTAACTGACAAACACATCTGTAACGTCACAACAGTTCACTTGACTCAAATCCACTCGTGATATCATAGCAGCTTTTCTGATGAAAACTCACTTGTGATGTCACAGCAGTTGACCCGACAGAAACAAACTTTTGTTTCGGAACATCTTACTTGATGAAACTTACTTATGACATCACACCATTTTTATTCACTGAAACCTACTTGTGATATTATAGAAGCTTACCTGATAGAAGGTGGCTTGTGATGTCACTCCAGCTTAATGATGCTATCACACAGGGGAGCACGATATTGGTTGGCGAAACTCAGACGGATATCGCACTCTTAAACTTGTAATTCTGGGTAAAAGCGCAATGCATTTTTCCTTAAAAATCACATATGCTTGAAAATTGGAAGCGCTTCCAATACTTTCAGTGGTAAAAATTGCAACGCAGTTGCAAGTGTGAGTGCGATGTGTTTTTAAAAAGATCCCATAGGAAACAATGGGCAATCCCTTGTGAGGAATCACCATAAAATAGGACATGCAATGGGTTTTCAGTCTCACAGCATCTCAGTGAGAGGAAAATTGCTCATGTGAATAAACACATTAAAATCAATGTTATTTTCACATGCAACTTCCGTCCATATCGCTAACGAACAGAACTTGCACATGAAAATCGTCCATGTCAATGCATCCTAAGGCTAGTTTCACATGGGCGATCCCGATTTTGCCGCGGCTAAATCGCGTCTTTGTTCACACTTGCATGTTTGATATATCCACCCATTGGGCATACTAGACATGTATGTCAGGAGAATTTCCTGGTGTATATGATGAATGTTGGTCCCAAACGTGGTATAGATTATGCACAGGAATTGACTTTTCTGTAACTTGCCAAAAGGAAGTTTAAATTGATCCCCAAAGTTCCATTATTTTGAATGATTATTACAACTGTCTGACTAAGCAATCAAAATTGACAATGAAATGCTAGCCAGTCGTCACAGCCAATAGTTCACCACTAGAGATGAGCGAGCGTACTCGTTAAGGCAAAATACTCGAGCGAGTATTGCCATTTTCGAGTATATGCCCGCTCGTGCCAAAAGATTTGGAGGCCGGCGGGGGAGAGCGGGGAGGAATGGGGGGGGAGATCTCTCTCTCTCCCCCCCCCCCCCCCCCCCCGCTCCCCCATGCTCACTCCCGCAACTCGACGCTCACCCCTGCCTGTCCCAGAATCTTTTCTCACGAGCAGGCATGTACTCGAAAATGGCAATACTCGCTCGAGTATTTTGCCTTAACGAGTACGCTCGCTCATCTCTATTTACCACAATAGGACTGAAGGCGGGAAGATGAGTGGCACAGTGTCTAAGGATCAACCAATCAGAATGTCAGAGAAATTCCTTACACCATAGCTGGCATTTTCATCTGGCATTGAAAAGCGTGAAATTTGCTACGGATCCACAGCAAAAAGTGCAGCAAAATCCACAGTGCAAAATATGCTGCAGATTTTCGTGCGGATCAGCACCAAAATACACAAATGTGAACGTTCCATAAGGGCTCATGCCCATGGGCGGATGCATAAAATTCTGTGGGTCTCTCTGCAGCGTTCTACACATTTTGTAACCATACGCTCTGCCGGCAGAGACCACGTATGGCTGCGTGTGCACTGCGCATGCTTGTGCATCACACAGACATGTGCAGTCTGGCTCTTAAAACAGGGAAACAGGACTGGGTTGCATATGAAAACTCTGCCCAATGTATTGCGTATGGACAGCCTATACAAATGTATAGAACTTACGCTGCGGTGTACGCAGAGAAATAGAGCGCACTGTGATTTATTTCTCTTGCATATCGATACACGATGTGCACATGCCCGTGAATGGATCAATGAAAGTCCATTGACTTTCATTGACTCCATTCACTGTGTATCATGCGTCCGTGCAACGCACGCATAATACGCGATGAAAACACGATCGTAGACATAAGCCCTAAGGCAATTTTTTATGTGTGTTTGTGAATCCCTAACCTATTGTTATAGATTTTGCAAGTTTTAGCGCAAATCCCTTTTTAAGCACGGCGCACCCTCCATCTGCCCCTAACTCTGCTGACTGATGTTGACATACAGGTCAATGTGCAAACCCTGATGTCAGAAAAACCTGTAAATTACTTTAGCTAGTTTATCAAGCCATAGCAGTAGATATATCTTGCTTAGATTGCCACATGTGATACATTTTCTTTTTGAGGAAGCAAATGCTTTAGATAAACTTTTGCAAACTTTTACAGTTCAGATTTTATCCTGAGAGCGCAGCTACCCTTCTGTCTACTACGTGGCGCTGATTTACAACCATAAACTTTGAATATCCCTTTGTAGGTGGCAGTGCCAGAACAAAAACAAATACTTGAGCTTTCTGACTGGAGACTGGATATGTGTATGTGTTTTTCTCCCCATCTGTTTTGCTTTTCCAGGGTGGAGTTTAGCCTGTCAGTTGGATACATAGCAATCCTACGTGTTTAAGGCTGGAAGATAGGTCTGAGTGCATTTTTTGAATTTGAACTCTGCTGCGGGGTGGGAGAAAGATCCGCTTGCAGGTTTTTTTGTAGCTTGCTTTATATAGACAGAGTGGAATCTATATTTTTTTGCTCCACACCCATCTTACGTGTGATCTCATAATCCAGGCATAGGAGAGAAGGGGAGGGAACTGGTGTGGTGTGAGGGAGAGGTTCAAAACAAGTCCCAGATTCATACAAACTAGCAGCTGTACTATACTTCTAGACTTGCCTCTTCTGCAAAATCTTCAAGGACCTACTGTATCCCCCTACAATAGAAGTTTCCAAAAGTACAGGTGAGTAATTTAAGCTTGATTTTAGGAAAGCAGGGAGAGCACCTGGGCTGTGAGTAGAGCCTGAGAGAACATCTGCTTGTTTGCTCATTCTAGAATGTTTACTTAGAATGTTAGTAAAGTGGCAGAACAAAAGTCACCATGGAAACTATTCTTATTCCTGCTACAATGTCCTCCATGCGCTTCTCTAAAGTGACTTATTTTACTTTAGTAGGTACAGTTTATAGTTAAATACAGGTGATGGTGAAAAAAAGACTCATGTTGCAATATTCTACTATGGCAGAAAGTTTGTTGCAACTTATCTGTTTGTCGTTTGTTCTATATGCAACATTTTTAATGTATTTGTAAACAGAAACATATTGTTTTGTATCACCAACTTTGTAAGAATGAGCTGCAAGCAGGATTCTGTAAAGTAAGCACATGCTAAGCTCTGAGCGACTTTCCTTGTCTTCCCTCCCATTCCCTTCTAGAGATCACCTTAGTAGTTTTGCAGTTGTTGAAGTACACATAATGATCTATCTCCTCCGATGCCTTTAGGGAACCAGGGAGGGGTGATCGCCTAATGAGGAATGTGCCTGAGGATGGATTTGGTCATTATAATTTAAATCTGAAGTGAACTTTATTTTTTAACTCTTTAAATGCCAAGTTTAAAAGCGATCTGTTGTGAAAGATTAGACGATCCGGATAAAACTAATTTTTGTGCACATTTTATATGTAAAGAGTAAACAGTTTTTCACTTGCTTCTACAGTTGATTTTTAAAATCATCCCCAGCTCCCTCCATCTTTGTCATATAGGTGTGGCTGTTCTTTTTTTTTTCTTTAAATTGAGGAAAATGTTCCACCTAGTGGCGTAAGATTTTACTTATTGGATACCAAATAGCGAGTATTTCCCAACCAGGGTTCCCTGGAACTGTGGAGTTCTTTAAAATCTGGCCAGATTTTTCCCAGAAGAAAGCAATCACTTTACACCAGGGATAGCAAATTGAGACTGTTTATAGATGCTTACTATATGCGTAGATGAGGCAGTTGAATAATCTTGGCCAAAACATAAATTTATAGAATGCTTTGCTCACCCCTACACCAGGGCTTCTGTGCAATATAACTTTTTCTCTTACAGTGGGAGTCAATGGCAGATGTATGCATAGGCATTTTGTTGCACATGTATAGGACATACAATATATTCAATAGCACACGTACGTCTATGTCAAGTGTATGTCCCAAACACAATGGGAAAAGATCTTAAAGCTATTCAGTTTACTACATATCTATTGAAAAATGTACTTTAGGATGGCTATAAAGCAAAAGACTAAAGGGTTGTGCTAAGCTGCACAACCACTTTGAGAATGTGGGGCTTTGGGAGATCAGCTGATTGCCCCTAGTACTGTTCTCCGCACCTCTTGGCAAACTGCTGAAGCCATGGCCAGCCTGACCTTCCCCTGCAGTAGTCACTGCAGGGAAGATGTAATATTAAAGGATGACCATGCATGACACAAATGTTGTCCTGTAATAACAGAAGGTCTACCAAGAAACGTGCTGCTCTTACTGAGCGGATCTCCATTCTAGGACATAGAGGGGAATCCCACTCCATGGTGTTCATATGTCCTAATAGGGCATATAAACTGGAGATGCCATCTTGGCACAACCCCTTTAATAGGAGAGATTATGCTGCAAAGTCTGCCTAAGGGCTATGTTGGTACACTAGTTGGTCATGTCCTACTGGGCACAGTCATGCAAATCTTGGAGCCTGAAATACATTTTTGTCTTTTTCTCTAAAGCTCAGTGCAGATTTTAGCACATTAGTAGCCCAAGTCATGGGATTTACTGAGCCATAGAATTGTTGCTTCAGCAGAAGACATTGAAAGGATCATTGACAATGTGAGATACATCTTGGCGACCTGACACCTTGTGCAGTGTTTAACATTTGGAGGTGGTCTTTTCAGTGTCCTAAGTAACAAGCACATTCAGGATGGTGTTTTGTCAGTGTTATAAACACTAAGCAGTAGATGCTAAGTAGTTGTTCCTTCTAGATGAACAAGTTTAATTGGAGTCAGAAACTTCCTGATACACTGGTGTTGGGTAGATATTTGCAAGGTTTTCCTGTACAGACAAGTCTAGAAATACTTGGTGTTGGCTGAGAGCTTTGCTATTGCCAACCTCTTGTATATGTATTGCATGAATGCATTTGCTTTACATGACACATCATGCTTCCAACTCCCTATTGCCTTGCTGAATGACTCCATGAACAGTAGTTGTGTGTTAGGGATTTTGGCTTTGTCTGGGAGAAAGATAACATTGTTGTAGTTTATTTGTAAGATTGAAGTATATGGAAATAATTGGAGATTATATAAGTCTAAGGACTTATGTCCAGGGGCGTTTTTTCACCACGTATTATGCGTGCGATACACGGCCGCGTGATATGCAGTGAATAGAATCAATGAAAGTCAATGGACCATGAAGCACGCACATGTGCGTGTAGACACTACGTGTAGATATGCATGAGAAATAGATCGCAGCATGCTCTATTTCTCTGCATACCATGCAGTGTAAGCCCTATACTTTTGTATAGGCAGCGTTTGCAAACATTGCATATGGACGTCGATTCATATGAAACCCCATTATGAAACAAAGTGGAGAATAAAAAAAAAAAAAGACAGTCCCACTGCGCATGACCAGTGCATGCGCAATACATTTGCCGCCATACACGGTTTCTGCTGGCAGACCTAGTATTGGCAAACACCAGTAAAATGCTGCAGCATTTTACCTGTATGGCCGTGGACATGAGGCCTAAGGTACAGCAAAGGAAACTGCTGCAATTAAAACACTGAGGACATATATATTACAGAGGTTGTATCATCAATAACAATCAATTTAATACAAGAGCTGCTGCAGCTATATCTTCTGAAGTTGCTGTCAGCTTCTTATTTTCCCTGCAGCATTCAATTGAATGGTGTCCATGTGATACATAAGTAGGTTGGGTTCACCAGAACGGCAGCTGCTGCTTGCTGGTGGCCCTGTGAGCTGTCTAGAAGCAGGGAGTTCAGAGCCGGGAGACCACCTTGATGCTACCATGCTGCAACTGATACGAATTTTTAGGATGATCTCAGTTGCAATCCACTAAGAAAAATAAATGGAAGGTCGTGTTCACATGTCTACATCAGATACTCCACTCAAAGCTCAACTCTGGACAAACTAGCGCAGTACGCAGTAATACTTTGTCCTGGAAAATGCTAAGCATTATGATGGAAGCCTGATGGACCTCATTATAATCATTAGAGTCTATCATGTGATGGATCCATCCTATGATTAAATAGGAAAATGAATGCCCAAATGCAGATGCGAACGAAGCTTAACTATAGAAATGTAAAAGGCAGCATATGTGTTTGTAGTTTTGCAGTGACTCTGTACATACTATGGTTTCATTCATTCATTCATTCAAAGTCACACTGGTTAGTACTTCTTTCATGGGTATATGTCCCATAGAGGCAGATAACTATGGAATTGTGAAAAGGGAGGACCTATACTTAGGTTGATCATATATCCACCTTCCCCATAAACAATAAGAACCTGTACAGGATGACCTCTCAACAAGCTCCATTAGCAAACTAGGGAAGAGAGAGACTGTTCTTCTCTTAGGATATGTGTGGGAGAAGGACACATATGAGTCAGATCCTGGATGTTACTCTCTACCTGCTCCTTCTGAATTTGCATCAGTGGGTACATGTGCTGATGCCAAACACTGCACCAATAGCATGCTGTTTCCATGCTGTCCCACTTTTGGCATATTTAAAGGGGTTGTCCCGCGCCGAAACGTTTTTTGTTTTTTTTCAATAGCCCCCCCGTTCGGCGCGAGACAAACCCGATGCAGGGATAAAAAAAAAAAACGGGTAGTACTTACCCGAATCCCCGCGCTCCGGTGACTTCTTACTTACCTTGTGAAGATGGCCGCCGGGATCTTCACCCTCGGTGGACCGCAGGTCTTCTGTGCGGTCCATTGCCGATTCCAGCCTCCTGATTGGCTGGAATCGGCACACGTGACGGGGCGGAGCTACGAGGAGCCGCTCTCTGGCACGAGCGGCCCCATTCAGAAGACAGAAGACCGGACTGCGCAAGCGCGTCTAATCGGGCGATTAGACGCTGAAGATTAGACGGCACCATGGAGACGGGGACGCCAGCAACGGAGCAGGTAAGTGAATAACTTCTGTATGGCTCATAATTAATGCACAATGTACATTACAAAGTGCATTAATATGGCCATACAAGTGTATACCCCCACTTGCTTTCGCGGGACAACCCCTTTAAGTATATATACAAGAATAGTGCAATATAATCAAGTTCCCATAGATTTCCTATCTGACTGTATGCCCGTACTTACAATGATATCTCCACTGAGATAAGGCTCCCTGTGAATGAATACATTCTCTGTATAGAGCTAAATTCCAGCATTATATGAAGACATGAGAGTTATTTACACACCAGGTGTTGCACATTCAAACCGGATTTGCTTGTTTTTATGAATCTGATTTCTCAGAACTCATGTGAAATATTGCTTCAAGCATGGCGAATGGCTTCTCTATCCCTGCAAAATGGAATATATACTATGATTACCAAAACATGTTCGGAATTGAAGCCACTCATCTCAGGGCTGAAGTTTTCAAAATTTACATTATAAATAGAGATGAGCGAGCATACTCGCTAAGGACAATTACTTGAGCGAGCATTATCCTTAGCGAGTATCTCCCCGCTCAGAAGAAAAGGTTCGGCTGCCGCCGTGGGTGGCAGGTGAGTTGCGGCGGTGAGCAGGGGGGACCGGGGGGAGAGATCTCCACTCCGTTCCTCCCCACTTTCCCCCGCCGCTTCCTGCCCACCGCCGGCAGCTGAATCTTTTCTTCCGAGCGGGCAGGTACTCGCTACGGGCAATGCTCGCTCGAGCAATTGTCCTTAGCGAGTATGCTCGCTCATCTCTAGTTATAATGTAAATTTTGAAAACTTCAGCCCTAAGATGAGTGGCTTCAATTCTGAACATGTTTAGGCAATTATAGTATATATTCCATTTTGCAGGGATAGAGAAGCCATTCGTGACTACATGGGTCTGGTATACACTATCATGTGCAACTGTCACAGCAATGTCATGTGACCTAGGCTGCTTCAGGGTCAGATTGGCCCACCAGAGTACATGATCTCCTAACATGTAGGGTGGCCATCAGAAACGTTTCAAGGAACTGCATTGTCCTGCTTCTATAGTATGAGGTCCAAAGTATGTGAGGAGCCTCCATATGGTAGAAATATCAGCTTCTTGTTTTCACTCTGTCCATCTAACAACATGTGGTCTACAACTGTGGCTACTGTATTTCAATTCGAAGGTGAGAGTTCATTGGAATGGAAAATACGCTGCCTGTTGACTCCACTGGGTATTAGTAGAAAGTCCTTTACTGGGTGGCATTTAATTGCGCTATTAGTTCTTGAAAGTAACAAATAAAGATTATCAATAATCTCTTATGGCTTTCATGGAGCGGGTTTAATACTTTTAATCAGATTAGCTTCTATTTTGCTAAGATTTATTCAGGTCCCTTAAACCAAGTTTTAAAATATTCTTAGCAATGCAGGGTATAGTCAAAAAGACTGATCCAGTGCTATACCTTAATCATGGTGTCCTATAATGAAATAACATTAGTGCACTTGAATAGGAAGGCAAGGATGCACTACAGGATGGTATGGTGCACGGGCCCCTGGGAACCTCAAATCATGGATTTCTGTTTTGTATTGTGGACTCTGTGGGAGGGAGACAGTAAAACCCAATTGCAAAGTTTGAAGAGTAGCATGTGAGAAGCAGAAAGCCACTTTCCGTGCCTCTCCAAGGGCTCCTTCACACTGGCGAGAATATCACACAATTTTCTTGTGATGCAAGAGTGAGTGAAAACGCATGATCATGAAACCAATGATTTGCAATGGTTGTATTGTCATTAGCGATGTTTTTACTCCTGTGATGCTGCGTGAAAAAGAAAATCGCAGCATGTTCTTTCTTTTTGCGATATCGCCCATTGCCCAGTGCTGGCCCCATTGAAAACAATGGGAGAACATTGTGATCTCCTGCCGCAGCTGTGATAGCCGTGCTGGGGGATTCCTTCTGCCCCGCAGTGATGCAAGACTGTTTCCATGTGAAAGTGCCTCACATCCAGGGGGTTTCAGAAGGATTGCGAGGGCGATATCGGGCCATGAATCACAGCTCAATATTGCCCACACCAGTGCGAAGGAGCCCTGAGTCTAGAGCAACACTGCTATGACTAAAGTTAGGAAAGAAGTGGCCTCCTTCTGCTATGAGGCAGATCATCCAAGTCATCTAGCGCCGTCCGCAGGAGATTAAGGTACCGATCTGCATTGAGAGTCCCTGGAATGAACAGAGGTTCAACAACAGCTTGAAGCATGCATCATAGCAGAAGGAGGCCACTTCGAGTGCACTCTCCTTAATTCAGTCATTAGGTCCCATGGAACTAAGAGAGACGTTAAAAAGTAGATTTCTGCTTCTCATATGTTACTCTTCAACTTTTCTACTGCATTTTACTCTCTATTTCTTACTGGGGCCACAACACAAAATTGAAATCTATGTGCTTCATACCAGTCTTGGGCACCCAACCATCCTGTAGCTCATCCATCAAGTGCACTATTGTTATTTCAACATAGGACACCAGTATTGAGATATACCGCTGGATCCGTCTTTTTGACTACACCCTGTGTATTTATGGACATGTAATGCTTTGGGGCTTGTGCACATGTGCATTGCTGCTCTTACAAGCTCCGAGTTGTATTATGAGGGTTAAAATCATATAAGTTTTTTTCATTTGGAATTGAATAAAACTTGCATACAGGTATAAAACATAAAAAACACATATGGCAATATATATATATACCCTCACAGTATGGAGTCATACTTTGGCACCTATAGAAGTATATGTGACCATACATGTACCACGGTGGTATTCTCTCTTCTAAACATGGCTTCAGGGGAAGAATATCTCCATGATATAGTGTTTCGCTGAGGTACCATATAATGCTCTGTCGTAAGCAGGGTGCCTAAGACTGATTCAAATGGCGGTTCTAATGGGTTCAACTTGACATCTTGTCCAAAATTGGCACCGTAGCTCCAAATGTAACTGACTTGTTCTGAAAATATGTAAAAAGAGAATAAACCCCATACCTAGATGGCTGCATAAATATGTTGTAAAAGGTAATACTTCATATTTCGGTGCATGTGTTTGCTGATATACACATGTAACTGTAGTAGTGAGTCAGAGCAGCATAAGGGAAGTTATGAATGAGCAGTCATGAGACACAGTGAGTAGGTTTAGATTTCCCCCTTGGCTTAGTAATGAATGTGGGTTTATCCTTAGAGGTTAGTGGAATTTTATCACAATTCCTTTTTGGCATCTGTTCAAGTATGAGTGATGATTCCCAGGCTCATTCATCATTACGTTTTTCCCTTGCGCTCTGATTTCCTAAAGCATGTGGATGTATCTTGTAAAAAGGTTTAGCAAAATCCTGGAAAGATAGCACTGAGGTTTGCACTACCTTTCTATATCATTTCTGCATTATTTTATACACCTCAATGACATTTTATCTATTGTATGATGCAATTGTAGGGCCTGATGGGGTAATGCATGACATCCGCAGCCCCCTCAGAGTCCATGCTAGGCATAGAACGGTGTTTGAAGTTTGCTTGATTTGCTCCCTTTGACATATTTGATTTTTACTTGACAACAAGTATTTCTTGTAGTATCCTACTACCACATAGATTTGCTATAGCAGCATAAACCTAAATTTCCTAACATTTATAGGATAGGTCATCAATATCAAATTGGTGGGGTCCAACTACTGTACCTCACCAATCAGCTGTTTGAAGGGGCCTCCACTTCAGCCTGTGATATTGCATTTGTCACGATGCCCCGTAGCTGCCCACCCTGCTCACATGTTACTGGGCCATGGTTGGGTATCAATATTACCAACATGCTGCATGCACTTCTCAGCTTGCTGCTTGGTGTCTACCTATTAGGCTTGAATGCACTCCTGTCACATCTCTTAAAGGGCCAATGCATTCTCCCTAAACTTGTTCTTCACCAATCCTGTCCCTTTACCTCCTATATTAGGCAACCACTCCCTAGGGTGGATGCTTAGCAATTGGTTTCATTTCCTTTGTGAGAAAACTCCTGTTAGTTTGTTCTCTGGTTTTAACTTCTGTCTGTTTCTTGACTATCCTGACTTCTGAACTCCAGACCTTGGCTACGTTATTGAACTTCGTTATTTGCCTGCCATGCCCTATACCTAGATATCATTTCTGAGGTTATGCTGCCAGGCCTGACCTCTACTAGTTATATAGACAAGTCTCAGTTCACACATCAGGTACCGTGCTTCGGCCATATACAGTGTCAGCAGGCACACAACTGAGACTATCTCTGCAAGTAATGGCTTGAAGACCCTGCAGCAAAGATCAAATCCCACAGTAAGGGATCAAGTGTAAAAAACAGGGTTCCCCTAGTGCTTCCTCCTTAGCCCAAAGTGAAATTGCAGTGTGGCAAGGCAGATCCAAATCCACCTGCCTGACAGCATTCATTGGTCATATGGCCTTTTTTGCAAGTCAGTCCCTTTTAAGTGAATAGGATTGAGCTGCAATGCTCTGAAGAGCTGCTACACAACATGTCGCACTGTGTTGGTATACAATCAAGAGGCCATAGCACTTGCCCAAGCAGCACTGCCCCTTCAAACAGCTGATCATTGAGAGTGCTGAAAGTCAGACTACCATCAATCTGATACTGATGACCTATTCTAAGGAGACGTCATCAATATTTAAGTTCTGAATAGCCCCTTTTCAGAGGTCTTTATATAGGAAAAGAAACTGTAGTTCTAATTGTCATGGGCATTGTCTGAGAGTCCGAGTATGGGTTAATAAAATACATTTGAGGAACACTAATCCCTTGTATTTCTTCATACCAATATGATTCGAAATCGGGCTCACCCGTGTGAATGTAGCCTAAAATGTGTTAAATAAACTGAGGAAGAGAACTTTTTCTTGACTTTTCAATAGCTTCTCAATGGCCTTTGTTGTGTTAACATGAGATAACTTGTAGCAGTGTGGTAACAGTGTTTGGTTATATCTTGCTACATTGTATTGCATATAGTGATACTATCTGTACAAAGCTATGGTTTATAGACATGCAAGATCAAGGTTTACTAAAGGAATCAGGAAACCACATCCATGATCTTCTTGACTTTCCAATAAATCTGTAAAACCCTCGGTCAGTTCAGTATGGATGTCAACTTGACCTTCCTTGGTAATATATTTGTAGAGTTCAGGATTGCTATTCTGCTGTTAGCTTATATGATAAAATGTTTATATGAGTACAGCTAAGTAATGGGAAGGTTATGTCAGCTGCAGTTGTTCTTGGAAGCTAGTTGCTAGGATTTTCATTGTGGGTTTGTATTTTGATTCATGGCTTCTTAAAACTACAATGCTTTCCGCATATTGTTCTGATTGGTTTGTCCACTTTCACTCCGCAGGAAGGAAACACAACGAACTCTTGTAGATAGATTTGTTTAGGTTACAATAAATTAGCTACATCCTTCTTTTTAAGTCTTGTGAGAAGTCATCAGAGCTCTGTTTGTATCCCCCTTGTAGGGTCATTCTATATAATAAACTTCACCTGCGACGATGATATAGCACTGAGGAATGATGGGGTCTACAACAAGCTGGGAAATGAAAATATAATTCCATGTCTATTATCTACTCATTGGATATGAAATTGATACAGTGTTTATAAAACATGTCAAGGCCAGAACGTGACGGCCTTTGAAGAAGTTGACATTACTTGTAATGTTTATGGACTTTTGGCCTATACTTTGCGGTGCATGGTCAAATTTATGCCCCCGTTTGCAGCCATTTCCATCATTTTTATCGATATGTCATCTATTGACATCAATAGCAAAAGAAAAATAGATCATAGGGATTGTCAGTCCTAGGCAGTGATCTGTTTCGACTCTTGGCTGCCGCAACCAGTGACCATAACAAGGTCAAAAAGTCTCTGCTGTGTCTAGTGATTGGCTGCCGGGGTCGCATGTCGGGACACCACGTCATCCCTGCAGCTGTGTAAATAATGACTGTCTAGGGAGCGGAAGTGGATTTTAAAAGTGACTTTATCACATTTTACGTTTTGTTTTAACACATCCACAGCTCTTTTGGAATTTTTTTTACAAGCCTAGAAAACCCCTTCAAGGGTTTGTTGTTTTTCTTAGGCCCACTATGGGGGTGCTGGAACATCTGTTGAGAGTTCACCAAAGGTGCACTCATAAAAGCAAGATGTAGAAGACTTTACCATTACTTATACCCTCTTCATACTTTCAAATACTTGGTTTACAATTATGTTAATGGTGTCCTCCAAGGTTTTCATTGGGCTTTCCAGTATGTTTGTTGAAAAAAAAAAAATAAGTGTACTTTGCAGCATTCGCCCCTGCACATACTAGCTCTCGTGCTGTTGCATGGGAGCTAGTATCGCTGGCTCACAGCGCGGCAGCAGGAGGACATTTCTCTCCTTGCGCTCCTCCGCCCCTCTCCATTGACTTAACATAGCGGCCGTTCAATACTGAACGGCTGCTATTTACAGTGAACGATGATTGTTTATGCTGCATGAACGATGAGCTGAACAATCACCGTTCAGTATAAATAGCAGCTGTTCAGTATTGAACAGCTGCTATGTTAAGTCAATGGAGAGGGGCGGGGGAGCAAGAGGAGAGAAATCTCCTGCAGCCTTCATGCCTCCCTGCTGGCTGCTCTGTGAGTGAGCCAGCGATACTAGCTCCCATGCAACAGCACGGGAGCAAGTGTATGTGGTGACGAGTGTCGTGCATCGTTTGCCCGACATTCGTCCCGCCTAAATGGGCCTTTACGCTTTGTGCCTTAAATATGTGGATGCAAATGTAACAGGGACAAACCCAATAAAAGTCTACGGGATCTATCAGTAGTAGGCAATATCTAGCGTAGCTGTTGTGGCTTCTTTAATAAAGAGAAGCCAAAGAAAAAGTATACAGGAACCTAAATGAGTAGCAGCAGTCATTAAAACGTAAAATTCGGACCTCATTCACATCTTCTCTGTCTATGCTGTAGTTTGGCTTCATCTTAGGGGCTGAGCAAGAATAGCAAAAAACTGGAAGCATTGGATTGAGCACATGCAGACATGAATGGTATCGGGGTCTGTTGGGCTTCATCCAGCATGCCACTCAGCATTTTCCAGGACAAAGTAATGAAGCATGCCGCACTATTCTAACCAGGACATTTTACTGGATCTGCGCCAGAAGCTCTGAATGAAGTCTCTGACACAAATGGGAACACAGCTTTATCACCTTGCCCCTGCCTGAGCTGACTAAGGCAATGCTGCAGTTTTGCCATCAGCCACCTGTCAACATAAGAAATACTGCAACTCTCAACTGTATCCCACAATGGTATATGAGAAGGGCTACCATCAGCCATCCAGGAGTTCATAAAGGAAATACTCCAACCATCACTACTAGCGATAACAGATATTGTGCCCATTAAATATACAGATGGTATGGACCCCGTTACAGGCAGTCTTTAAGAGCTGGGAAGAAGGAGGTGCCAGAACACACAGAAAGAGGAATCTGAAGGATAAATGCACAGTAGCAGGGGGCAAATAATTGATTATTTTTAAAGTGATCGTCCTGTTTCATGACAAAATTCTGTCCCAGGAAAGGAGGGTGTTGGGGTTATATTACCTGCAGTTATTCCTTGCTGTTCCTCTGATCTGATGTTTTTGGTCCCTGTTTTCAGCTGTCCAAGATGGCTGAAGCAATTTTCTAACTACCTAATGCACACTGTGCATTGCTCTCTGATTGGCTAGTGCTAATCAATTAAGCAGCTCTGGCCAATCAGAGCACAGGTATAGTGCATTGGATGTCTAACACTACCAATGCACTGTGGAGCCTAGATGGAGTTCAGGTAGTCTGAAGACTCTATTGGCCATCTTGGATGGTCAAAACCAGTCGAATTGGATGGACAGAAGGTAGGTAATATACTTTCCACACCCTCCAATCACAGGACAGAATTTTGACCCAAAACTGGACATAAGGATTCAACTACAGATAATCTGTACATGTAATCTTATTTTTTTAAGTGAAAAGGGGTTTGCAAAATTAGAAAAAAGGGTTTCCTTTTTTTCTAGAAAGAGCCACTCCTATCTATGCCATGGGCTATGTCTGTCACTCCGCCATATACAAGCGAATAGGACTGAGCAGCAATACCAGATGCAGCCCATGGACAGGAGTGATGCTTTTTCTGGGAAACAAAGCAAACACTTTTCTCTAATTTCAATGCAATTTTTTGGGGCCGAAGCCAGAAATGGCTTCAGCAGGAAGGAGAAGTATAAGCCATCCCTTTATATTTCTCACTCCCTTTGAATTCATTTCTGGCGTTGGATCAAAAAACTTCATAAAGAACTTCCACAAAAACTGTGGCATTTAAAACAAAAAAGAAACCCTGTGTGTCAAACCACTCTAAATCGTAATCGCTTTAAGTCATCGTATAACTATTATACTATAGGGCACGAATACACTATACATTACATGCCATGTCACACCACTCTCCTTAATTTTGGAGCAGATGCGACATGTTATTTGCCTTCCATCCTAATTACATCCGCAGAGGTGTGGTGATGACAGGTTTGGGACCCAAGTTATAATTATTACATAAAACACCACTTTGCATGTTATAATATACATTTTTTGAATTTCATTTCAGAAAGCTCCTTCCAATGGGTGCGTCCGCTCCGCACTATCCCCAGTGGCCCACTGACCACAAGGCTTGTTTTGTTTCTTGTGATTCAATATAGCACAGCTGGAATCTGTAGAAATGAACGGGGATGTCTGTTAAACACATGAACTTAATCTGTTTCTCAGATGTCTGGAGTTAGAACCAGAGGCGGGCAGGAAACACAATCACTGCTTTTGTGATTTAACTATAAAGTATAGAACTTTCTCACAGAACTTTGTGCTTTGTGAGAAAATACTTTTTGTGCAGTTTGCTGCTCTAGGGAACCAGCATTGCAAGCCAATCCCTTATATATACTGTATACTGCCAAACCAAAGTGCCTATACACTAATGTGTAGCATTATTTCATGAAAAATCTGTTTTGATATGATCCTATGTATTAATTGTCTGAAAGTCAATACAATTACTAACAAGGCATAAACCAACCACAGAAGCAGCTGCTATGCAGCCCATTGAGAAATAAGCTAAGGTTGGCTCCATCCTTACCCCGTATGGTTAGCATAAATCTACGCACCTCTCCCCATCCCAATGGACAGTAGTGAAAAGTTATCTGAACCCCCTGACTTCTGCAGGACCGATTGAGTGTCCTATGTGTGTGCTGGGTGTGGCCCCCTAAGTTTCCCTTGACAGATAATGCAGAAAAAAGTATCCGGCATGTTGAAGTTCAAAGATCCCTTCGGTCTTCCTGGAGATAAATGCCTCTGGCATCAGCCGATCTATGGCTTTCTCTACTCTCCCCATAGAAAACACATGAATACTTGGCTAAACCGAACACTCTTGAGTTTGGGGGAGCCAGGAGAAGTAGCTGTTTGTTCAGCCAACAGCTATTGAAGATATATGGACACCTTTTAGCATAGAACTGGCACAAAGATGGGTCCAAATTCTTAAGGAATAGGATAAAAGGAAGAAAAAATAAGCACTTTAGCCTTCTAACCTGGCAAGAGGTTGCGGTTCTGTAAGCCAGCATCAGAAGATGCGCTAAAGATGTCCTGTCCTCTGACTACTAGCTATTTTTCAGTGGAATATGGAAATATGTGTTGTGATATTGATGTAGAGAGAAGATACATTTTGTAGGCGAGGATAAGTTATCTAGCATCATATCCTAGAAAGCCACCCAAGGATTAAGCAATGGAATAATTGCTTAATTGGATTAGGCGTGGCGAGCTGAATAAGAGAATCATGAATGGACAACCAGCTGGTGTAGGTAGTCTACAGGTGCCTGCATACATTGCTTTGTAGGGGTTATTCATATTTTAAAGGGAGTTTCCAGATAAATACCATTGATGACCTAGTCTCAGGATACTTGATCAGCTGGGGTCTGCTGCTCGAGATCCCGATCGATCAGGTGATCAGGCACTCACTATCAGTGCCAAACACACAGGGATATGAAGCGGAAGCAGTTAGCGCCAATCCCTATGTAGTGGCTGGTACTAGTAATTGCAGGTGCATCTCCCATGAAAATCAATGATAGTTGCACCTGCAATTACAAGCACTGATCACTACACAGGGCTCATGGGCCCTTAGGCAGGAGACACCTTCACAGTTCTATTGGGTAACATTAGTATTGGATGGTAGAGGCAGACTAAAAAAGAGTGCACAATGGACATAGTATAACTGATAAAGATGAAGACTAAACTACAGAATTGTATGCACTTTATATGCTTCCGTATGATACCGTATGGTGCCTGCATACAGAAGCAATGATTCTAGGGAAGATTAACACTATTAGGACGCCCACCCACTGGCGTTTTTTTTCCTTTGCGTTTTGCGTTTTTTCTCAAGAGCAATTAGTTTTGAATGTACTCCTGTCCACTGGCGTTTTTTTTTTCAGTCCGTTGCAATTTTTAACATAGGAACTGTCAGTTGCATATGTGTCCTTATTTTTCTCTGAATGCACCCATGAATGTCAATGTAAATTAACGGAAAAAGCCGCGAAAATGCCGCGAAAAAGCCGCGAAAAACGCACGGAAAACGCTGCGTTTTTCACGCACGAAAATCGCAAACGCCAGTGGGTGGGCGCCCTTATACAGTATCCAATGGAATATGGCACAGTGTTTTTCTGTCGGCTCTGTATGAAATCAGAGGCATATGGAGGTTCAGTAGGGCTTAATATATGTCTATAGGCACCATATTATGGCTCTACTCAGATGTTGTATACAGTTGTAATATGGAAGTACATATAAGCTTTAAAGGAAAACAGTCAGCATGTTTAACCCCCCTATAAACTACATTATGGGGCTTAAAGATGAGACAATGGGGATCTGGCGGCTTTTTATACTCATTGGGTCCCCTGTCTCAGTACTGTGCTCCCAAGAAATCAGTGCACACACATAGCATGCCTCTCTCATTGATCTCTATGAGCCGCCGGAAAAGAGTCAGACCAGGGGCGTAACTATAGAGGCTGCAGGGTACTATGAATAAAGCATTATAATTGGGGGCCCTGTTACAGGTTTTGCATTGGGGCCCAGAAGCTTCAAGTTATGTCTCTGTGCAGCATGGTTTAGCTATGGGTACGGGTACAGAAACAGATAGAGGGGGGGCCTCAGCTCACGTTTTGCATCAGGGCCCTTTAGTTACGCCCCTGAGTCAGACTGTGTGCACGCTGACTTCTTGGGGATGCAATGTTGGAATGGGGGTACCGGTGAGTATAAAAGCAGCTCTCCAGAGGTCCCTGTTCCTTCATGTTGAGCCCTATAATGCAGTTTATGGGGCTCAAAGGTGCTGGCCGGTTCTCTTTAACGTTATTGATAGTCAATACACTTGGAGCACTATCTGCATTAAATTGGGCTTTGTTGAATAGAAATGTGTTTTATATTCTATTCATTTATACTGATTTACATTTTTATATATTTCCTTGATGCATCAATTCACAAAGAGGAAGTGTAAAAGCCATTGAAACGCAAGGCTTCAGTTAAGCATTAAACTTGTGGTTACAAAGACTTTCTCCTGTTTACTTACCTAGAACTTGCAGTCACCTGCTCCCGGGGTACACAGTAGTCATTTCATTGTACCTGAAATAAAGAGGTTGAGATTGACATTCTGCAGAACAGAACATTGAGATGAAGGATCCTTGCACATGTCAGGTCTCCTTACAACAGACATGGGTATATAGAGGATAAATAGGTTGTCACTAGGTGTCAGCTGGGCTCTGTGCATGTGTAACGCCAATAAAATGAACATGCTTCTGACTACAAAGAGCAGTCTTTATGTGGAGAAAATGCTACTTAAAATGTCAAGGGCAGAAATACAAAAATGTGTACAAATGGCTCTTTCATGAATGTCTCTGCCATTCCAGGCCTGGCATTTCCATTATACTCTGCTAATTAAAAGTAGTGTGATTTAAAAATGTCATACAAGTAGAACGACCTAAAACTCATACTATTTCAGAAGCTTTTTGAAGTTCTGTATCCGGAGAAGTTTTATAGGTGCCAATAATAAAAATAAAAGTATAATAACAGGAGTCCTACCATAGGATAATGGTGTTGCTCAAGCATAGGCACATATGGACCACACATTACTTGTGCTGATCACCTCTGACAGTTATTCTAGCTGTTTTGCTCCAGGAAACAGACAGCTCCATACATTGCCCAGTGGTCTGAGCGGGAACTGCAGGCTGAGTCCCATTAACTTTAATACGCCTGCAGTACCATTGCAGGCCACTGTACAATGTCTGGAGCTATCACCTTCCTGCGTCAAAACAGCTAAAAGGGGAACAATTCATTTAAACATTGATGATCTATCTTGATTAGCCCAATGAAAAGGCTGTAGCTGTGCTTGTTTCTGCCACTTGTTCCATTCACTTAAATGGAAAAAAAGTGGAAAAGCAGAAGTACCAAGCACAACCATTCATAAGGGTGAGCTTGCTTGTGTAAACAGTGAAGAGGATGAGATAGTTACATAAGCATCATGGCTCCATTATTGTGCTAATCCTGAAGGATAGGCCATCAATGCTGAAGTCTTGTAAATCCTATATAAATGGTCACTAACTTTTCAACAAACTTCTGCTTATGTGATAATCAGCAAAAACACAAATCACTTTATTTACCTAAAATAACAGTTTACTGAAAAATCATTTAAAAATGCGGATCACTTCCTCCTAACTTTCTGTCCTCTCTCTGTTATCATGTGAAATCTGTCTCTAGCAGCAGAGACACCAAGATAGAGTAAAAGAAGTGGGGAGGAGGGTCTTTGCTTGTCACTGTCTATCATGCTGTCCATAGAAATCTATGTAGAGGAAAGAGGCAAAAGCTGCAGAAAACAACACAGAGGCGCTACTGCTGAAGAATCTAGTAACTATTTTATTTCATCCCAGTGCAGCATTTGCAGCTACACTGCTCGGTACTGCTATATAATGACCTACATAATGCTGCTGCTTTAGATGGTAAGTTACAGGGAAATAGGGAAGCAAGATTTCTTCTTGTCTTTATGTGCTGTGTATAGGAGACATCATAGTAGCTAGTCTTCATCCAGAAGCTCGCTGGAAGCCGGGAATTAGAAATAGAACATACAGACGTTAAAACTGCTAAAATTGCAGGATACAAGTTATATGGTGGGCAAAAATAGCGTTCTATCTAATTGATGACAGCTTATTCTGAAAATTCACCTGAAAAGTTAGGTATGCTTTAAGTGTACAATACATTTGGATAACTTGTTGATATATAGGATACTATAATATGAAAATGAAAGCCAACGTAAGTTATCGTATGGTTGAGAAACCTATGATAGTGTTCAAATTTTACTCTATGCGTAAAGTGGTATAACCATTTTCTACTTTTATGGCAAATCCACAGCATATGTCCATATGTCATAGAAACCTGATAGATGCAGGTGCCACCTATCTTATGTTAGGTGGGACGATCCACCCTGAATGTAGTAGTTGGGAGGACTGAAGTAGCTGAGCACCCTGTGCTTGAAGTCAATGGTGATTCCACAAACGGCGTAGCACAGCAAGCTACAATGTTTCTATCACTTTGGAGCTGCAGAAACAGTGTAATGCACTGTACTATGCTGTTTGCATAACTCCCGTAGATTTCTATGAAAGTTACGGAAACATTGTATCTCAGCATGGCTGTTTCCGTCATTTCCTTCGCTTATAATCAGTGGTGTTCCTATCTTGGAAATCCTCGTCAACAGACTGGACAGATTACTAATATGAGAAATTCCTATGACTGTTACAACTGCAGGAGGAACATTTTTTTTAAGTACATACAACCTAAAATACAATTTCCATGTTACTGTATTGTCCATTACATATCTTTCACTTTACCAGTCTGACCGCATATGAGTAATGAATACAGAACCCCACCCGTTTACTCATTGTGGAGGTTGCTTAGAATTTCCTTAGGCTGGTATGTCGTTTTACTGTGTGACTAGTTTACTTTCTAAATATATTCTTGAAAAAGTTGAGTTGATTTTTCGTCTTCCATAACTCTAATAAATATGGTTTGCAAGTTCAAACACATTCTCAGATTAGGATCGTCATACATTGAATTTAGTTCGAGAGGCATGTTTGTTGGCAGCTTGGAAACAGGGAGAAATTCCTTAACCTTTTACTCGACCAAAAAGATAAGCTGCCATACACATAGAAGTCAGTTGAACTTGCTAATTTTTACAGGAGCAGAAGTTGATCTGATGTGTGTAAGTTCAGCCCCAATGTCATCTACCGGCAGAAAAAGGGATTAGCGTGTTGAATTTCCACATCACTGATTCTTTGTTCTACAGAGAAAGATGAGCCAAGGCCAGACGTGTATAGGAACAGTTTATTCTCTCCCATTTGAAATAAACTAGAATGCGTGGCCAAGCTTAATGTACATGTTTAGAAGGGGTCCGGAAAGATAGTTTTCGTCCAAACTAGTGATTAGCTATTTGCTGTATTATTTAGTTGGCAAGCTTTAGGCAGAAGCAAATTGCATCCTACCAAACCATGCCTTCTTAAGTCCATTTGGTTTAATTCTTCATGGACATCTAGTGAATATATGTTATAAGATGATAGAATATGGATAAATATCTACATACTTCAGATATGTACCTTTTGAGCGATTTTTGAGCGATAATCGTTGTGGTCTTTTACAGCGCAAGGTGATCGCTCAAACGTTGAGTGATCACCTTGCACTCAGAGTGGGGGATGCAGAAGACAATCGGGGCTGCTTGTCTTTTACATCCAGCTGTTCTCTGCTTGGAGCGCCCAGCCGAGTGCTCCAAGCAGGGTATGGAGAACACAGCTGGAGCACTCTGTTCTTCATACCCAGCCTATTATCAGGGAGCGGGATACAGCTGAAAAAATAGTATTAGCTGTATCCTGCTGTGAATTCCTGATAATTGATTGCTGATCTTTCAGCATGCTGAAAGACAACGATGAGTGACGGCATAACGAAAGCTGCACGGTCAGTGCAGTTAGTCACAACGATTATCACTCAAAAGATGGCGTGGAGCGATTTTTTTAGCGAAAATCGTTGTGTGGAAAAGGGCCTTAAAGCTCCTTTTTTATATAGTCAGACAATTTGCCTGAACTAATGAGCACCGACCGACATTCAGCATGTCCGTCTGTGGTTGAAATTGATTGTTCTCAGTAAGAGTAATCAAGTAGATATGATACTTTTTAGTTCTTTTTGCGTAGATGAGCAGATCTGCAGTATGGAGTCGAACTACTATTAACATGATCGCTTGTCTCCATACTGCTGAAGAGATACATACCGTTAGTAGGAAAGATGGGCAGCCAATCAGTGAGCATTTTTATGCTCACATATGTAAACTGGACAGCTGGCAAACAAATGTTTGCCCATTTGTCGGCAGATCACTTGAACTTTTTGACATGTCCAATGATTGGGCAAATGAATGTTTGGTCGAACACTGTTACCCAATTATCGGGCCGTGAACATAGCCCTTAGGGTGCGGGCAGACGAGCGCATAAACGGCGCGTTTTTGCGACCAAACGTATATACATGACCATCTGAGGCAATGGTTTCGAATGTATTCGTTCACATGGGCGATTTTACGGCGCGTAAAAACGGCAATTCGAAAAAAAACGGAACATATGCAACCGAAATACGCGCCAACGCATATTCGATCGCCGAAAAGACCGTTTGCAAAGTAGGAACAAACGAAAATACGCTTTCTAGCTCTGGTCGTGATCGGTGAAAAACGATCGCTCGGGCGATTATACGTTGCGCTCGTGCGAACGTAAATACGCCTACGCTTGTCTGCCCGCACCCTTAGGGTGCGTTCACACAAACGTATATCGGCTCGGTTTTCACGCCGAGCCGATATACGTTGTCCTAATGTGCAGGGGGGGAGGCTGGAAGAGCCCAGGAGCAGAAACTCAGCTTCCGCCCCATCTCTGCCTCCTCTCCGCCCCTCTGCACTATTTGCAATGAGAGGAGGTGAAACGGGGGCGGGGCTAAGTTCCGGTAATTAGCCCCGCCCCCGTTCCGCCTCTCCCCATTGCAAATAGTGCAGAGGGGTGGAGAGGAGGCAGAGAGGGGGCGGGAGCTGAGTTTCTGCTCCTGGGCTCTTCCAGCCTCCCCCCCCCCCCCCCTGCACATGAGGACAACGTATATCGGCTCGGCGTGAAAACCGAGCCGATATACGTTCGTGTGAATGCACCCTTAAGGTTAGATTTACGCTCCACAATTTGTCAAGATCCGATTTCTCATCCAGTTATGCTGATGGTTAATTGGACAATGCAGATATAAACTTTACCTGATAATATTAATTACACTCTTAGGGCGAGCACCCACTGGCGTTTTTTTACCTGCGTTTTGCGTTTTGCGTTTTTCCTGCACAGGCATAGAGATAACATGTGTTCCTGTCCACTGGCGTTTTTTTTGCGTTGCGTTTGCGTTTTTAACATAGGAACTGTCAGTTGCATATGTGTCCCTATTTTTCTCCTAATGCACCCATGAATGTCAATGGAAATTAACGGAAAACGCCGCGAAAAACACGCGGAAAAAACGCGGGAAACGCGGCGAAAACGCTGCGTTTTTTTCCCACGGAGAACGCAAACGCCAGTGGGTGCTCGCCCTTATATTGGAGAATGTTCATTACTACACGCTGGTGACGGAGAAGATACTTGTACTTACGTACAGCAATTACCCCAGTTTTAGTACATCATATTTATTTCAATATGATAGCAGCAATTATTATTGATTGGAAAACAACCATTTTTAGACATTTAAATTCTGGATTAATCAACGGGGCTTATCTCTCAGTGGAAGAAAGACTTAGGCACATAGAAATCAAACATGCCCCAGACAGCTGCCATTTGGGCTGCTTTATATACATTAGATCATTTACTGATCTCCCTGAAATCAGCTACTTTAGCCAACTGTACTCTCCTATGTGTGGTATGGCCAACTAAACCCACTGCATCAGTAGAAAGGGGAATTTAGTACTTGTTGGTGACTGTAACTCGTACTAGAAGATTACTCAACAATTAGGCCGTATCATGCATTTTTAAAGAAGATTTAAAACCTGATTGTAGATATAAAATAAAATAGGAAGCAAACAATTTTGTGAGAGTTCATCAACTGGAAGAAAACATCACAGTTAGAGATGAGTGAGCATACTCGGAAAAGCACTACTCGATTGAGTAATTTGCTTTATCCGAGTATCGCTGTGCTCGTCCCTGAAGATTCGGGTGCCGCTGCGGCTGACAGGTGAGTCGCAGCGGGGAGCAGGGGAGAGCGGGCGGGAGAGAGGGAGAGAAAGATCTCCCCTCCGTTCCTCCCCGCTCTCCCCTGCAGCTCCCCGCTCCGTGCCGACACCCGAATCTTCAGGGACGAGCACAGCGATACTCGGATAAAGCAAATTACTCGAGCGAGTAGTGCTTTTCCGAGTACGCTCGCTCATCTCTAATCACAGTCTATTCAGTGGCAAAGACAATAAAAATACTGGGAATGCTGCCCTTGGCTTGTCCAGTGAGCAGATAAGGTTTCACAATTTTAACATATTTCAAATGTCAAAAGTGATGCAACGTAGAAGAATGTAAACAGACGAACGTTCCATAGTCAACATATTGTGACATAATGTGCAACATGGCGGAAGAGCTGTGAGCCTAACTGGGGCATACCAAGTTCCTATATTTCTATAAGCCATTTACCATTGAAATTGTGTATTAATCTGATAGGAAAAGCCCTTTATATACCTCCATACGAAATCATGGAGTAAATGATGGTCCCAAATATGCCTCCAGATACTGCTATAGTTGCTGTATTATGACTCAGTTCCCCTTTAGCAGGCTGTATAGAGACATTATAGGGCAGAGTGCATATGGTCAAATGGTTCCAGTAAATGGACACTTAATAATACTAATATCTATTCTTGCTCTTTACCATTCTATGTTAATAGAATATAGGATCCTATTTTTAGTTTTTGGGTTGTATCTGATAAAGGAGTGGACCCAAGCTAGAAATGGACACCATAACTCACTTTATCTGTAAGTGGGTTTTAATAAAATCTGTTTTCATTAACAATCAGATATTAATTTAGAACAATTTCCACCCATATTTGTTTTTATGCACTATAGCTAAGTCTCATGTTAGCTTTTGGCCCAGTCCTTGGTATCCTGTGGTTTAGTGCCACCATCCTTATAGTTGGGTAGTTTTGGACTCAACCCCATTCTACCATACCTCTGGTTTCCAAATCCCTAATGTTCAGCGGTTAGATACCCAGTAGCAGAGACGTAACTTGAAGCTGCTGGGCCCCAGGGCAAAATCTGGAACTGAGCCCCCAACTATAAAACTTCATTGATAGTATTGGTTTGCAATATGGGGAAGAGAGACTTTATGGGCCCCCTAGGGCTTCTGGGCTCAGGTGTGACTGCATCCTCTGCACCCCCTATGCCCATGCCTAATAGAGACATAACTCAAAGCCAGTCAGCAAAATTTATAACAGGGGCTTCCTAACTATTACTTGCCTTTTACTATATTGGCATCCAGTTATTCAGAAGGGGGCTCTCTGGGCTCACTCAAGCATTGCACCCAGATAGAACTGCACCCTCTGCAACGCCTATTATGTCCATGGTGCCTATTCTATGTCATTCATTGTTTGCTGGTGTTTAGTTACCACTTAAAGCATACTGGTGTGTTCTTAAATGTTTTATATACATAAATGATATAGCCATTGATAGATATATCACTTACATATCAGTTGCATCTCATTTTCATTTTCCTTTAAGCGCCAAGAGACTGAATGTTCCAGGTCAGCTATTATTTAAGAAGCAGGCAGAGAAGCAAATGTGACATAAAAATATCTTCCCATGTTTGTAAAGCAGGCGTTACTGACAGAAACGAGCTGTTCAATCCTTTATATTCAATTATTCACATGAAGTTCTGGGAATACTGTCTACTTTGAATATTTATGCATTCATGTGTATGCTCATATGGTGGCTGAAATAAAGGGTGGTGTAGGAAAAAAAAAGCAGAGATCCAGATGAAAAATAAAACTGCTGGAATGTATTAAAGCAGTAGACACATTACACACTCTAACAGTGTGGAGCAAAATGTAGGGTTGCCTTTTCACCCATAGCAATCGGGGCCCACATTACATTTTTTTAATGCACTTTAGGGACTGAAAACTAAAAAATGTTCTCTACACAGCAATAACAATTTTTATTTTTGATGAGTAACTCATAGAATCATAGAATGGTAGAGTTGGAAGAGACCTCCAGGGTCATCGGGTCCAACCCCCTGCTCAGTGCAGGATCACTAAATCATCCCAGACAGATATTTGTCCAGCCTTTGTTTGATCATTTCCATTGAAGGAGAACTCACCACCTCCTGTGGTAACCTGTTTCACTCATTGATCACTCTCACTGACAGAAAGTTTTTTCTAATATCTAATATGTGTCTCCTCCCTTTCAGTTTCATCCCATTGCTTCTAGTCTTTCCTTGTGCAAATGAGAATAGTGCTGATCCCTCTGCACTGTGACAACCCTTCAGATATTTGTAGACAGCTTTTAAGTCTCCTCTCAGCCTTCTGTTTTGCAAGCTAAACATTCCCAGACCCTATAACCGTTTCTCATAGGACTTGATTTGTAGACCGCTCACCATCATGGTAACTCTTCTCTGAACTTGCTCCAGTTTGTCGATGTCTTTTTTTAAGTGGGGTGCCCAGAACTGGACACAGTATTCCAGATGAGGTCTGACTAAGGAAAAGTAGAGGGGGATAATTACCTAGACTCTATGCTTCTCTTAATACATCCCAGAATTGTGTTTGCCTTTTTGGCTGCTGCATCACATTGTTGACTCATGTTCAGTCTAGTCTGAACTCAGTTTAGGTTCAAATGCTGATGTCAAAGACTGCCATATGTGGATGGTTTCATGAGTGGGGTTTCAGGGCTTACTTACTTGGAAGAAGTATATTAGATTGTTAGGGTTTATATATTACTTTTTTAGGCATATTTTTCTTCTCGAAAACCCTTACAAAGATCCAAGTGACAGAATATGTGCTTTTCTGTCAAGTAGAGAATTATATAATTACTGAAACCATATACATATATGTTCTATCATATCAGTACATCTGTTCTCTCCAAGCTTTTGGGTAACAGAATTAAACAAAAGAAATGACAAAATAAATACTCGAAAAAATAAATATGAGAAAGTGGATATAACCCTTAAATGAGTATTCTAGGACAGCTTTTTTTCCCTAAAACCTGTGCCACTATTGAATATGGGCAATATCTGGTATTGCAATTCTTCTCAATTTACTTTAACGGAATCTGTCACCATGGAAAAAAACATGCAGTACCATACTGTGCATAGCTGAAAAAAGCACAAATTACAACAATGTCATCACTATCTCTGAACTCACTTTCACTCCTCACAATAAAGGTGCTTTTACACAAAACGATTATCGTTCAAAAATCATTGGATCATTCGAACCAAACAATTTGAACAATAATTGTTCATTATAAACATGGCCAATGAATAAAAGATGAATGACAATTTGTTTGCTTACTGTTCATCATTCATTTCATGCTAGCATAAATATTATCATTGGATCATTCACTAATTGTTCGGTTTAAACATCAATCGTTCAGTCGTTCTCCATTAGTAAACTGAACTACTGAACTATCCTGTTAAAAAAAAACAATTTATCTTTATGTTTAAACTTAATGCCTAAGCGAATGATCAACTGTGACATTGCTCGAGTGAACAATTATTGGTACTTCTAAAAGTACCTTAACCCAACAAATGGCTCTTGCTTTGTATGCTAATGAAGTATCTAGGAGTCCTTCTGTATTGTTCTCATTGAGTTTAGGAGTGCAGGAGATGCATTACAGCACAGAGCAATGTGACGGGCAAACGATGCCCAACACTCGTGCCCATGTGTACTCACTCCCGTGCTGCTCCACACGAGCAAGTATTGCTGGCTTGCTCAGCAGGGGGCTGGGGCGCCTGGAGGAGATTTCTCTCCTTGCTCTCCCCTGCCCCTCTCTATTTGCTTTAGCAGCGATCATTCAGACACAGCTGGAAGAATAGACTGGTGCTGTTTCTGGCAAAAAGAACACTAATTTTTTAATCCAGGACTCCTTATCTACTATCGTCACCTTTATAAATATATCAGAATTGAGAAGTTGTGAACAATTTAGATTTTTTTTTCACTATTTTTAATTTAAAACTGTAATTAAAACACCTAGTACAATGATACCTTTAAATCATGTGAATATACTTAGCACATTACATATTCTCTATAGGACTGTTAACAACTGCTTATAGTTGAACAGTCATCCAGCAAGATCTAATTGGCTAGATGCCACGCAGAAATATTTTTAGGTGTTTTCTAAGTATTTTTAATTTTGTCTTGGGTACATTCTAAATAAAGCTGAGGTTTGGGGCCCACAGTATCCCATTTATATTGGGAATGCTATTAGCATAGCAAATATTATTATGTTTGGAACCCAATTTAGAAACCAGTGTAATGAGAAAAACATCAGATAGATCATGTTAGGAAAAAAAGTCTCTACATACTGAAATGTATGTAGTGCAGAATTTTTGGTTGGGGAAAAATAATTGAATCTTTTCAGATTAGGGAAAACAGCCCGTATACGATATATTTCAGTGCAGTCCAGGGTATACCTTAGCCTCTGTGACTGCTATATAGCCAATGGTGCTACGTTTCCATTTGAGATAGAATTTTGGTGTCTTGTACTTTGCTAGCCAGTCTCCTCTTCTCTAATAGCTTCTCCAAGTGTCAGTTGACAGATATTTAAGCAATGATCTAAAGGAAGTTTGTGTATATAAGGAAAGTGATTGTTTCAAGCAATGTAACGTATGTAAATATTGTAAAGCCTGGATTAGACACAACGATTATTGCTCAAAAGATGTCTTTTGAGCGACTTTTGAGCGATAATCGTTGTGTGCATTTAGAGTGCAAGGTGATTGCTCAAACGGCAGTTTGATTGACAGTTTTGAGTGATCACGTTGCGCTATAAAAGCGGGATATGCAGAAGACAAGCGGGGTTGCTTGTCTTCTGCATCCAGCTGTTTTCTTCTCAGAGCGCTCAGCTGCTATACAGCTGAGCACTCCGAGCGGGGTATGCAGAACACAGTTGGACCGCTGTGTTCTTCATACACCAGCTGTGTTCATGGAGCGCTCAGCTGGTATACAGCTCTGCGCTTCGTGCAAAGTATCAAGAACACAGCTGGACCGCTGTGTTCTTCATACTCCGGCTGTGTTCACTGAGCGGGATACAGCTGAAACAATAGTATCAGCTGTATCCCGCTGTGAACTCCTGATAAGGCTGATCGTTCTCTTTCTTGCATGCTGCAATTCATTAACGAAAACTGCATGATGTCAGTGCAGTTAGACACAACGATTATTGCTCAAAAGACGACTTTTGAGTGAATTTTCAGCTATAATCGTTGTGTCTAAATGGGCCTTAACTTTTTTTGGATTTATAATGTCCTTGGTAGGTCCTTCTAAAAAGTTTGGTTCAACCAATTGTCCGAACTTTTGCAAACAGTTTGGTTTGGTCCAAATTAGTTTGAAACGAACTGGAAGCTCACCAAACCCCCTAAAACTAGTGTATAAGATGGTTTAAGAACCATAAAAGCCCTGTATAGCACTCTAGGAGTATTACTCAGGCCTTTTATGGTTCTTAGACAGTCTTATACACCAGTGCTCAGGACTAGTGTTGAGCGAACGAGCCAGTAGAACCCTGTTGTTCTGTTCACTCAATACTACTCCTTGGCTTCTGGGTTGAGCGTAGTGACATCACCGTACCTGCAAATTGATCTAGCTAGTGCTTTTTATGTTTTAAGATTACTTATGTGTTGAGTAGAGTCCTTTAACAAGTTAATATTGTAGTAAATGGTAAAATTAACTTTTAGCTCAGTATGTCACATGTTTTTTTTCTAATTCTCATTTGAAATTGACCTTTAAGATTATCAAAAACTGCATTAGATAGATGACTGCTGGCATTCTTTATTGCTCTTTGTGATCCGAATCTTTTGTAGTTACAGAAACAGATTGCCTTAATGAATTCATGGGCTTGTATGATTTTTAAGTCAATCTAAAATGTAATACCTTAGGAAACAAGGGTATTTCAACGTATACATGCTCACTAGAGCATGACTACTTCTGGGTGAGATGACTGGATAAGATATTACTTGTGTGACTTGTAGCATTTAATTGCATTTTCTTTCTCCATTTTCTTTCTCCACTCTCTAACCATATTTAATATTGATTATAGTTGTAATTCTATGTGTTACCTTACATGATTTCAGAATGGTTAGCATATGCACATTGGCAGTGGTTTGCATAGAAGAAAGGAGTCTTCATAGCACTAGTCAATATGGGCCCCATTTGGGTTTAAGGCAACAACATCATATTCCTATACCAAACAGTGCTCAGTTGCCATCATCATTCTATACCCTTGGAGGAAAGTAATGCAGCATAACTATTGGACCTCTTCAGACCTACTTTAACTAGAAAAGGTGCAGAGATTGCCAACATACTCTACTATCGTGTCTGATGTGACCCAACAGCTCCTTTTATCAGCACTGTAGCAGATTTTGCATTAAAGCCCATGTCTTTCCTTTTGAAGGGTACAGTATGTGGAGAGGAAGGGCCCTGAGCCACTTAATTTTGCCCTTGGAACCTTGCCTATCCCAATAGGTACCATAGAAGTTGGCTAAGTTCTCTGTAAGATATGTAGACCCTTGTATAGTAGAGCTATGTTTCAGCAAGTTAGGGGCAACTAATTTTATTAAAGGGCCACTCTGGTGATTTTTTTTCTTCATTCATTTTGAAGCTATCCCCCAAGTATGTATAAATAGACTAGTGTTACCTTATGGACTAGTGTTAGTTATTTCTTTCTGTCTGAAACTCCCAGCCCCTTTTGCCTCAGATGGTCATGTGATCTCAATTCTGACCATCTCAGATCTAATCGGGGTTATGGATCCTCGTCAGATTCTCAGTTTGTGTGATGCTGTTACATGGATCTACTACTGAAACTGCCTGCAAGTGGACACAGACACTTCTATCACAGTTACTGATGATGATCTCACAGCTTCTGTCACACAGCTATAATAGAGGAGATCACAGCTCATCCTCCTGACAGTATAGTTATGGTTTGTAACTTATATTAGTATATACAGAAGGTAGTGAGAATTAAACTGTCCCCCCAGCAGGCAGAATGGTAAAACTTCAACTAATGCTGTGCTAATGTATCATAGGGTTGATGTGAAATCACAAATCTTAGCCTCAAGATGGTGGCTGGTAAGCATCAGACAGGGGGCTACACAGATAAGACCTCCAGAATGTGACAGACAATCAGGTGGGATGGGCAGGCATGGAAAAATATTTTTGTTGGAGTAGCCCTTTAACATTATATACAATGATGCCCCAAAAATAATTGATTTGAAAATATGAATCAACAGGCAGGACCAATATCCAATGTATCACAGGGCAAAAAATGTAAGGTCATAGTATGTCGTCACTCCAAAACAAGTTTACACAAAGCTATTTTAAATGTTTTGGATCCAATTCTGCGACAAAATTCCCATTGTTGTATGTACTGGTATATAACTTTGTATTTGATGTTTTGGTAGTGACACCTATGCTTGTAAAAGTAGTGGGTGGGTTTCGGTAATAATTGTGCTGCTTCATTGGGAAACAATAGTGATTTGTTACAAAGTACCTATGTGAATTGAACTGATGTGCTGAGTTGTAGTCTGCGAGGAGTAGATTCCTGTGTGTGGGCTTGGCTTTCTGCAACGAGGTGGTAATTAAGTTTGGGGCTTGGCTCCCTATTCTGGAGGCTTGTGAACTGAAGTTCTTGTGTGATTGGATTTGTCATGACCTGTAATATGTGGAAATGGCCTCAGGGACTCCACATTCGACTTTACACACACTATTTGACGACATTTAAAACAGTCAGCGCAACAGAGTGGTAAGAGCATTATCATTGTTTCTGAAAATAGCCGATTTGAAACCTCGTGAGAACATGTAATATTTAGTTTAATATGTGGGAGGGAAGTTATCATTAAATTGTGCACACCTAGATTTTGGAGGTTGCTTCTATTTAAGTGGCATACAAGCATTAACATCATTGTGTGACACCTCATACTTATGTCACTACATGGCGGTAACTCTTATGTTTAAATTTACCTTTTGTCATTAGCTAGATAGTTTTCAATTCAGACAAGAGAGCTTAAGGACTAGGGCAGCTCTAAATTCTGGTGGCCTATTTGTAGACTGATGTTTATGGTCGTCTATGAGAAACCAATGGAATGCAGTGTATTAGGGCTATATATGTTTTCAGCCTTTGAATGTTTCCATTCATGACAGTGTACACATATCGAAAATGGTGCAGAATAGATTCCCAAAGTATATTAGAGTTTCTTAACTTTTCCATATATAGTGAATAAACTTGGACTGGGTCTTTTTTTATGTGTACCTGAGTTTTCAATTCATTTTCTAAAATATAAGATTCCATTGTCTACTCATTTGCTGCTGTTTGCACCCTGTTTCTTGTCTGAGAGAACTGCTTTTCATGTTGTCTTCCCCATTTTTTTAGTTTCCCTGCTGTTTGCAATTTATTTTCACGCATGAGCTATGTCACAACCTAACATTCTGTAAGTAGTTCACTGTCCTGCAATCCCTTGCCCTGACTTCCCATGCTGCATTGAACTGTCTGTGATCCAATCACAAAGGGGGCAATATCTGAAGGCCTGCCCCTCTGCTTTCCCAGGATGATCCAGGAATTCTAGCCAAATGCTGAGTAAACCCAATACTCATTACTCTAGCCCTAAATATTGTACCTTTTGGAGCCATTATTAAAACTTCCATGCAATTATTACATCAAAATGTAGTGTGTGTCATCCTCATTCTTATTCTAGCTTATTCTTAAAATGTAGTTGCACTTTGAGCTTTGAAGAACAATAATATACTTTTGCATCCATTTACAGTTAATATAGTCTAGTGTTATTATATTTAAAGGGTCTGTCTAGCTTAGAAAACCCATGTATAAATGGAATTCCATGCTACTATATGGAAGTCTGGAGGACCCAGCACATCCATTGTTTTCAATAGGAATTGTGCAGTTCTTTATATGCCCTGTAGTGGTGCTGCAGGGAAATCGAACACTTGCTGCTAGATTCCCCAAGCATTACAGTTGATCTCTAAGGGTCTCATCAGCGAACGGTGGGTCTTTTTTAACACAAAGAGAATCAGACAAATCCTTTCATTTCCATTTCGCTGGTTGAATAGGAGGGTAGTAGGAAATATTAGCATTGGGTTTTATAATGGAATGAGTCATACCATATGAAAAGCAGTGTGCTTTGCATTAACTGTATCTAGTGGCTTATATTGTCTGCTGGCCTTACGCCTATAGTGTCAGTAAAATGTTTTGTTTTTCTTGAGAGCCACTCTGCACTCTTTAGACATTCTCTTTGAAGTTTGTAGCCACTCAGAATGCATTTCCAGTAGTGTTGAAGAAGTTAGCGCACCTACAGCCTAGGTCACATGGCTGTGCACAGGTGTCATCTGATGCAACACTCTGACACTAGCCTGGAGCTTTGTTTTGGGCTATACTGTGGAAAACAGAATAATAGCTAAGCATGAGCTGGATAGGATGACTTGTTGCTGCAGAGAGCCGTGGGATCCATGCTCGTAAAATGTAGTAGTGCCTTCAGTTCTAAACATATTGGGACAGACTTACTATTGAAAATTCCACAGTCTTCTGGTGCAAATTGCACCACAAAACTGTCTGACATGCTTTGTGCCAAATTTGCAATATGTTTTAGACACTTTTTACGACTCGCCTGAGAAAGGGATATTCCTTCCTGGAAAATGGGTGTAGCCTAAATGTGACATTGTGCAATGGAGCAATTTGTGGAATAAACTAAGCCAAGTAGTAGCTGGTATAAAGTTAGACTAGACGGTCTAAAGTTTTGACAGAGTTACTGTGATAACTCTGGCGCATGTCTAACTATTAGACAGGATTAATAAATCTGTCTGATTGGCTATTATCATGTTCTCTAAGTCTCATGAAGATAAAGAGAGTATAAACAAAAATCTCAAATTTGGATTTATTAGACCAAACAAACAGATTTCGGGTGGTCTGTGAACCCATCATTTTGCATACATAAGATTCCTTTACACGGGGTGAATTTTGGGTTCCTATGGACTGCCGCCTGACTATTGCTCCCATGTGAGCACAGCAGCGATAGTTGTTCAAGTGAATGGAGGCAGAGGGGTCTTTCCGGCAACTCGCCTCCAGTCACAGTAAACAGGAGTTGCTCAAACATTGAGTGGCTCCTGTTCACACAGGCCGATAGTCCGTTGGTTTTTAGTCTTACTAACAAGTGAGTGTTTTCTTGCTTAGTGCCTAAATTAACGCCCGTATTCACTGTTTCCAGTGAGATTTTGGGCGATAATTGCCCCGTGTAAAGTGCCCTGTAGGCAGTAAGGCATTGGTATTTCACTGCATTATAGTGTAAAAATAAAGTATATGTTTAGGGCTACACAATGACATCACAGCGTGACATCATACCTAATGATTGTCCATAGTATTGCATTGTCCCCTGTGACCTAATGCAATTATAATACCATAGTCACAGAAAATCCAATTTGGTTGACTTTTGGTTGCAAGTATTTGGATATTAGGTTCTAATAAATTCTAGGAAGAAATACAAGCAGCAGTAAAAAGTGGGCACTTATATAGGTGTGTGCCAATCCTATGATGCCTCAGAATGCGATATCCTCCTCCCTACAATAATCTTCTTATTATATGTATAGAGGCAGGGAAGCTGAACTGCCATCCTCTAAGGCCGAGCTCACAAGACCGTGTTAGTATAGCGTATTCCATGGACCATAGGCAACCATGTTGCCGCTCACTCAAACTGCATGCAAAATGCACGTAAGAAACATCGCAGCATGTTCTATCTTGGCACGTATTACGCGCACATACTCACCAATATAGCACATGGCGATTAGCAGTGCGCAGAAAGTATGCAGTATCATTGCGTACCTGCTGCATGTAAGTTTCCCGCAGGCGACACGCAGTGAATTACATCCGTCTGAGCCCGGCCTAAGTGTGTGACAGGAATCTATTCACGATCAGTAATGTGGTATTAGAGGCCATTCACACAGGCGTACATTCGGTCAGTGTGTTTTCTGTATTTTAACTGACTGAGAGCTTAAACAGATGGTTGCATGTGCTAATATGCTCGCTGCTACAGAGCGTATTAGCACATGAAATAGTGTTTTTTTTTGACTATTCAAACTTTGCATTATTTTGCGCAAGTCTGAAAAAAAAAGATATAGATCCTGGCTTATATTTCTCGCACAAAGATACTACGCACATAGAAAAATGACTAAATGCGAGAAAGAAAGGGCAAGTGCTAACTTTTCTCGCACATAGTATTAACGCGTGAGAATCCAGATAGTGAAAACAAAACCATTGAAATCAATGGCTTCAATTCATCCCATTGTGCGGCCCATGTCTTTAGGCCCTGAATACAGGCAGCCATTAAAGTAAATTATCGTATTCTGATGTGCATTGTTTACGTGGACTGCAGATTTTGATGCAGAATTGAAAATGACTTAAATCCTGCCTGCAATTCCGCTTCAAAATCCACAGTAGGACCTGCAGATTTTGGTGTGGAATTCCGCAGCTGTGGATTTTGCTCCGTCCTGTCGTGTAATTCCGTCCCGTGTGAAAGGCCTCTTAGGAGTTTTGCTCATGGGCGCTATAATTTTTGTGTACCAGATTGGCGCTAATATCTACAATAGAGATAAAAGCAACTTAAAAAATAACCAATATGAGACAGATCTATTTTTCTTAAAACTATAACATAGTAGAAAGTTTAATTGTGATCAGAAGTTATCTGTTATGTCCTTTCCACAACTGTTTCAGTTTCTTTAAAGCAAATCTGTCAGCACATTTCTGCCGAGGACAGCATGCAGCGGTGACAGACGGGCTGATGTCTGTTCTGTGAATATGCCATAGTTTTGTTACACTCAGAGATTAACACTTGCTGCGTGCTGTGAGACAGGAGTCTCATGTATTCACTGTATTATATGCGGCCTCCCACTGCGTTTCAGCTGCTGATTGAGCACTTTCTCTCTATGAATGTACATAAGGACAAAGCTGTCAATCAGCGGTGGGAGAGAATCCTGCATATTATGAACACATCAGACTCTTGCCTTGGAAAGTTAGTTCAACAAATCACACCATATTCACAGATAAGGTCATACGCACACCTGCACCTGGAAGCCAAACAATAAAAATACGCGTACCAATATGCAAGCAGCGTCGGATGGATCGCGCTGGCTATTATGGGGTCCATCTGGCTTCCAGCATGCTGGCCAAACGTTTCCCATATGAAATAGTGAAGCGAGCTGTGCTATTCAACCTGAGAGTTTGTCTGTTGCCATCCCATGCTGTCCTGGGATAGGGCCGCATACATATGGTGAAGGATACCTTATATGAGGTGGCTGGCAGTATGTTATGACAGATACTGTTAGACGCATTATTGAGATACATTGAGAGGTTAATGAGAAATACAGCAAATGTTCACATGATTACTAGGTGGGGCGGGGATCTGAGTACCAAAGGTTGTTTGCTTTGGGGTCCAAAAATATAAATGCAGCCTTGTTCATGGGGCTTCTGATATATTTTGCATGCTTCCAGCATCTCTTTGTACTGCCGCCCTCCAGCTTTATGCCCTTTGGTACTCTATGTGCTCACAGCAGTCACTGCAAGGTGCAGAATTTGAAATGGTCAACTAAATTGACAAGCAAATACAGTAGTTTGGTTGAGTCTCCTCTAGGGCAAAGAATGTAAGATGTAAAACCCTTCTTGACATCCTAACCCCTAGACAAGGTTTAGCTAAGTATTTTTGTTGACCGCCATGATTGAATACTGGTGTGTTCTTGAACTCTCTATAGCTGGGCCTGTATTGGGTGTTGTGCCACCAGACCACATACTAGTTTGGAGATTCCGAACTTGAAGCCTCAAACAAAAACCACAGACGTTGCAAAAAATTCCTAAATCTGCTACTAAAAGGTCACAAGCACTGTTCATATGCCCTATCAGGGCACATGGATGTCTTATAGCAGGTTCCTCCACTTGGGACCCCCTCTGTGACCCAGAATGGAGAGCTACGTAGTAGGAGCGGCAACTGTTCTGGTGGACCCTCTGCAATGCCTTCTGCGATCATTTATGTAAATGGACATCCTGCAACCCTACATTTCACCTTTCTGGAGGGGAATGTGAAGCCAGCCATGGCTTCACCTGGTAAAACTAGCTGATTGCCATGGGTGCCAGGAACTCGACCTGGAGCTTTGCATTGTGCAACCCCTTTAAGCAAAAATCACCTAGCACAACATTCTTTGTATTCATGTATTATATATTATTGCTACATTATGTGCTATTATTACTATGTGTTATTAAAGTGAAATGCCAACTACTATATGACCAACTACTCTAATGTTCACTGTCGATTAATTCTGCAGTTCTTTGTTTTTTTTAAAGGGCCACTACGGTAATTTTTTATGCATTTATTATGTAACTATCCCCCCAGTATATATAGACGTGAGCTGGTGTTACCTTGGTTGGTTATTTTTTTCTATCTGAAGCTCCCAGCCTCTTTTTCCTCAGATGGTCATGTGATCTCAATTCTGACCAGCTCAGATTTCCTAAGGGTTATGTGTTTTCAAATTAAGTCAGTTTCTCAGTCTATATGACACTGTTACATGATTCTTACCACAGGACCTGCTGTAAGGGGCACAGTCATTCTTGTCACAGTTACTGATGATGATGATCACATAGCTCTGGTCACACAGGTATACTAGAGGAGATCACAGTTCATCCTGCTGATTGGGTACTTATAGTCTATAGCTTATCTAGGTGAATATAGAAGGTAATGATAATTTAACTGTTCTCCCTGCAGAAAGAAATGGTATAGCCACTGGTATAGCTGTGCTGATACATCATGGGATAGATGTGAAAGGGAAACTAAAATCTCTCACTCTCAAGATGGTGTCTGATAAGCATCAAACAGGGACTGCACTACAGGGAAGTGACTGGAATAGAAAGAAGAGATGTCCAGAGTGTGATAAGCAATCTGGTGAAGGGGATAGGCATGGAAAAATGTCTTTTTGCCAGAATAGGCCTTTAAATTAGGGTTGAAACTATATTTTTTTAATAAAGAGTTTGAAATCCCTTGCTTGCTCTCACACAGCTATTATAAAATTCTGTTTGTTTGCCTTGGGTAAGCTTAGTACCACAGTTTAACTTGACTCTAAAGGCCCATTTAGACCCGACGATTCTCGCTCAAAATTCGCTGAAAGCCGTCTTCTGAGCAAGAATCGTTGTGTCTAAATGCACGGACATTGTACAGTTTTTTGCACGAGTCGTTCCTCGCTCAATTCTAGTTTTCTTGGATTGAGCGATGAACTCTTATCAGCAGTGCAGGCTGTTATCACAGTCAGCAGCGCTGATAAGATTCTTACAGCCCGTGTCCCACTGGTAGTTCACAGCGGGACGCGAGCTGTTATCGTGGAGAACAATACACTCCATCTGCATAGCTCTTAAGTAGCTACTTAGCTACTATAGACTATTCAAAGATGATCGCTCAAAGCTGTCACTCAAACCGATCATCTGTCATTGTAAATGGGGTCTTACATGCGAGCATGCAGTTATTATGTAATAACATGTATGCTTGCTATGTGCCGCCAATCCCTGTACACTATATTGACATGTATGAGCATGTGATATGCACCAATATAGTGAATGCAGCGATTTTTTTGCACAAGTTATAGGCACGCGAACAAACTGCATGTGTGAGTGGCCCAATGGAGATCAATGGGCTATTGGCATCGTGTGTTTCGTGCCGTAAAATTGTGCACATGACGTGCAATGACAATACGATCGTGTGAGATTAGCCTCAACCAGAAAAAGTTATGTGCCAAAGTTTATTTACCTTTTCAATGGCTTTGGTTGTGTTAAGATAACTTTTTGCAGAAAGTTATCACAGCAAGGCTATATTCACATGGGTGAATGCGATATTGGGCCGAGAAACCCGGACTGTTATCGCAATTGTCAACATGCGCGTCACCTGCAGATGCTAGGAATTTTTGCATAAAAAAACTCCTTGCATCACTTCTCTGAAATTCCGATCCTCCAGCACTTGTTTCACGTGCGTTGGAGGATCGGCAAGTCTTTCTCATTATGCGATGTGTTTGACTCTCCCATTGAAAACAATGGCCGATGTGTTCTGAGAGATGCAAAAAAACAGGACATGCAGAGATTTTTTACAAGGCGAATAAATCACTCTTGTATGACTCCATTCAAAAGAATGGAGTTCATATTTGCGCGAGTTTTGTGCATCTAACAACGCAGAAAATCACGCTTGTGTGAATGTAGCCTTAACCCTTTACATATCCAATTTTGGATTCAGGGTTTTCTAGGGGGTTTTCTCTTTCTGCCATTATACAATAGTGCCATCTGCTGGCTAGAGCCAGTACTGTGGTATGGGAGACGCTGGACAGAGCAGCCAGTAATATACAGTAAGAATACCCTGCTGGATGTCTTACGACATCAGAGCTGTACAGCCTTCAATCAGAATGTCTTTAGACATCAGACAGTGGATTGGAAAGGGTTAAAGGGAACCTGCCACCTGCCCAATGCACCATAAATGAACTTATGTTGCTGTTAGGGTGGTGACAGTGATTTGGGTGCTGTATTTTTAATACTCACCCACTTTCTGGTTCCTGCGGCTAAAGTCCTTGCGCCGGCCGAACATCCAACTCTTTCAGAGTCCTGTGTGTGCGCTGTCCTACACAAGTCTTTGGACTTCATTGGCGGGCACAGCGGGAGTGGTGAGTATAACAACTACAACCCGCGGCTCGCTGACACCTGCCCTAACTGCATCATGTTAGTTCATGGCGCTTTAGGCAGGTGACAGGTTCCCTTTACATTAAATTTATCTATATTGGTAGAGATTTCCTATTATGTCCACCTGCAGCTTCCTATGCATTAAGCTCCAAGAGGCAGCCGGACTTGGATCATTTATCTTTACAGCTTTCCAGGAAATGCTGTGAGTCAGTGTGGTATAATTCAGGCGCCCCTGCCTAAAATGAAAGGGTGTTCCCAAGAAGTATGGTGACACACTGCCTAAATAATGTCATACCGCCCCCATACTCTTGTTTGGGTCGGGGATTCACCCAGCGACCAGCACTCCTTAGTCATTCATCTGATTGCCCCCACACGGACATCCCAGGGGAGCAGAGGCATTACAGAAGAATGTGGATGGGTTTTTAATGATCATGACATACAGGACAGTCATCCCGTTGCCATCCTTTTGTTTGTCCCTCTGGAGAGCGATGATTGTTGAACATACTAATAGTGTTCTACCATGAAATATCAGACTCTCTAAGGCTACTTCCACACGAGTGCAAATCTTGAGCAGGTTTTTTGTACAAAACTCCCGCGAATATGAACTCTATTCTTTTGAATGGGGTTCTTTACACAAGCGATTTTTTTTTTTCTTCTCAGCATTGTGCATGATTAAAGATCGCTGCATGTTATCCCAATGCCTCACCCATTGTTTTCAATGGGACCTTTAAAGACATGGCGTGCCACTTGCATGCCGTGCGATGTGCATGCAAGTGTGATGTGGTTTCCCATTGAAAACAATAGGAAACACTTGTGGTCGTCCAACGCGTATGAAACACGCAGAGAAGTGAAAGCAGACCGAGAAGAAAAGATTTATAAAAGGACCTGTAGTGTACATTAAAAAAAACATTTTGGAAGCCTAAAACCGTCAGTATCATTTTCTGCTTTGACCTTTATCAATGTGCAATGTCCAATGATACATTCGGGCTCAGACCACCTACCATGTTAATGTTCACACATAGGCAAGACAAGCAGAATGTAGATTTAGCCTTATATGATGTGGTTTGTTATGAAAACTCCTCTGCCACCATGTGTATACATTATGCAACTGCACCCTATGCCTTACACTGTCTCTTCATCACCATAGCATCTACAGGGTGGACCATGGAAAATGATCCCAGCACCAGACTCCAATGAAAGCTGTCTAAAAGAAAATCATTGTTGTCGTTTCTTACACAGCTGATAAAGAATGAAAGCTGTGCTGTGATTGGTTGCTATGTGCGACAAAGATTTTCTTTTAGACAAACTTTCATAAGAGTGTGGTGCCGGGATAATTTTCGGTGGTCAACTATGTATAACAAACATCATTGCAATTTCAGTCGGAAAACAGGGTTTTTACTAGTACCGGTATATAATATTTTCATAAATGACCTCTGATAGGTCTTATCTAACCCCTTCCCGCTTCAGGACGTACATTTATGCCCTGGAGCGTCGGGGTATGTATGCAGGGAGGTCGCGGGGCGACCTCTCTGCATACAGCACGGGCGTCAGCTGTTTACTACAGCTGACACCCGCGGGCAATAGCTGCAATCGGCCATTCGCGACTATTAACCCTTTAAATGCCCCGAACAGCGCCCCCCCACAGTGAGATTGGGGGAGCTGTGCAGGTGTCATGGCAGCCGGGGGCCTTCTGAAAGGCTGCAGGGCTGCCTTGGGAGGCTGCCTATCAAGCCATCCCCGTGGGGTGGCTTGATAGGCTGCCTGTCAGAATGCAGTATGACGTAATGCTATAGCATTACGTCATACTGCAGGAGCGATCAAGGCATCACATATTGTAATCCCCCAGGGGGACTTAAAAGTAAAGTAAAAAAAGAACAATAAAGTTTTTTTAATTGTAAAAAAAAATGTAATAAAAGTTTAAATCACCCCCCTTTTGCCATAACTGAAATTAAAAAATCTAAATCATAAAATAAAAATACATATTTGGTATCGCCGCGTCCGTAAAAGTCTGATCTATCAAAGCAGCACATTATTTTCCCTGCACGGTGAACGTCGTCCGAAAAAAAAAATTAAGAACACCAGAAATGCACTTTTTCAGTCACCCTGTCTCTCAGAAAAAAACGCAATAAAAAGCGATCAAAAAGTCGTATGTATTTCGAATTGGTACTAACAGAAACTACAGGACATCCTACAAAAAATGAGCCCTTGCACAACAACGTCGATGGAAAAATAAAAAAGTTATTGCGTTCAGAAGATGATCGCAGAAAATAATTGAAAAAAAAAAAAATGTTTTCGAAAAGAAAAAGTAGTACAGTGAAAAAAAACGATACAAGTTTGGTATCGTAGTAATCATATTGACCCATATAATAAAGTTATCATG